>NC_090445.1:20831480-21179980 GCF_031143425.1 Pleurodeles waltl | reverse complement strand
TAAAGATCTATTGCTTCGTAAGGATTCTTATTGACAAACATTGGGAATACAGAGAAGTGTTCAGAAAACTTGAGTTGTATCTAAGGATGTGTTAGGTTCTCATTCTTTGTATCTTTAGTTTTCAGGAATTCTCTGTCTGATCTGGTATGAAACCACAGAGAGAAACACAGAGATATTGCCATGGTATATCAATTCACTATTACAGTTAAGTGCAGAAATATTTCCTGTCTCCTGTAGATATCAACTGCATCTTGTAAAGATGTTGTTGACTAACTAAAAAGACAAGGCAGAGCGATGGAGTCCAGTGTCTCCGACTTCTCTCTTTTCTCATCCCTCTTTCTCTGGTTTTACCACTGGCCCCCATCATCCGGTGTATGTGGTCACTGATGGGGCTGGTGAGAGACAGAAAAAGACATCTCTCCCATTGGAGCCAGTGCAGAAGGTTGGCACATTCTGATACCACAGCACCTGGATGCACCAGATGCTCTTCAGGGTGAGATTCAAAGCTGTGCCTTCCTTTGGGATGCTCCTCTGATGCTTTTTGGAGGCTCCTCGGAGCATGTGCTGAGTTTAGTTGTATAGGGGGTCATTCTGACCCCGGTCGGCGGCGGTAGCCGCCGGCCTGGCTGGGACCGACAGAAGACCGTCCCGCGGTCAAAAGACCGCTGCGGTCATTCTGGGTTTCCCACTGGGCTGGCGGGCGACCGCCAAAAGGCCACCCGCCAGCCCAGTGGGAAACACCCTTCCACGATGAAGCCGGCTCCGAATGGAGCCGGCGGAGTGGAAGGGGTGCGACGGGTGCAGTAGCACCCGTCGCGAATTTCAGTGTCTGCTAAGCAGACACTGAAATTCAAAGTGGGGCCCTCTTATGGGGGCCCCTGCAGTGCCCATGCCATTGGCATGGGCACTGCAGGGGCCCCCAGGGGCCCCACGACACCCCATACCGCCATCCTGTTCCTGGCGGACGAAACCGCCAGGAACAGGATGGCGGTATGGGGGTCGGAATCCCCATTGCGGCGCAGCAAGCTGTGCCGCCATGGAGGATTTCCATGGGCAGCGGAAAGTCGGCGGTACACCGCCGACTTTCCGTTTCTGGCCGCGGCTGTACCGCCACGGTCAGAATGCCCAAAGGAGCACCGCCAGCCTGTTGGCGGTGCTCCCGCGGACCCCGACCCTGGCGGTTTTTACCGCCAGGGTCGGAATGAGGCCCATAATGTCCTATGGGCCACACTTATGCTGCTCCCGGCAGAGTTCTCAGAACATCTAGTAAGGCTGCTTGGACAAAGCCCATTGCTGTGGGTTGCTATTCTACTGTTGCTGGGTGGACTCCATTGCGCTTATAGTGTAGCTGATGGGAGGCTGCACCTCCTAAGGAGATGCATAAGAATATTCCTCATTCAAAGTGGTCTGAAGTGTGTGAGACAAACCACTCTAAGGATGGAAGGTGTCAAATGAATCTCTTCTACCCATATTACAGGTGGTGCAGAGCACGACAGCCCATGTGCTCTGCAACCTCCCCACGCGCCTCTTCGGAACTTTCTTTGAGATCCCTACACTGGCTTCCCATTAAAAAATGTGTAATTTTAAAACTTTTATGACTTGTATTTAAGTCCTATTCCTATTCAGGGTTTGGTCCCTTCTACTTTTGACAGGAGTTAGTCCCCTACAATCCTACCAGAAATCTATGGTCTAAAGTCCAGTGTCTGCTCTCTCTCGGAGGGTCCGGCTTTCGAAATGTGGAGGTCGGGCCTTTTCCTATCCTGGCCCGTACCCCTGGAACCAACTTCCCCTCTGCATTGGAACCTGCCCGGACCTGTTGCACTTCAAGAAGCACCGTAAAACCTGGCTTTTCTAGGGGACCCCTCGTGGATGTGTTATCCGTATGGATTGTGCACCAGCGCCATGATCCCCCCTTGGGGGTGAGCTGTGCGCTTTATCAAATGCTCCTAACATAACCTATCAAATGCTCCTAACAAGTGCACCTATTCTCACACTATCCTCCCACACCCACGCGTACGCACAGCTGCACATTCTCTACCGCACATCTCAGCGGTCTTCGCCGTATATACAAAAGGTCAAATAAGTCTCGCTGCCCTCTTACACGTACTATCCAACCATCCATCCACTAACACGCACAGCTAGCGCCTCGCACTCCTCACTCCCTTGCAGACTATTACCCGTCAAGGCACAAGCAGCAGAACATAAGGACATAGGGTCGGATTTATATCTCGGCGGACGGGTTACTCGATCACAACGATGACGGATATCCCGTCCGCTGAAATATAAATCCCATGGGAAATACGGGTTACTCCATCACAACGATGACGGATATCCCGTCCGCTGAAATATAAATCCCATGGGAAATAATACAATATCCCTCACCGTTGTGACAGAGTAACTCGTCTGCCAAAATGTAAATCAGGCCCATAATTCTCGCCCTGACTTTTGACTTCGAAACCCTAGCGTCTAGGCACCATGACAGACACACGTTATTCTGTTCATAGCAGCCCCGTCAAGTAGTGCGCTGCTGGTCCCCAAATGCACTTCAGCAGCTCAGCAGGGAACCACACATATTCAATCCGCAACTGTCAGGTTGTGCAAGTGTTATCTGATGAGTTCTAATGACAATCCCCTCACTCCCCAGCGCGTGTCTCTGTCCATAGCAAACAGGAGGTACCAGACAGGGTCAGACACCAGAGGGGGGGGGAATGAGTATGAGACAGAGAGAGAGAGAGAGAAAGAGGTGGCAGCATGGGGGGGCGGGGGAGTATGGGAGAGAGAGAGACAGGGAGACGGAGAGAGAGAGAAAGAGCGGGAGACAGAGAGACAGAGAGAGAGAAAGAGAGAGGGAGTGAGTGAAACAGAGAGAGAGAGGGAGTGAGAGAGAGAGAGAGGTGTAAGCATGGTGGAGCGGGGGAGTATGGGCGAGAGAGAGAGGGAGACAGGGAGAAAGAGAGAGAGAGCAAGAGAGAAAGAGGGAGACAGAGAGAGAGAGGGAGAGGGAGACAGAGAGAGTGAGAGAGAGAGAGACAGGGAGACAGAGAGGGAGACAGAGAGAGTGAGAGAGAGAGGGAGAGAGAGAGATGTAGACAGAGAGAGAGAGAGGGAGTGAGAGAGAGGTGGCAGCATGGGAAAGTGAGGGAGTATGGGTGAGAGAGAGAGAGACAGGGAGACAGAGAGAGAGAAAGAGAGAGGGAGTGAGTGAGACAGAGGGATGGAGTGAGAGAGAGAGAGAGAGGTGACAGAATGGTGGGTGGGATAGTATGGGAGTGGGAAAGAGAGAGAGACAGACAGGAAGACAGAGGGAGTGAGAGAGAGCGGGAGTGAGTGAGTGAGAGAGAGAGGTGACAGCATGGGGGTTTGGGAGTATGGGGGAGAGAGAGAGGGCAGCAGAGGGAGTGAGAGGGAGATAGAGAGACAGACAATGCCCAGTTCTTCTCCAACACTCTTCTCTGCTGTTACCTGGTCGCTTGCAGTGCGGGTACTCAGAGAGACTCTCGGGTAGAAGATTCCTGGCAGCAACTCCCTGTTCACTTGGTAGGATTGCACTTGAAATATGGAGGAAAAATATTGTGGAGCCAAAATGTTGAGGCCTAAATATTGGGGACCAAAACAATCATGACGGTAAGTGAATATAGGCAAATATAGATTCGCGACTCCTAACTCCACATCTGTGTGCCTTGGCGATATACCTGTCGTCAATGTATATAGATGTGAAGTTCAGTATAGTCAGGGCTACTGGAACTATGCGATTGTGCAGCGATTTTCGCATAGTTGTAGATTAGCCGCACTTGCCACATAATCTATCATCTGCAGCATAATGTGCAGATTTTAAGAAGAAAAAAAATGTTTCTAGCTCAAACGGTTTGCAAGTTACTAAAAACACAGCAACACGTGCTGCTTCACAATGGAAGGGCCTCTGTAAACATTGGCTGGTCACCTTTCTTTTGATATATTTGGGTGTTAAACAGATACTAATGAGGTACAACTAATGCCCAGACTGTTTAGAAATGGCAAAATGATGGAGAAATATTATCACCAAGTGTGCTGCATAATGCCACATAACTAGCCTTTTCTTGCTGCATAGTTTACTCTACCCTGCCGCATAATTTTACCCTTCCCTGCCTCATAATTCCAGTGGCTCTGTGTATAATAAACCCATACTTATCTAAAATATACTTACCTTATCAACACTGTTGTCCTCGGTATTTTGGCCACAATAGCTTTTCTTCAATATTTTGGGGGAAACCCCTCGGGGAACCACATGAGTGGTCATTATGAACTTGGCGATGTGGCCCGCCATGCCGGCGGTGACGGGAAAACCCGCCAGCCAGCATGGCGGGCCACACGGCCACATAATGAACCCTATGAGGGCCAGGCTGCCTCCGCCAGGCAGCCTGGCGGCGGTCGGAATCATTATCCGACAGGACAGCAGTGCTGCGCCTCGGATAATGATTCCTCAGCCGCCAGCCTTTCCCTGGTGGATTTCCCCACCAGGGAAAGGCTGGCGGAAGGGGTGCACCGTGGCACCCCTGCGGGCCCCATCGCGCAGGTCACTGCCTGATTTTTGGACAGTGATCTGCGTGACGGGTGCAGCTGCACCTGCCGCACAGAGGCATTGGGCCGACGGGCGGAAACAATGTTTCCACCCGCCGGCTCACAGGAATGTTCTTTATGCGGCCGGCGGGTTTAGACCACCGTGTTCATAATGACCACCATAGTTTGGAAAATACACAATATCAGCTCTGTGGTCGTGCTGCCAGCCGCTTGAGCTACAGATGTGCCTTTTATCATCTTGTTGACCCCCACACCTGGGGGCCTGAGGGTGTGCATGTGCTGTGTGAGTCTTAAAGTATCAGCAGTTCATCTGAAAATGTGAATGGGACAATATATCACATGCACCATGGTGAGCGAAGAAGCAGTGGGGGATTCAGATTTCCATCTCACTGAAAGCCCAACACCTTATGTAGTATTTTAGGTAAATGTATAACAAGGTCCCTAAAGCCCACAGCCTAAGAATTCTCATGGCCCCAGCTACCCTTGACTCCCCTCATTAATTTGGGCAATGAACATCTTTTAACATTTATGTGTTAACTCTGCAGAATGTTGTTGCTACTACTCATGGCCCAACACGTCACTATCGCTGTGGTCATCTCCCTCGTGCACTACTGAGCCTGGTACTCCTGGCCAGGGCAACAACAAATCTTCAGCATGGTTGTAATCATGCTGCTTCCCTCATCCTTGGCCCATAATTCTTGACCAATGTCTCCATTGTGGCTCCTGCTGAGGGGCAGGCTTGACTTTGAGGCACTCTCCATGGTGCACCAGGATCTAGGCAGTTGTGGGCACCTATAAAGCTACAGAATAATGGTGCATTGCCATCTGGGCAACCTCCTAAGGTTGACATCCCATGATAGACTTCACCCACCCAGAAAGACTCTAAAGTTCTCCTTAGCTACAAACTTTTGGTCTGCATCATCCCAGATGCTCCTCTCCCCATGTTCTACTGTCAACTACTGTTCGTGAAGCAACATCTAACTAGCTGACCCCCAACTTTCCTGCTCCTACACCAACAAGCAACAGCTAGTCCAAACCCTACTAAACCTAGACAGATATGAACCCCAACTTTCACCCAATGCCAAATCATTGTGGTTCATCCTGGACTCTAGCCTCACCCTCAAGAAACCTATGGCCAATAAATTCAAGAGAGCAGCCACCAACTTCCTCTACTAAAGAAAGTGAAAACATTCCTCCTGAAACAGGCTTCAGAACCTCTGGTCATGCCCTGGTAGACTACATCTGGATAGTGGCAATGCCATGCTCCACAGCCTCCAAGACTCCACATTGGCTCACCTTAAGGGCATCCTACACACTGAAGCACATCTCATCCAGAGCCTGAAGAAATCTATCACCACATCACCGTACCCTGATGGAACTCCACTGGTCAGCTCACAACATCATTTTCAAAAACAGCTGCATCAGCTACACGTCCATGACTGGCGCTGCTGCCTACCTGGCTGATGAGCTCACTGCCTGCAGTGTCTCCTGGCACACCCGCTACCGGGACCTCATGAGACTGGAGGTGAAGCATTGCAGCAAAGAAGGCAACAGGCTTTCTCCATCTATGGACCTAGGACTCTGAATGACATCCCCATAACCATCACCGCCCCTCCAACCCTGCTCCAATCTGGGAAAGAGCAGAAGACACACTCTCTTAAAGAACACTACACTATTATTCAGTGAAAATATGCATTCGTACTTAGAAGTCAGCAACCCCTCTATCACACGTTGAGTACCTTCTCATTATACCCTGTACAGACGCCTCTGTCTCTCAGCACTAGTTTTGTGCGATTTAAATGCCACATTTTGGACCAGATGTACAAAGCTTTTTAGCGGTCGCAAATGGTCCAATCCGCAGAACTGGGCCATTGGTGACACTTAAAAATCTTTTTTGATATGCACCAATGCAAAATTGCAATTTGGGAACCTGTTACTGAATCGCAGTTTAGCTTTGCGATTCGGTATTAGGAAGGGGCGTGTCTAGTCGTCCCGTCCTGATATCGAATCACATTGGTATGTTTGAATGTTTTGTGCCCGAAATGCAGTCACAAAACATTCGCAGGTTACCTCCAATTTCAAAATGGTGGTAACCCATTCACAAATTGAAAGGGGTCCCTTGGGGACCCCTTCCGCTTTGTGAATGTTTGTAAAATCATTTTTTAGGAGCAGGCAGTGGTCACACGGACGCTGCCTACTCTTAAAAAATCAAATGAAAACTTTTCATTTTCTTTTTTAAATGCATCCCATTTTCCTCTAAGGAAAACGGGCTGCACTTAATAAAAAAGATTGCTTTATTCAAAAGCAATGACAGACATGATGGTCTGCTGATCCCAGCAGGCCACCATCCAGGTGATTTTTGAGATTCCCAATAGGTCGCAAAGCGAGACCTACCTCTACATTCTTCTGAGTGCTTTCTCCTTCTTTTTGCCTTTTTTTCACTGCTTTCTCCTTCCTCCCCCTCTTTTTTTTGAGTGCAGTTTCATGCTTTTTGCCTTGCTTTTCACTTTTCAACCTTTTTTCCCCATTGCTGCTCCCGCCTGCTGCCCGTTTTTCTGCCTCCCGCCTAGACCCGCCCACTGTCTCCCAGCGCCCCTCCGTCCTCCCAGGACCTACTTAATGGAGGCCGTGCGGCAGACGTGCATAGCTGGCGCACTGCTGGCATGCCCAAGGTGCGCCAAAGGCAAGCCTGTCTGCACCCATCCACGCCTAGACCCTACCCATCACCAGGACCTATGGCTCTTCCACCCCACGAAGATTCACTGCTGCTGACCTTCTAGCCCTGGACTCCAGATGCACCAACAACCACTGCTTTCGCACATCCCTGCGTACCACCAGAGGACCGTTCTCATGTTGACACTGCTGCCTCACCTTCAGCACAGAAGCAACCAACACCAGCAACACCGCCAACGCAGCCTCACCCAACACATCGACCGAGGTCACCACAACACAACTCGAGTGCGTCCTACTCAATGCACATTCCTTCAGTAAACACGCCACTGACGTCTGGGACTCCTTCACCCCGGACGCCATCTTCCTCACAGAAACTTGGCTAATTCCTGCCTCTGCACCAGACATGGCCATCGCCATCCCCGAAGGTTACAAGACAACACACCAGGACCGAACCAACACGCACAGAGGCGGAATTGCCATCATCTACAGGGACACCATCTGCTGCATGACATCCCCTGATGACCCAACATCGGTAATGGAACACTTCAACTTCCAACTCCACACGGACGGAAGAAGCACCATGAGAGGCATCCATGCCTATGGACCACCAGGACCACACCCCAGCTTCTGCAACACCATCCCGGAACTTATCGCACCACAAGCAATTGACTCCGAGCTACATAGTCACACCTCGATGACCCCAGCAACACCAACTCCACCAACCTCCTGAAAAGCATGAGCAACATTGGCCTCAAGCAGCTCATCACCGACCCTACCCACACAGCAGGACACACGCTTGACCCCATCTTCACCTCCAGTGACAGAGTCCAGTACATCCACACTTCACCACTCACCTGGTCCAATCACCAAAGCTTAAACTTCACGCTCACAGGACCCACCTACCGCAGCACAGTGCCCCCCAGATCCACACGAAGAAACTGGAAGAAGGTATCAAAAGACCAATGGAATGACACTCTCCGCTCCCACCTCCCAGACTCTACACACCTCAACAAGCAGCAAAGAGCTTCTCCCTGTGGATCACAGAATGTGCTGACGCTTCTGCACACATTAAGACAACCACGGTCAAAGTACAAAGCAAAAGAGCAATCTGGTTCACCGAGGAACTGGACTCCACCAAATGCAACTGCAGACAACTTGAAAGGAAGTGCTGCATCAGCAAAAAACTGAAGACAGCACCACTTTCAGGACTGCTCTCAACCAGTACCACCCTCTGCTGAAAGAAACCAAGAAGAACGCACTAGCAGACTGCATCAAAACCAGTGGAAACTACAGCAAAGAACTCTTCCCCGAGAACAACATCACTTCCTCTCCGGACCTGTACTGACTTCTTCCACAAGATCTCAGCCATCTACGAAAACTTTGAATGCCAACCCTCCGCCACTTACAGCATCAACCAGCTCACATGCACAAACACAAACCCGAAAACCTTCTCACCCACTGGAAACTCCTCACCAAGCAAGACACTATCTCCATCATGAACTCCGTAGTCTTGGGAGCACCCACGGACCCTTGCCCCCACCACGTCTTCAACCTCGAAGCAAGACAATCAGCGACGAGCTCAGGAAGGTCCTGAATACCTCTATCAGCGCGGCCTCCTTCCTGGAGGACTGGAAACACGCTGAAGTGAGGCCCCTTCTGAACAAACCATCTGCCGACCCAGCTGATTTGCTGGTCCATCTCTTTGCTCCCTGATCCAGCAAAAGTCCTTGAGAAAGCGATCAATCAGCAACTTACCTAACACCTAGAAGACCACAACCTCCTGGACCCCTCCCAATCCGGATTTTGAACTAACCACAGCACCGGGACAGCCCTGATTGCAGCCACAGATTACATCAAAGCCCTCCTTGACCATGGGGAAACAGCAGCCCTCATCCTCCTGGACCTGTCCGCCGCATTTCACACCACCTCCCACCACATCTTGATCAACAGACTCCACCACATTGGGATTCAAGGAAATGCCCTCAAATGGATCACCTTGTACCTCACCTGCTGAACCCAAAGGATCCGTCTCCCACCATTCACCTCAGAGCCCAAGAAGATCATCCATAGAGTCCCCCAAGGGTCATCCCTCAGCCCAACCCTCTTTAACATCTACATGACCCCCTTGGCCGTCACCGTCAGATCACATAGTCTCAACACCGTCTCCTATGCCAACGACACACAGCTCATCCTCTCACTGTCCAAACATCCCTTCACCACAAAAGCTAACTTCCACAGATGCATTATGAAAGTAGCGGACTGGATGAAGAACAACTGTCTCAAACTCAACCCTGAACACACAGAAGTCCTCATCTTTGGGAACAACACCCCACCATTGACCGACGCATGGTGCCCCAGAGCTCGGCACACCTCCCGCCCAAAAAGACAACCCCCGGAACCTTGGCATCTTCCTGGATAGCAAGCAATCCATGAAAAAACAAGTCAACGCAGTCTCATTCGCCTGCTTCCACACCCTTTACATGCTCCCCAAGATCTTCAGGGGGCTCCCACCGAACACCAGAAGGACTGTGATGCAGGCCCTCATCACCAGCAGACTGGACTACAGAAACACCCTCTACATAGGAAGCACAGCACAACTCCTGAAGAGACTCCAGACAATACAGAACTCAACGGCAAGACTCATACTCGACCTCCCGAGAAGGACCCGCATCAGACCCCATCTCAAGAAACTACACTGGCTCCCGATTCAAAAGAGATGCCAGCTGAAGATGCTGACCCACACCTACAAGGCCCTGCACCAAGAAGGACCAACATACACAAACAAATGCCTGACCTTCCACCAACCAACCAGACACCTCCAATCATCTTCCCTCTCCCTCGCAGTCACCCCACGGATCCGTCGAACCAACAGCAGAGGACACATCTCGCACCTGGAAGCCAAGGCTTGGACCAACCTCCCCTGCATCTTAGGACCGCACCATCAATCCAGTGATTCAGAAGTTATCCAAAGATCATACCTCCACGCAGCAGCAAACAGCTCCAGTGCCTGGAGAACCTCATGGGTGATTTGCTGCGCTCTATAAATGTTTGATTGATGAATATTAATGAGGTAGGGCTATTTGCAACCCACTGGGAATCACAAATGAAACTCAAAAGAGTCTCATACATTTGGAATTGGGATTTCCTATTTGCGATCAGCATGCAATTGCAATTAGGAACTCACAATTGCAAATGTTCGTACATTTGGCCCTTTGATGTGATGTGGTTTGTGATGTGATTTACTTTTTATGAAAAGCTCTCTAACCCATCTCGTGGCCAGTTGCCAGATGCCCTGAGAAACAGCAGAATTGCCTGACAAATTAGAGATGAAAAGGAAAGTTTTGAAGAGTTTCCTAAACTTTAAGTGTGAGACGGGGTCACTCAAGTGGCCGGGTAAGGCATCCCAGGCGGTTGATGTGAGGTAGACACAAGACACGCCGCCTAGACTGGCTTTCCTAACACGTAGGATAGAGAAGAGGTGTACAGGCACAGAGCGAGGTGACTGTACAGGATTCAACTTCAGAAGGATGTCTTGAAAAGAACTGGGGTCACAAGAGTGGAAGGCCTAGTGACAGAAGTATAGAGGTTTAAAAAGACATCTTTTCTCAAAGGGAAACCAGGGTGAAAGTCTCAAATGGCAAAATATAGATTCATATTCATGTAAGGCTACGGTACTGACTTCATAGATTCATATTTCTTCATTCTTTATTTGCAGCCAGTTGACTTTGTTTTTTGGGGGTTTTTTTGAGGTGAGGTCAAGGAAGCCAGAGTTACACTACTCGAATCATGCTACAATAGCGTCTTGTGCAATGGTTGTTTTGTAATTAGCAGATGTTAAGAGAATATTAAGAGAATATTTTTCAGCACTTTCAGCTGAAAGAGTGTTAGAAGTGGGGTCTCTAGCTGGAAGTCGGATTGCACTCTGTCCTAGTAGGGACCCTCACTCTAGTCAGGATAATGGAGATACATACCTAGGATAGCCCCTGCACACCCCCTTGGTTCCTAGGCACAAGCAGTCAGGCTTATCTCAGAGGCAGTGTGTAAGGTTTTTGTACCAACACACACAGTAACACAGTGAAAACACCACAAAAGCACTCAACACCAATTTAGAAAAATAGCCAATATTTGAGTAAATCAAGACCAAAACTTTAAAATCCAATATACACAAGCAAAGTTATGAATTTTCAAAGATTAAACTTTAATATAGCGCTTAGAAACACAAATGCTTCAATTTGGTGTTATCACAGCATCGTGACGGAGTCCTTCACATTAATCCGACGCCAATTGCGCTGGTCACGGAGTTGCACAGACCCCCAGGTACAGTACCTTTGGTAACGAAGAAACAAGCCGGTGCACGAGTTGGGAAGGTGAGGTGTTGCTGGATCCAATGCAGTGTCGGTTCGTACTGCGGAATAGGCGAGATGATGCGGCGGCGGTTCATTATGCTCCGGCGGGGTCGATGTCCAGCGGGTCAAGATGCGGTGAGGCGACCTCTCTGGGTTGCGGTCATGCCACAGGGCTGCAGATGCTGCGGCAGAGTCGGGTGTCACGGACGCCGGTGACACGGCAGTCGGGACTCACAAAGTCGCAGGACATCAGTGGCACTGCGGTGGCGTCAGGCCTGCGATGTCAGCCAGGGTCGTCATGCTCCAGTGGGGACCGTGACTTTGGGTGCAGGCGGCATCATGGAGTCAGGCAGCGGCGTCAGTCCTAAGTCGGTGCACTTGGTTTGTCTTGTTTTTAGGTCAGCTTTCACTCCAAAGGGCCCAGAAACTGAAATAGGATCCACCTGGCGAGTTGGGTCCAAAGCAAGTGAACCCAGAGGCTGGTTGGTGAAGTCTTTGCTGTCTCTGAGACTTCTTAACAGGAGGCAAGCTCAGTCCAAGCCCTTGGAGAAATTTCACAAGCAGGATACACAGCAAAGTCCAGTCTTTGTCCTCTCTAAGGCTGAAGCTGCAACTGCAGGCCAACCCAGCAAAGCACACACAGGAAAGGGCAGTACTCCTCCTCCAGCTCTTCAGCTCTTCTCCTTGGCAGAGGTTCCTCTTGATCCAGAAGTGTTCTAAAAGTCTGGGGTTTTGGGTCCACTACTTATACCCATTTCTGTCTTTGAAGTAGGCAAACTTCAAAGGAAAGTCTCTGTTCCTTGCCCAGACCTGGTCCCAGACACAAGCCAGTGGGTCGGAGAGTGCATTATGTGAGGAAAGGCACAGCCCTTTCAGATGCAGGCATCATCTCCTCCCTCCCCACTCTAGCCCAGGAGACCCATCAGGATGTGCAGGCTACACCCCCAGCTCCCTTTGTGTCACTGTCTAGAGGGGATTCACAAATAGTCCAACTGTCAGTCTGACCCAGACGTGGAATACACAAGCAGGCAGAGGTACAGAATGGTAAAGCAAGAAAATGCCCACTTTCTCACAGTGGCATTTTCAAACAGACAATCTAAAAAACAACTCTACCAAAAGATGTATTTTTAAATTGTGATTTCAGAGATCCCAATATCCATGTCTCTATCTGCTTCAAATGGGAAACCAAACTTAAAAGATATTTAAAGGCAGTCCCCATGTTAACCTATCGGAGAGATAGGCCTTGCAATAGTGAAAAACAAATTTGGCAGTATTTCACTATTAGGACAATTGAATACACCAGCACATGCCCTATCTTTCAAGTACACTGCACTCTGCCTATGAGGCTACCGAGGGCCTACATTAGGGGTGATGTACATGTAGTAAAAGGGAACTTTTGGGCCTGAAAACTGGCAGTGCAAGACTGCACACACATATACTGCAGTGGCAGGTCTGAGACTTGTTTATAGGGCTGCTCCTGTGGGTGGCACAATCAGGGCTGCAGGCCCACTAATAGCATTTGAGTTACAGGCCCTGGACACCTCTAGTGCACTTTACTAGGGACTTACTAGTAAATCAGATATGCCAATCTTGATAAACCAATCACCACTACAACTTAGACAGAGGGCATATGCACTTTAGCACTGGTTTGCAGTGGTAAAGTGCCCAGAGTCATAAAGCCAACAAAAACTGGTCAGAAAAAAAGGAGAAGGGGTCAAAAAGTTTGGGGATAACCCTGCAAGAAGGGCCAGATCCAACACGGAGGCACTGGCAATAGTTTTAGAAGTATTTTCTTGGAATATGAGGCTGCTATTGAAAATGCTTTCCAGGTTTTTGGTAGCCCAAATTGGGGGGGGGGCATGGACGAGCTGTTTCAGCCACCAATTGGAGACCCAGATGGCTTCTTCCCTGAAAAACAGAATTCCGTTTTTTTTTTAATTGAGTCTCAGAAAGTTGCAGGATATTCAAGCATGGACGCCAATTCACCGAAATGCCAGAGGTACTGGAAGTGACATCACATGTCACTTTCACTCATACACATATGTTATTATTCACTCTTAGTGTAATAACAAATTGACAGAAAACAAAGTGAGTGGAGTCCCCACTGAGGAGCTGCCACTGTGTCTCTGGCTGTGAATTTGCCACCTCTGAGGCCAGGGGTCGCAAAGGCAGTGCCAGGGGTAGCAAAGGGCAACCCAGGGGTTGCAGCCGTAAACCCTGGCGACCCCTCCATGCATTCAAGTGGCAATAGAGAGAATGCACTGCTTAAACCCAGCTTCAAAGCTTGCAGGATCCCCACCAGTTTAAGGATCAGTAGGGTGTTGTGCAAAAAACCCTCAGAGCTACTAGAGAGGTGAGGTACAGGTTCAGTGTGTGGGCTCATTGCTGATTCTTCAGGTACCCCAAGTTTAATGCCTTTAAATTCAGACTAGAAAGGGGGTGTTTAGGCTGCTTGAAAGCATCTGTAAGTAGAGATTTAAACCAGCCAAGGGCTCCGTCTCTCGCCCCCTCCTCGCCAAGGCGAATGGCCAGAGTGTGGTGAAAGATATGACTGTCACAGGCCCTTTGACCTTCAATTTTACTCACACACATGCTTGCACATGCACATGTTCACACTTACACATGCTCTCTCTCACATAAACACTCTGGCTCTTGAGCACACACACAACATACATTTAAAAGCATTTTTTACATACCTGAGCTGTCAAGGAAGGCCATATTCCACCTAATTGAACTCCATTTTTTACTACACCAATAGTGAATAATGAAACATTATTCACAATTAGTGTAATGAAATAATCAAGAGAAAACAAAGAGAGTGAAGCCCCAACCAACAACCATGAGGACACTGTGTTCCTGGCAATGCTTTTGCCATCTCTGAGGTCAGGGGTCGCAAAGACAGGGTCTGCGGTCGCAAGGGGCAAGCCAGGGGTGACAGCTGCAACCCCTAAATGATGTCCATGGTAAGACCTGGCCGACAGATCTAGAAGAGAACGCCTGAATGTCCAGAGTCGAGGCGCATTCTGGTTTCCTTGAGGACCCGGAGTGGTACGGATTCAGTGCTGAAACCGGACTGATGTTATGCTATGTTGTTATGTTATGTTATATTATGTTATGCTATGTTGTTATGTTATGTTATATTATGTTATGCTATGTTAAGGTTACCTGTAGAGCCTACGTACACCGCGGCTTCGTAACTGTGTCATAACCTAAACCGTATCAGTGCCTTTGCAAGGCTAATTTGAAAGTTGGAAAGACTTCAAGGGTTTAATAAAGACGATGAGTGGTGATCCCTAAGGAAGGGGTGAGCATAGAAAGTTGCACTTGCTAGGAGCTGCCACTGAGGAAGTGCGGTCCCTGGAGCTGAGAGGTCTGGCTCCAGGAATCGTACGACTAAGATGATCTCTAGACCTGATGTTGCAGGCGGCCCTAGACCAGCAAACTCTGCAGGCAATGAATTCTGGGA
Source organism: Pleurodeles waltl (assembly GCF_031143425.1). Lineage (NCBI taxonomy): Eukaryota > Metazoa > Chordata > Amphibia > Caudata > Salamandridae > Pleurodeles > Pleurodeles waltl. The sequence goes on along the minus strand of NC_090445.1, from coordinate 21,164,938 downwards.
AAGGTTGACAAACTTCTCTATGGACTATGACCACGGTCAATAGAGCCAATTTAATTATTTTTAAAAAGGGAGAACAGTGTTGGCATTTTAGGACCTTGCGAATCAAATGGACACCCATGTCTTGAACAAGATGAACTTGTTTCAGAGATTTGTCAGGGGCAGATAAGATAGTGGTATTTCTATTTTCATTATCGTTGCAGGATTGAACAAGTGCATTGATACAGGAACATTCAATGTATTATCTACTAATAGCTGAATATTTTGCATCGTTTTTAAGTGAAAACAAAACACAAATTTGAGCTCTTGGAGGCATAATGCCCAAAACATAAATTGGCATCAAGATAAATTCTCAAATTCTGGACCATGGTTGCAGGAGGAGGTCAGGGAGCCATTACTGTAGGTCGGGCCCGAGAATCCATCGTACCTTCAGCCCCGGTGATAGTCAGCAGCTCAGACTTAACTGGATTTAATCCCAGGTAGGTCTGTGACATCCACCAGCAGACAAGGAGTGGACTCTGAGCCTCAAAAGCGGTACCTGGTTGATCCTTGGATCAAAAGTTAGCAAGAGGACACATGTAGATATTAAATGAAAGGAGAGAAAGTATGGATCCCGGGGGGGACACCGCAACTCAGAACTTTGGGTTTGGACTTGTATGGAGGGAGCACCGCAATTGGATGCCGACCTGTTAGATTCAACCATCGCAAAATCATCCTGGAGATGCCAACATCACGTAGAAATAAAGATGGAATGATCAATGGTGTCAAATGCAGCTGACAGGTCTAACAAGATCAAGTGCCTTGATACCCTATTGGGTGATTAGCAGCGCTTTATAAACCCTGATTGATTGATTGATTGAGATCCCGGCTGTGACCGCTCCCTTAGCCACCAAGCTACGAAGGTCGTCAACCACTGATAAAGCCGGCGGGACAAGGGTGGAGTCAGCCGTTAGCTTTAATGTCATTTTAGAACTGGTTGAAAACCAGTTGCACTGGAGGAGAAATGAATTAGGGACATAGGTCTAAAACTGATCAGGTCAGAAGGCTCCAAGTAAGGTTTCTTCAATAGAGGGCTGACTGCAGCTATTTCCACCTATCCTGAACTATGCACAGGACCGCTGGAATTATGCGGTTGTGCAGCTTCGGAGATTTTCACATAATTATAGATTTGTCGCATTTGCCACATAATCCATCACCTGCCGCATAATCTGTCGATTTTAACAAAAAAAATGATTCTAGCTCAAACTATTGAAAAGTTACTAAAAATGCAGTGAGACGTGTTGCCGCGCAGTAAAAGGCCCTTTTGGATGGAGAGTCGTACGATCACAGAATCCCACTGGCAGGGGGTAGCGAACAGGTCTATAGTTTAAAAGGATCTTGGGTTCCGCAGATGTTTTTTAAACACACATACCCGTGTAACACCCCTTCAAGCCCCCCACTCCGATTGCGTTTTACAACTGCCCTCAAAAAGAATAAGTACATTTATATAACGTTAAATAAAATGAAAACAGGTTTCTCCTTCTACAAATAGCATGATGTCTGGGACGTTTCCCGCCTCCTAAAACTGGGAGTGTTTCCTGAAAGAGCGGCGCTTGCGGCCTCTGGGCGCTGCGGCTCCAAACAGGTGTATGTATATCTTATTTTTATTATTGTTATTTTTGTAATTATCTAACTAGGTTTGTGGTACATCGACCATTTCAAACTTCGCCCCGCCCTGGCATCGCCCCATCCGATGAGTACATTCATTAACCTACACTTTGGACTGCATCCTTCGGACATCTCTGGTCCTAAGGGAGCTGGGGAGGCGCTGCGCGCTCCTTAGCGCCTCGTACTGATCCGAAGCTTTGATGGATTACCGGACTCATTCCGGACAAGGGGTTTGGAATTAATCAGACTCCGGGCGGGGTGACACCTCCCCTGTCGACGGTGACCCCACTCTGGGGTCACCTATTTGTACCTACGTAGCATTAATGCCGACTGTAGGGTGTCTCTGCGCCCCAAAGCCTCAAGTGCGGCCAGTAACTGAGTGTACTTACCACACAGCGCATACTGTGAGCTGGATCGACTCTAGGCGCTTGGGTTTAATACCTGCTAAAGGCGAGGGGCTAAGGGCGCCGCGTTGCGGATGCTATTGAGACTCGGTGGGGAGGGGCTGAGGTGTCCCTCATCTTCCTAGGACCCCCCTCTTCCCCCCACACCAGGTGTCCCTTAGATCCGTGCTCCCTGTGTGCCCCCACACCGCACACACGCACCCCTCAGCCCTTCTTTCCAGGCAGGAGAGTCACATCTTTTTGTTGGAGGTTTAAGCGCCTAGATTAGGTGGCAGGCAGCAGAGGAGAGAAGGAAATGCAGCTCTGCAGACAGACAAAGGTAGCCGCCACGGGCTTATATTAAATGCCGAGCACACGCCCTACTAATATGTATTATAGCGCCTTTATACAAGGCGCTTTACAAAGTGAAACAACACAACGGTGGGGTCGGTAACGAGACTTGTTTCTCTCTGGCTGCAACAAGGGCACTGTCTTTTAAAGGCAGCGGGTGCTCCGTCAGCAGTTTACTAAGAATGGAGAAAGTAGAGGCGGGAAGACTGAACTCAGGAGAATGCGCCCTGAGCACTGAGGTAGGGGGTGACAGGAAACAGGAACATACGAAGCCCAGGGAGTTCTGGAAACACAGAGCAGAAACGGAGAGCCTGACAGAAGGGAAGGAGGTGGGATGTAAGGAGACATAAAATAATAGAAGTAAAGTAGAGCAACTATGCCTAGGGACTTATATATAATGCTTAATTTCAGCGGGTGGTTTCCGGTGCGGGGCACCGGCACTTATTTTTCTGCCTCAAGCATTTACTGCAAGCAAAAGACACATACGGGAAAGATGGAGGAAGAGAAAAAGGAAAAAGTGTCACAAAGGGAGAAAGCAGAAAGCTGCAGGAGTGAGCTGAAGCGGCAGGGAGTGGCTGTAAAGGGATTAAAGAGGCCCGAGATGGCTTCAGGATTACGCCGCCTCAGTATTCCAGGCTCGCACATTTAGGTCCATATTTATACTTTTTTAGCGCCGCATTTACGCCGCTTTTTGACTCAAAAACGTCGCAAATTTACAAAATACCATTATTTGCGCCGTTTTTGCGTCAAAAAGCGGCGCAAATGCGGTGCTAAAAAAGTATAAATATGGGCCTAGAGCTTTGGGCACCAGCACGTCTTTATTCACAAATTAATCACTGCTTATATACCATGCAAAGATGGTGGAATCCGAACTGAAAGGTGAGCAGTAACACGCAGTCACTTCGGAGAGTGCTGCCCAGCCCTGCACTTCAGTAGTAGAATAGCGCCAGTCATTGTGGCTTCGCAGCACCTTCACTAGTTCGGGCCAACCAGTTACTTGAAGTGGGGAGCCCTAAAAAGTGAGTTGGTAGATTACAATGATGTATTGCTTTAGTTAAAAGCTGTGACTTGTTTCTTGGAAAGTTCAGATCTCCGGAACCCCCTGGTGCATTTTTATCACCGAGCTGTCTATTTAGACATAGAGATACAACTTATTTTTTTATAAATTGATGTTAAACTTTCATTGTGTTGCGTTTTCTTCTCATACAACTTTTTGGTACTTCTTAAAGCTTCACGCATGTTCCTTTGATAAAGCCTGACTGCTCTGAGCCACAGCAACCCAGGACTGAGCTAAGGATTTACAAACAAACCCCACTGGACCCAGAAGGAATTGTGTCTGGGAAAGGGCCCTTACAACGCGGCCGGAGCCACGCAGGCCGTAAGTGTGCAAGCGTTACCACGCTCGCCCTGAACCACGCAAATGCGTGGTTAAGGCACCAAGCATTTGTGTGGTTCAGGCACACAGCAGAAACAGACGGACGAAGAACGCGACGGCCGGGTAAGTGGGGCTGGGGCAGGTGGAGGCAGTGCTTAATTTGTAAATAAAAAGGTGCCGGTGCTCAAAGCCCTCCTCAAACACGCGGCTGCTGCAATTACATGTGTGAACACGGAATACTCAGGAAGCGTAATCCTGAAGCTATCATCGGACCTCTTCAATCCATAAAAAGCCACTCGCTGCCCCTTCAGCTCGCTCTTGCAGCTTTCTGCTTTGTCCCTTTGTGACGCTTTTTCGTTTTTCCCTTCATCCGTCCTTTCCATATGTGTCTTTTGCTCGCAGCAAATGCTGGAGGCAGAAGAATAAGCCCCGGCCCTAAAAAATAAGTGCTGGTGCTCAGTACCGGAAACAAGAAGCACAAATAAAGCACTGGGCGGAGGGATTTTTAAGGACAGGGTGGGGTAGGTTTTAAAGCTCAGGGTGGGGGTAGGGGGTCAGTGTAGTTTTTAGGACAGAATGGGGTAGGTTTTAGGGTTCAGGGCGGTGGCGGGCATTAGGGTAGTTTTGAGGACAGGGTGAGGTAGGTTTTAGGGTTTAAGGCGGGGCAGGGGGTTGGAGTAGTTTTTGGGACAGGGCAGGGTAAGTTTTAGGGATTGGGAGAATGGGGGTAGTTTTTAGGACAGGGTAGGTTTTTGGGTTTAGGGTCGGGCAGAGTAGTTTTAAGGACAGGGTGGGGTAGGTTTTAGGGCGGAGGGTCAGGATAGTTTTTAGGACAGGGTGGGGTAGTTTATAGGACAGGGTAGGTTTTAGGGTTTAGGGTGGGGGTCAGGGTAGTCTTAAGGACAGGAAGGGGTAGGCTTTAGGGTTTAGGGTGGGGATGAAGGGTAGGTGTAGTTTTTAGGACTGGGTGGGGGGGTTTTAGGACACAGAAGGTTTTAGGGCTTAGGGCGGGGCAGGGACTCGGGGTAGTTTTTAGGACAGGGCAGGGTAGGTTTTAGGGTTTAGGGCAGGGGTAGGGATTCAGGGTAGTTTTAAGAACAGGGCAGCTTTTAGGGTTTAGGGCGGGGTGGGGGTCGGGGTGGTTTTTAGTACAGGACAAGGTAGGTTTTAGGGTTCAGGGCGGGGGTTTGTGGTCGTTTTTAGGACAGGGTAGGGTAGTTTTTAGGACAGGGTAGGTTTTAGGGCAAGGGTGTCGGGGTTGTATCACACAGCCACGCACAGCGTTACCACATATACCTTTACTAAGCATGCTTTTACAATAAAAGTAAAGGCATGCACAGTTAAGACGCAGTCATGGTTCAGATCGTGTTGTTAAGCCATGCATGGTTCTGCCATGCGTGGTTCTGTCATACAACCATTGTGTCTTTATAACACGGGGAGGTCGCACAACCACACCATATAATAAAGCATTTCCCTTACATTTACTCATTGCGAGGCCCAAGCACTTTCTGGGTGGCCCATCAGGTATAGCACTTCATACCCCTGGCAAGGTTATACGTAATATGATTTCATCATGTTACTGGGTGTCTTTACGAGTGCTAGGGTGGAAAGGGTAGTTTTGAAATTTAGCCTATATGGGACACCCAGATTGAAGTGCTTGCGGTGTAGTTTGGGCCCATATGGGGCATACAGAGTTAACTGTGTGAGGTGTAGTTTGACACCTATGGGGCATGCGCAGTGAAATGTTTGAGGTGTGTACTTTGGCCCACTTGAGATACGTAGTGAGAAATGTCTGAGATGTAACTTTGTCTATATGGGACACCTATAGCGAAATGTGTGACTTGTAGTTGGACACTTATGGGGCATGCACAGGGAAATATTTGAGATGCGTACATTGGCCCACATGTCCTACGTAGTGTGAAATGTGTGAGATGTAACTTGGGGTGTATGGAACACCTACAGTGAAATACGTGAGCAATAGTTTGTCCCTATTAGACACACAGAGTGAAGTGCCAGTGATGTAGTTTGGCCCAAGTGGGGCACGTATCATGATATGTGTAAGGCTTTATGTCATTGTAGAAGCCCGAGACTTTCCAGAGCTCATTACTGAGGGCAGAAACATATCAGCTCTTTCCTTCTAGATAGGTGACCCTGTGAGTCCTTGTTCTCACAGAGGTGTCCCAATCTCCATGTTTTAACCACACCAAACAGAACCTTTTATTAAATACTCACACAGGTATCTGTTTAGGTGTTTTTATTCCTTAGTTTAGCTGGATCCCTCTATTTCCAGAACCAGAATTAATTTACGCACTCCCTCCTGTTCCTTTAACAGTGAGGTTGAGTCCGCCCAGGTGGCACTGTCCTACCTGGGTGGGGCTAGGTGGTCATATGATGAAGCATGACACTATATAGTATGTGAGACCACCTAGTCCGTAAAGGAAATTCCCTTCCCCCCCCCCCTGTTTTCCAGACCCTCCACAGTACTATAGCGAACTGATACCCCGCCTCCAATTGAGGACCACGAGGGATCTGGTGTCACAATCGATGCACCATTGATCCATCCCTCGTTATACTAAAATAACCCAGTACTCCTTGTTGTGTTTTTGTAGTTATTTTGGGATTAGAGTACTGTTGTGTTCTCCTTTTGCCTTACCCCTCTCTCCCACATACTCTCTCATTGTGTATTGATTGTAGAAGCCCAACATGTTGAATGACCCTGCACGTAAGCATAGGGCTTAGGGGTGAACAACTGAACACGTAGAAACTGTCCGTCACATCTGGATCAGTGGGCTCTATAAGAGTACATGAACATCTGGAGCTCACCTAAAGACATCAAAAGGCCCCACTCATTAGAAGCTCTGCTACACCACCCATGAAGCCCAACCAGGAGCAACAGAGGCCCACCCCTTCGGAAGAACTGCGAAACCACCACAGTAGCATTCTGTGGGAACCACAGTGTTAGATTCTGTCAACCACACTCTCATGACTGACGGCTTGCCAGGGACAGGCCTTTCAGCATCTCCCCCTGGTGGGTTTTCCTTGTTTTTGACAAGAAGTTACCCTTCATCAATGACACCTTTGAGGTGCAGAGTACCTCAGGTGGAATGTGGAGTCCCCCTTGGCCTTCCCATCGTTCCAAACTGTGTTTAGCCTTCACCTTCAACCTTTGTCTCTTATTTGTTCCTTTGGCCTGGACTGTGTGGCACATACTGACCACACTCAGCTTCTGTTCCTCCTGAACTGTCCTACTGAAGGGGTTCTTCAACTACCAGGGCCCTGCTCAGCCGCTGTCCAACCCTGAATGAGTAAAAACGTGTTCAAATTGAGCACTGACACAACAGAATGTTAACATGTGGCCCTGACTCCTTGTGCAACAACAGTTTCTGGCCTGTAAACGTGAGGTCTCCACTTGATCCAGTCAATGTGGTAAAACAAACCTAGGCCTTTAAATTGACAAAGACTTGTCCTTGGAAACACAAATTAACATTGTAGTGTCTTCAAGCTCCTACCAGCTTCAACGCCACAGGAGAAGTCTCAGCCACCCCTCTGAGGTTCAGGCCTTGGTACTTACATCTGGTCCTGCAGAAATGTTCCGCTGAGGGTTCAACTGATCCAGAATAGAGCTGGACGGCTCGCTCCTCGGATGCGTAAACTCAAGCACTTCAAGGAAGCCAGTCGTGAATTGCCCTGCTGCCCAGTTAAGAAAGGAGGACATGTTAAGGTTTTGTGTCTGGTCCATAACCCAGTGCCTCTGCTCCTATGACCTACATTACCACATATATTCTGTGCTCTGCAATCTGCCATAGGCGTTGTAGCAATTGTTCCACATAAAAAAAAAAACAACTTGGAGAAAAGTCTTTTTCAGTTGAAGTCTCTATGGGATGGAATGAAGTACCATCTGCCCTCCAAGCAATTGTGGATTACATAGTTTTTCCCCAGAAATTAAAAACCTATATTTTTGTCTAAATCTAAAGATAGGCTGCAATTCATTGCTAGTGAAGATCCTACCATGTGGCCACTAGTTGGCGCTCAAGGAGGCTCTGTGAGGTCCCCCCTGTATCCCAGAAGAGGACATACGTACTTATGCATCCTGCATTCCTGCTCCACTTCATGCTCCAGGCCAGGTTTCCGCACCGTCACCCAGGTGCATCATGGTCCTTATAGTTCTTTCTGTCTCTAATCCCAGCCCTGATCACATCCTGGGGTTTATGACATTTTTACTTTTCACACCTGCCTTCTTTACTTGTATCTCTCTTGTCTCTGATCCGTGGTCTGTTCCAGGCTTTCCTGTGTCCTGTCTTGTGATTCCTGTTTTTCCTGGTATATTCCTTCCCGAGTCCCAGTTCAGTCCTCCCTTCATTGGTGGTTCCCCGATTCCTTGCAGCTGGTTTATTCCTTAAACCTGACTCTCTCCCTGCACCTGCGCTCCTCCCTGCACTAATGTCCCTCCCTGCACCTCGCTCTCTCCCTGCACCTGTGCTCCTCCCTGCACCTGTGCTCCTCCCTGCAGCTGGGCTCCTCCCTGCGCCTGTCTCTCTCCCTGCACCTGGCTCTCTCCCTGCACCTGGCTCTCTCCCTGCACCTGTGCTCTCTCCCTGCACCTCCCTCTCTCCCTGCACCTGACTCTCTCCCTACACCTGTGCTCCTCCCTACACCTGCGCTCCTCCCTGCACCTGTCTCTCTCCCTGCACCTGGCTCTCTCCCTGCACCTGCGCTCCTTCCTGCATTAATGTCCCTCCCTGCACCTGGCTCTCTCCCTGCACCTGTGCTCCTCCCTTCACCTGTGCTCCTCCCTGCAGCTGGGCTCCTCCCTGCACCTGTCTCTCTCCCTGCACCTGGCTCTCTCCCTGCACCTGTGCTCCTCCCTGCAGCTGGGCTCTCTCCGGCACCTGTGCTCCTCCCTGCACCTGGCTCTCTCCCTGCACCTGTGCTCCACCCTGCACCTGGCTCTCTCCCTGCACCTGTGCTCCTCCCTGCACCTGTGCTTCTCCCTGCACCTGGCTCTCTCCCTGCACCTGTGCTTCTCCCTGCACCTGGCTCTCTCCCTGCACCTCCCTCTCTCCCTGCACCTCCTTCTCTCCCTGCACGTGCGCTCCTCCCTGCACCTGCCTCTCTCCCTGTACCTGGCTCTCTCCCTGCACCGTTGCTCCACACTGCACCTGTGCTCTCTCCCTCACTCCTCCCTGCACCTGGCTCTCCCCCTGCACCTGGCTCTCTCCCTGCATTAATGTCCCTCCCTGCACCTAGCTCTCCCTGCACCTGGCTTTCTTCCTGCACCTGTGCTCCTCCCTGCACCTGTGCTCCTCCCTGCACCTGGCTCTCTCCCTGCACCTCCCTCTCTCCCTGCACCTGTGCTCCTCTCTGCACCTGGCTCTCTCCCTGCACCTCCCTCTCTCCCTGCACCTGTGCTCCTCCCTGCACCTGGCTCTCTCCCTGCACCTGTGTTCCTCACCTGCGCTTCCACCTATTTCTGCCCTGGGAGCTCAGTCTGAAGTGACTCACAACTGACCTTGCGGCTGTCTGCCCTCACACAATGCAGTCTCCAAAGCCCTGGTGTGTGTCTGGGGCCTGGCCTGGACAAGGCAGAATCTTGTGAACAACAGAGACTTTCCTCTGAACTTTGCCTATTTCAAAGGCAGAAAGGGGTATAAGTATTTGACCCAAAACCCCAGACTTTTAGATCACTTCTGGAATCAAGAGGAACCTCTGCCAAGGAGAAGAGCTGAGGAGAAGTGCTGCCCCTTTTCCTGTGACTGTGCTTTATTGGGCTATCCCAGAGTTGTTGCCTCGGCCTGTGAAAGGGGACAAAGACTGGACTTTGTGCATTCCTGATTGAGAAGAATATACAAGGGCTTGGATTGAGCTTGCCACCTCTTTTGAAGTCTCAGGGCCATCAAAGACTTCCTCTGCCAGCACGTGGACTCTCTGCTGAGACTGCTGACCTGCCAAGTAATGCCCTATCCAGTCCCTGGGCCCCTGAAAGGTAAAGCTGGTAGAAAAGGGACGGAAATCCACACACAGGAAGCCGCACGGGGAAAATTTCAACGCACCACCTGCAATGTGGCTGAAAAAGCATCGCACCACTCACTTCGTGGCTGATAACGTCACAAATCCCACGCAGTGTGGTTTCCAACACTGTGTGACCGGATTTCTCACACATCGTCGCTGGGCTTCAAAGTCATCGTGACCCTGCGCTGATCCGAGGTGCCCTGTCCAGAAATCGACGCATCTCTCTCTTGCGGGAGAGGAAAAATGACGCATCACCTACCCGACCAAAGAAGGAACAACATTTCTATTGTTTTATATGGAGTAAGACTCTTCTTACTTTGAAAATTCATATCTTGATTTGTGTATGTTGGAGTTTTGTCATTTTGGTCTTGTTTGATTTAGATAAATATTACCTATTTTTCTAAACTGGTGGGGTTTCCATTTTGTGGTGTTTTTACTTTATTGCTGTGTGTGTTGGTACAAATACTTTACACGTTGCCTTTGGGGGTGCGCAGGGGTTTTCTTAGGAGTGTAACTCCCTTACTCTTACGAGGGTGAGGGTCGCTGCTTGGACAGAGTGCAAACTGACAGCCAACCGGAGGCCCCATTTCTAGCATAGGTCAAGAAGTGTGCCCTTGACTTCCTGGCCCCTACCTTGAACAGCTTCCAAAAAACTGCTAATTCGGGGACAGCTCTATAACATGCAACAGAAATGACCCTCCTGCCCATAACCTCTGAGACAGTGGGTGTCTGTGGCCCTATCCACCCTGTGGAGCAGTGCGCATGTACAGTACACCCTATGTAATATTTTGTGTTGAATCAGATGGAGGTTCACCGGCATAGTCACCTCTGCTGGGAATATTAACGCCTCCCACCAGTCCTCGTCATCCAAATCTCTGCAGTCCTGTGACCATCTCTCCTGCAATTTCGTTAAGGGGGTCTCTGTGTTTCTCATTGGGGTACCACATGTTAGGGATATCAGTTTTCTTGGCTCGTCCAAGTTCTAGTGGGGAACCCTCTTGTGTCTCCTCATCGGGGGACACATTTTTAAGGGCATTTCACAATCGAATGTGTTCAAACCATTGCAACAGCAACATTTGATATTCGGCCTATAGGTAGGAGGAGGGGACCTCCCCGTTTGCGTCCCGCACGTCTGCAAGGGATGAGATACCAAAAGTGTCCCATCTCTGAAACCTCGGCGAAGTCTAGATCCATTTTCCTTGTCAGACCAGTTATTTGTCTCTCTTGTCCGTCTCTTGTTATCCCGCCTCTTTGTTCCTGTGAGAGTTGTGTTCCTAGTTCTGATTGCGCACTTCCTGACCTGTCTTGTGTGTGCAGATTCCTTGCCTTGTGATCTGTGTTCTTGGCCTGACTGCATGTTTCTGTGATGTTCTGGTCAGTATGCAGATTTCCAGTCTTGTTTTGAGTATTCATAGTTCCGTGTACTCTGGTCATGTTCCTCATCTTGATTCCAGTCCTCTGTTCCCTGAGCCCAGTTTCCATATGGTGTTCCTTGTTCTGTTGCCTGTTGTGCTTTGTTTTGTTATAATCTTATCACTGCTCCCCAGGGTGTCCATTAGATTCTGAGGCTTGTTCCTTTGTCACAGAGACCCCCCCAGACTAGAGTTGTGGGGCGTCTTCCTGAACCCTGTGAGATGAATCTGCTCCTTGTCCTCTTGTAAGATCTTTTCACCTCACAGAGAGGTCACTTTCGTAAGACCATAAGACTTTATTTTATGATAGCTTGTCTTTTCATTCCCTTGTACCCCTTTCTTGCCGCACTAGTTTATGTTAAACCCCTTCTCCTGCATTCCCTTGTCCCTGCTTAGAGCAAGCAACCCCTGTTACCTAGACTTGTCCTCAGTTCACCTAGATCGCTGACAGTATTATCCATCCAACTTCAACACCTGCATGACCGCAGCAGCCACGTGGATTAAGTCCAGCTGCCTCAAGCTCAACACAGACAAACCTGAAGTGGTCATCTTCGGAAACAAATCCTCTCTGTGGGATTCCACCTAGTGGCTGGCAGTCCTTGGACCTTCCCCAACGCCTGCTACCACCCATGCCAGAAACCTGGAAATCATACTGGATGACAATTTGGACATGACAGCGCAGGTCAGCTCAGTTACCCTGACCTACTTTTACCTGCTGAAGATGCTACAAAAAATCTTCAAGTGGCTAAGGAAAGACACCAAGAAAACAGTCACACAAACCCTCATAACAAGCAGAGTGGATTACAGCAACGCACTCTATGCTGAAATCAACAAACAGCTCCTGAACGGACTCCAAGCAATCCAGAATACGGAAGCAAGACTTGTCTGCAACCTCTCTAGACATCACGCCACATCTCAAAGAACTCTACTGGCTCCCCATACACAAATCGACTCATTTCACACTCCTCACACACACATCTACAAGCCTCTATACCCATGGGTCATGCTTGCCTCAACACATGAATCCACTTCCACCAACTCTCCAGACGCCTCCGATCAGCAGGACCCTCACTCGCACACATTCCCCGCATACACAAGAACAGAGCGGGAAGTCCAACCTTCTGACAACCCAAAGCTTGGAACAACCTCCCAACCACATCAGGTCCTCTGCATCCCTCTTCAAACTCCTCGAGGAGCTGAAGACCTGGCTCTCTGACTACCTCCATGCAAGACCCCACCCCCTTCCCATGGGTCATCTGGCACCTAGGGAAACCCACCAGACCAGGACTTTCCTGAACACTGTAAACTTGGACGAGTCATGTGTGGTGTGGCTTGGGAGAATGCCACTAAATGTTCTTACCCAGAACTCCATGCACAGGTCAAACATTGATTAAAAAAGAATGATCTCACATTTCTGAGACAAAAAAATCCAGAATGTATTGGCTACACCTCCCACCACCCAGGGTTCCCTTACTTCTACCAACAAGAGCAGTGCCTCACAGTGCTTAATTTGTAAATAAAAATGTACCAGTGCCCAAAGCCCGCTTCTTAAACATGCGGCTGCTACAATTAAATGCGGGAACACGGAACACTGAGGAGGCGTAATCCTGAAGCCATCTCGGGCCACTTCAATCCATTTACAGCCACTCCCTGCCCTTTCAGCTCACTCCTGCAGCTTTCTACTTTCTCCCTTTGAGACACTTTTTCGTTTTTCTCTTCCTCCGTCTTTCCCATATGTGTCTTTTGCTCGCAGCAAATGCTTGAGGCAGAAGAATAAGCCCCGGCCCTCAAAAATAAGTGCCGTGCTCAGCACCGGAAACAACAAGCACAAATTAAGCACTGGTGCCTCATTTGTGTGGGAGGGCCTACGGTAACTGAAAGGAACCGGCCAACTATGTGACCGAGTGAAGTGTCAATGTGGTGTTCACATGCTCACAGTTTTGGCCTATCCCATTCAAGAAACCGACCCACACATGCAGGGTACCACTTATATTAGGAAAAGGGGGAGAACACTGGATGTTAGTATTTCTATCATTTGTGTGAAGTTCTGGAGTGTCTCTCACAGAAAGGGGAAGAAGTTGTGGTTTTTACTTACGGGATTCCGTGTAATAAAACAGTTCATGCAAAATGCTTCACTGTGGATTCCCTTGTGTGTATTGTTTTCAGAAATGTCCAGGCCTGGTAGGTTCCCCTGGGTGTCGGCCCAAATTCTGCAGACCCCCCCTTGCAATCTCTCCCACGAAAACAACTCCTTGGTGTTTAGTGTGTGCACTGTTGATCTAATCCTTGGAATCCTCGCCCATGTTTGATAACCCCACGCTCAGAAAACCACAAATTTGTGTCATTCCTTTTGAGGATATATGATCACCTGTGAGGAAGCCCGAATACAATTACCATGGTTTAAAGCACAGATTCAGACTTTGGAGGGATACTGGACAGTATTACCAACTTTTGGGAAACATCCTGACAATCAAACAAATGTCATTTGAAGACTTTTGTATTGGACTTCTGGGCAAGGGAGGGCCGGCTTGCACAGCACTAATGAATCTCTTTTGGTCCTACAAAATTAGAAAACACATACGGCCTTAATTACAGTTTGGTGGAAGGAATACTTGGTCAAAATGTCCTGGATATCCTGCCCACCATATCTCAAGTGCCACGGGCTATGATGAATGTGTAGTAAGGCTGATGGGACGCCGGAGTGTCTCATCCATTAAACTCTGAATAAAACCAATGATTTTTATACTTTCCTGGGTTTTGTATCTGTCATCAGAAGAAGTGTGCACCGTAAACATGGATTCTGCCACAATATCCTGCTTGGGTCCAATATGACATAATTGAATGTGCAGATTTCATTTCCTAGGGAAAACCAACAAATTTTCGGCAATACAGGACTCCAGACATTCAGGGCAACATTTGTCAGGTTAGCATTCTTAAATGTAGCTTTGTCCATTCGAGAAACAAGACGACTCACCTAAATGTATCGAATAAACGAATACCAACAATTTGTGCGGATAATTAGAATTGAAAATGTTTCCACTTTGAAAACCCGGGGCTGTGAACTCAACGATATCGAGGTCTGTGGACGGGGCAGTGGGCTTCGGAATGACTCAAATAGACCTGTTCTTGCCCTCACTCTCTGCATGTCTTTCTGAAAGCACCCATCTGGGTAGCCCACCCTTTCCTAAACCGCTCCAGGCGACCACCACTCTGTGTGTGATACAGAGAGGCCAAGGACTGGATGGGCACGTAGCATGAACACCTCTATAACCCGCTGCCAGGCACAGTGAGAGACGTCCACTGCCTTCTGACAAGACTTCTGGGCTGTCAGTCGTGGTCCATTATAAACACCACCGCAGCCGGAGCTCGCTCAGACAGCTGGAGGCAGCTCAGTTCAAAGTATTCATTACACCTGAGAAATGTGGAGCATGAAAAAAAAAACCAGACACAACATCTTAGAAAAATAGCAAACATTCTTAGGGAAGACAGCTTGAAGTCAAGCAAATGAAATGCAAACAGAGGATGCATCACTGCCATGGATCACCTACAAGGTTTTTACAGACCTTGCAGAGGAATCCACCAGTGGCTTTTCCTGTAAAGGTAAGGGCATTAATGCAGGGCCCGGAAGGAACCCACTTAAAGCCCTTCCCTTACCCAGTGGGTCGTGGATGCCACTGATCCGACAGCGGAAGTGCCCAGGTGTTGAGCCCAACCGGTCCCGGTTCTTTCAAACCGCGCATGCGCACGGTGTCCCAGGGGGTTTCCCATTGTCCCCTGTGCTGGTTACACCCGGGCATCGCAGAGCTGCAGTTTCAGTTCTATGCTGATGTCACCCAGTGACCTTTTGTGATTACCGGAAGAGCATCTCAGGGGTCATCACGTGGATGTTTGGAACAAGTTAGTGCTTGATCGAGCACGAGTTGGCTCCAACGAGCCTGAAGTTATAAATTATGTGGTTACAGGTGAAAGACTGAAGTGATGTGGTTAGAGGTGAAAGACTGAAAATATGTTGTTAGAGGTGAAAGACTGAAGGTATGAGGTTCAGAAAGGAATACTGAAGTTATGTGGTTAGATGTGAAAGACTGAAGATATGAGGTTCGGGAGGGAAGTCTAAAGTTATATGGTTTGGGGTGAAAGATGAAGTTATGCGGTTGGAGGTGAAAGACTGAAGCTATGTGGTTAGAGGAAAAGTCAGAAGTTATGAGTTTCGGGAAGGAAGACCGAAGTTATGTGGTTTGGGAAGGAAGTCTGAAGTTATGTGGCTACAAGTGAAAGACTGAAGTTATGATGTTCGGGAAAGCAGACTAAAGTTATGCTGTTTGGGGTGAAAGAGTGAAGTCATGCGGTTTGCGGTGAAAGACTGAAGCTTTGCGGTTAGGGACTAGACTAAAGTTATGCGGTTTGGTGTGAAAGGTTAAGGTTATGCGGTGTGAGATGAAAGACGAGATTTATGCTGTTAGGGGAGAAAGTCCAGGATAGCTGAGCGCACAGTTACAAGCACCTTCCAAGCCTCTTCTCGTAGTCCTTTGAGCCCAGAGGTGTGGTGATAAATCTTGGGGTACACTGGGCGGGGTATTGTGAATGGAACATCGGGTATATGTTTCACGGTATCACAATTGGCTCGATTTTACCCCTCAGAACATGGCCCCACGGAAGCGGGGCCCCCGGGAAACGCATGTTCGGGTGACGTAAACACGGGTTACCCCCGACTTCCCTCCTTACCGTGAAGAAACGGCCTGGAAGGCAGGAGTACGAGAGGCCTGGGGTAAACACTGGAGTGAGGGGCATCTGAGGGTGAAAGTACCCCATCACGGGTCACCTCTGAGGGCCCTGGCCTGCTTCACACTGCTCTGGTGCGGCTCACAAAACACGGCCCCTGTCCGACTCCAGGCGCTAGGGTGCGCGCACAGGAAGTGCTAGCCACCGTGAGATGCCAGCCTCAAAGTCTGAGGGAAGAAATCCTCGTGCCAGACCGCAAGACCCTGGCAGTCCCTCCCGGGGGAGATCCGACAAAGGGCCACCCCCCAAAGCTTAGGACCCCCCTCAAACCCTCTCTCTTTAAATGCTCGGGTTTCTATGCGCTGCATAAAGTGACTGTTTACTGTCCTTGGCTTTCGACCACGGCCGCTTGAGCAGGTGGAGGATTCATGCAGCGTTCGCCAAATAAAAGCAATCAGTCTCTCAGTCAGTTAATTAATGCTGTTTGTAGGGGGTCTCAGTGTGCCAGTGTGATGCTGGGGCAGGTGTATGGTGGAGTGTGTGTGCGTCTGTGTAAGTGAGACTTATCTAGGGCAAGCCGTGCTGTAAAGCATCGGAGCGCTGCAACAGAGTCTAGAACAAGCCGTGCTATAAAGCACCGGAGCGCTGCAACAGAGTCTAGAACAAGCCGTGCTGTAAAGCATCGGAGCGCTGCAACAGAGTCTAGAACAAGCCGTGCTGTAAAGCATCGGAGCGCTGCAACAGAGTCTAGAACAAGCCGTGCTGTAAAGCATCGGAGCGCTGCAACAGAGTCTAGAACAAACCATGCTATAAAGCACTGGAGCGCTGCAACAGAGTCTAGAGCAAGCCATGCTGTAAAGCATCAAAGCACTGCAAGAGAGTCTAGAACAAGGCATGCTGTAAAGTATCAAAGCGCTGCAACAGAGACTAGAACAAGCCCTGCTGTAAAGCATCAAAGCGCTGCAAGAGTCTAAAACAAGGTGTGCTGTAAAGCATAAAGGCGCTGCAACCGAGTGTAGGACAAGCCGTGCTGTAAGCTTTAAAGTGCTGCAACAGAGTTTAGAACCAGGCGTGCTGTAAAGCATTGAAGCGCTGCAACAGAGTCTAGAACAAGGCGTGCTGTAAAGCATCAAAGCGCTGCAACAGGGTCTAGAATAAGGTGTGCTGTAAAGCATCAAAGCGCTGCAACAGAGTTTAGTATAAGGTGTGCTGTAAAGCATCAAAGCACTGCAACCGATTCTAGGACAAGCCCTGCTGTAAAAAGCATCAAAGCGCTGGAACAGAGTCTAGAACAAGCCGTGCTGTAAAGCATTGAAGCGCTGCAACCGATTCTAGGACAAGCCCTGCTGTAAAAAGCATCAAAGCGCTGGAACAGAGTCTAGAACAAGGCATGCCGTAAAGCATCAAAGCGCTGCAACCGAGTCTAGGACAAGCCCTGCTGGAAAGCATCAAAGCACTACAACAGAGTCTTGAACAAGGTGTGCTGTAAAGCATCGGAGCGCTGCAACAGAGTCTAGAACAAGCCGTGCTGTAAAGCATTGGAGCGCTGCAACAGAGTCTAGAACAAGGTGTGCTGTAAAGCATCAAAGCGCTGGAACAGAGTCTAGAACAAGCCGTGCTGTAAAGCATCGGAGCGCTGCAACAGAGTCTAGAACAAGCCGTGCTGTAAAGCATCGGAGCGCTGCAACAGAGTCTAGAACAAACCGTGCTGTAAAGCATCGGAGCGCTGCAACAGAGTCTAGAACAAACCGTGCTATAAAGCACCGGAGCGCTGCAACAGAGTCTAGAACAAGCCGTGCTGTAAAGCATCGGAGCGCTGCAACAGAGTCTAGAACAAACCGTGCTATAAAGCACCGGAGCGCTGCAACAGAGTCTAGAACAAATCGTGCTGTAAAGCATTAAAGCACTACAACAGAGTCTAGGCGAAAGCTGTGCTGTAAAGCACCAAATCACTGCAACAGAATCTAGAACAATCCATGCTGTAAAGCATCCAAGCTCTGCAACAGAGTCTAGAGCAAGCCATGATGTAAAGCATCAAAGCTCTGCAAAAGAGTTTAGAACAAGGCATGCTGTAAAGTATCAAAGCGCTGCAACACTCTAGAGCGAACCATGCTATAAAGCATCAAAGCTCTGCAACAGAGTCTAGAGCAAGCCATGCTGTAAAGCATTCAAGCTCTGCAACAGAGTCTAGAGCATGCCATGCTGTAAAGTATTGAAGCGCTGCAACAGAGTCTAGAACAAGCCGTGCTGTAAAGCATCCACGCTCTGCAACACTCTAGAGCGAACCATGCTGTAAAGCATCAAAGCTCTGCAACAGTCTAGAGCAAGCCCTGCTGTAAAGCATCCAAGCTCTGCAACAGAGTCTAGAGCAAGCCATGCTGTAAAGCATCCAAGCTCTGCAACAGAGTCTAGAGCAAGCCGTGCTGTAAAGCATCCAAGCTCTGCAACAGAGTCTAGAGCAAGGCGTGCTGTAAAGCATCAAAGCACTGCAACAGGGTCTAGAATAAGGTGTGCTGTAAAGCTTCAAAGCACTGCAACAGGGTCTAGAATAAGGCGTGCTGTAAAACATTGAAGCGCTGCAACAGGGTCTAGAATAAGGCGTGCTGTAAAGCATCAAAGCGCTGCACCAGGGTCTAGAATAAGGCATGCTGTAAAGCATCAAAGCACTGCAACAGAGTTTAGAATAAGGCGTGCTGTAAAGCATCAAAGCACTACAACAGAGTTTAGAATAAGGCGTGCTGTAAAGCATCAAAGCACTGCAGCAGAGTCTAGAACAAGTTGTGCTGTAAAGTATCCAAGCTCTGCAACAGAGTCTAGAGCAAGCCATGCTGTAAAGCATCAAAGCTCTGCAAAAGAGTTTAGAACAAGGCATGCTGTAAAGTATCAAAGCGCTGCAACAGAGACTAGAACAAGCCCTGCTGTAAAGCATCAAAGCGCTGCAAGAGTCTAAAACAAGGTGTGCTGTAAAGCATAAAGGCGCTGCAACCGAGTGTAGGACAAGCCGTGCTGTAAGCTTTAAAGTGCTGCAACAGAGTTTAGAACCAGGCGTGCTGTAAAGCATTGAAGCGCTGCAACAGAGTCTAGAACAAGGCGTGCTGTAAAGCATTGAAGCGCTGCAACAGAGTCTAGAACAAGGCGTGCTGTAAAGCATCAAAGAGCTGCAACAGGGTCTAGAATAAGGTGTGCTGTAAAGCTTCAAAGCACTGCAACAGGGTCTAGAATAAGGCGTGCTGTAAAACATTGAAGCGCTGCAACAGGGTTTAGAATAAGGCGTGCTGTAAAGCATCAAAGCGCTGCACCAGGGTCTAGAATAAGGCATGCTGTAAAGCATCAAAGCACTGCAACAGAGTTTCAGAATAAGGTGTGCTGTAAAGTATCCAAGCTCTGACACAGAGTCTAGAGCAAGCCATGCTGTAAAGCATCAAAGCACTGCAAGAGTCTAGAACAAGGCATGCTGTAAAGCATCAAAGCACTGCAAGAGAGTCTAGAACAAGGCATGCTGTAAAGTATCAAAGCGCTGCAACAGAGACTAGAACAAGCCCTGCTGTAAAGCATCAAAGCGCTGCAAGAGTCTAAAAGAAGGTGTGCTGTAAAGCATAAAGGCACTGCAACGGAGTGTAGTACAAGCCGTGCTGTAAGCTTTAAAGTGCTGCAACAGAGTTTAGAACCAGGCGTGCTGTAAAGCATTGAAGCGCTGCAACAGAGTCTAGAACAAGGCGTGCTGTAAAGCATCAAAGCGCTGCAACAGGGTCTAGAATAAGGTGTGCTGTAAAGCATCAAAGCGCTGCAACAGGGTCTAGAATAAGGTGTGCTGTAAAACATCGAAGCGCTGCAACAGAGTTTAGAATAAGGTGTGCTGTAAAGCATCAAAGCGCTGCAACCGATTCTAGGACAAGCCCTGCTGTAAAGCATCAAAGCACTGCAACCGATTCTAGGACAAGCCCTGCTGTAAAAAGCATCAAAGCGCTGGAACAGAGTCTAGAACAAGGTGTGCTGTAAAGCATTGAAGCGCTGCAACGGAATCTAGGACAAGCCCTGCTGTAAAGCATCAAAGCACTGCAACAGAGTCTAGAACAAGGCGTGCTGTAAAGCATCAAAGCACTACAACAAAGTTTAGAATAAGGCGTGCTGTAAAGCATCAAAGCACTGCAACAGCGTCTATAATAAGGCGTGCTGTAAAGCATCAAAGCACTGCAACAGGGTCTAGAATAAGGCATGCTGTAAAGTATCAAAGCACTGCAACAAGGTCTAGAATAAGGCGTGCTGTAAAGCATTGAAGCGCTGAAACAGAGTTTAGAACCATGCGTGCTGTAAAGCATTGAAGCGCTGCAACAGAGTCTAGAACAAGGCGTGCTGTAAAGCATCAAAGCACTGCAACAGGGTCTAGAATAAGGCGTGCTGTAAAGCATCAAAGCACTGCAACCGATTCTAGGACAAGCCCTGCTGTAAAGCATCAAAGCACTGCAACCGATTCTAGGACAAGCCCTGCTGTAAAAAGCATCAAAGCGCTGGAACAGAGTCTAGAACAAGCCGTGCTGTAAAGCATCGGAGCACTGCAACAGAGTCTAGAACAAGCCGTGCTGTAAAGCATCGGAGCGTTGCAACAGAGTCTAGAACAAGGTGTGCTGTAAAGCATCAAAGCGCTACAACCGAGTCTTGAACAAGGTGTGCTGTAAAGCAACAAAGAGCTGCAACTGCGTCTACGACAAGCCCTGCTTTAAAACATCAAAGCACTGCAACAGAGTCTAGAACAAGGCATGCTGTAAAGTATCAAAGCTCTGCAACAGAGCAAGCCATGCTGAAAAGCATCAAAGCACTGCAAGAGAGTCTAGAACAAGGCATGCTGTAAAGTATCAAAGTGCTGCAACAGAGTCTAGAACAAGCCCTGCTGTAAAGCATCAAAGCACTGCAAGAGTCTAGAACAAGGTGTGCTGTAAAGCATCAAAGTGCTGCAACAGAGTCTAGGACAAGCCCTGCTGTAAAGCATCAGAGCGCTGCAACAGAGTCTAGAACAAGGCGTGCTGTAAACCATCAAAGCACTGCAACAGAGTTTAGAATAAGGCGTGCTGTAAAGCATCACAGCGCTGCACCAGGGTCTAGAATAAGGCATGCTGTAAAGCATCAAAGCACTGCAACAGAGTTTAGAATAAGGTGTGCTGTAAAGCATCAAAGCGCTGCAACCGATTCTAGGACAAGCCCTGCTGTAAAGCATCAAAGCACTGCAACCGATTCTAGGACAAGCCCTGCCGTAAAAAGCATCAAAGCGCTGGAACAGAGTCTAGAACAAGGCATGCCGTAAAGCATCAAAGCGCTGCAACCGAGTCTAGGACAAGCCCTGCTGGAAAGCATCAAAGCACTACAACAGAGTCTTGAACAAGGTGTGCTGTAAAGCAACAAAGAGCTGCAACTGCGTCTAGGACAAGCCCTGCTGTAAAACATCAAAGCACTGCAACAGAGTCTAGAACAAGGCATGCTGTAAAATATCAAAGTGCTGCAACAGAGCAAGCCATGCTGAAAAGCATCAAAGCACTGCATGAGAGTCTAGAACAAGGCATGCTGTAAAGTATCAAAGTGCTGCAACAGAGTCTAGAACAAGCCCTGCTGTAAAGCATCAAAGCACTGCAAGAGTCTAGAACAAGGTGTGCTGTAAAGCATCAAAGTGCTGCAACAGAGTCTAGGACAAGCCCTGCTGTAAAGCATCAGAGCGCTGCAACAGAGTCTAGAACAAGGCGTGCTGTAAAGCATCAAAGCACTGCAACAGAGTTTAGAACAAGGCATGCTGTAAAGTATCAAAGCGCTGCAACAGAGACTAGAACAAGCCCTGCTGTAAAGCATCAAAGCGCTGCAAGAGTCTAAAACAAGGTGTGCTGTAAAGCATAAAGGCGCTGCAACCGAGTGTAGGACAAGCCGTGCTGTAAGCTTTAAAGTGCTGCAACAGAGTTTAGAACCAGGCGTGCTGTAAAGCATTGAAGCGCTGCAACAGAGTCTAGAACAAGGCGTGCTGTAAAGCATTGAAGCGCTGCAACAGAGTCTAGAACAAGGCGTGCTGTAAAGCATCAAAGCGCTGCAACAGGGTCTAGAATAAGGTGTGCTGTAAAGCTTCAAAGCACTGCAACAGGGTCTAGAATAAGGCGTGCTGTAAAACATTGAAGCGCTGCAACAGGGTCTAGAATAAGGCGTGCTGTAAAGCATCAAAGCGCTGCACCAGGGTCTAGAATAAGGCATGCTGTAAAGCATCAAAGCACTGCAACAGAGTTTCAGAATAAGGCGTGCTGTAAAGTATCCAAGCTCTGCAACAGAGTCTAGAGCAAGCCATGCTGTAAAGCATCAAAGCACTGCAAGAGTCTAGAACAAGGCATGCTGTAAAGCATCAAAGCACTGCAAGAGAGTCTAGAACAAGGCATGCTGTAAAGTATCAAAGCGCTGCAACAGAGACTAGAACAAGCCCTGCTGTAAAGCATCAAAGCGCTGCAAGAGTCTAAAACAAGGTGTGCTGTAAAGCATAAAGGCGCTGCAACCGAGTGTAGTACAAGCCGTGCTGTAAGCTTTAAAGTGCTGCAACAGAGTTTAGAACCAGGCGTGCTGTAAAGCATTGAAGCGCTGCAACAGAGTCTAGAACAAGGCGTGCTGTAAAGCATCAAAGCGCTGCAACACTGTCTAGAATAAGGTGTGCTGTAAAGCATCAAAGCGCTGCAACAGGGTCTAGAATAAGGTGTGCTGTAAAACATCGAAGCGCTGCAACAGAGTTTAGAATAAGGTGTGCTGTAAAGCATCAAAGCGCTGCAACCGATTCTAGGACAAGCCCTGCTGTAAAGCATCAAAGCACTGCAACCGATTCTAGGACAAGCCCTGCTGTAAAAAGCATCAAAGCGCTGGAACAGAGTCTAGAACAAGGTGTGCTGTAAAGCATTGAAGCGCTGCAACCGAATCTAGGACAAGCCCTGCTGTAAAGCATCAAAGCACTGCAACAGAGTCTAGAACAAGGCGTGCTGTAAAGCATCAAAGCACTACAACAAAGTTTAGAATAAGGAGTGCTGTAAAGCATCAAAGCACTGCAACAGCGTCTAGAATAAGGCGTGCTGTAAAGCATCAAAGCACTGCAACAGGGTCTAGAATAAGGCGTGCTGTAAAGTATCAAAGCACTGCAACAAGGTCTAGAATAAGGCGTGCTGTAAAGCATTGAAGCGCTGAAACAGAGTTTAGAACCATGCGTGCTGTAAAGCATTGAAGCGCTGCAACAGAGTCTAGAACAAGGCGTGCTGTAAAGCATCAAAGCACTGCAACAGGGTCTAGAATAAGGCGTGCTGTAAAGCATCAAAGCACTGCAACCGATTCTAGGACAAGCCCTGCTGTAAAGCATCAAAGCACTGCAACCGATTCTAGGACAAGCCCTGCTGTAAAAAGCATCAAAGCGCTGGAACAGAGTCTAGAACAAGCCGTGCTGTAAAGCATCGGAGCGCTGCAACAGAGTCTAGAACAAGCCGTGCTGTAAAGCATCGGAGCGCTGCAACAGAGTCTAGAACAAGGTGTGCTGTAAAGCATCAAAGCGCTACAACCGAGTCTTGAACAAGGTGTGCTGTAAAGCAACAAAGAGCTGCAACTGCGTCTACGACAAGCCCTGCTTTAAAACATCAAAGCACTGCAACAGAGTATAGAACAAGGCATGCTGTAAAGTATCAAAGCTCTGCAACAGAGCAAGCCATGCTGAAAAGCATCAAAGCACTGTAAGAGAGTCTAGAACAAGGCATGCTGTAAAGTATCAAAGTGCTGCAACAGAGTCTAGAACAAGCCCTGCTGTAAAGCATCAAAGCACTGCAAGAGTCTAGAACAAGGTGTGCTGTAAAGCATCAAAGTGCTGCAACAGAGTCTAGGACAAGCCCTGCTGTAAAGCATCAGAGCGCTGCAACAGAGTCTAGAACAAGGCGTGCTGTAAACCATCAAAGCACTGCAACAGAGTTTAGAATAAGGCGTGCTGTAAAGCATCAAAGCGCTGCACCAGGGTCTAGAATAAGGCATGCTGTAAAGCATCAAAGCACTGCAACAGAGTTTAGAATAAGGTGTGCTGTAAAGCATCAAAGCGCTGCAACTGATTCTAGGACAAGCCCTGCTGTAAAGCATCAAAGCACTGCAACCGATTCTAGGACAAGCCCTGCTGTAAAAAGCATCAAAGCGCTGGAACAGAGTCTAGAACAAGGCATGCCGTAAAGCATCAAAGCGCTGCAACCGAGTCTAGGACAAGCCCTGCTGGAAAGCATCAAAGCACTACAACAGAGTCTTGAACAAGGTGTGCTGTAAAGCAACAAAGAGCTGCAACTGCATCTAGGACAAGCCCTGCTGTAAAACATCAAAGCACTGCAACAGAGTCTAGAACAAGGCATGCTGTAAAATATCAAAGTGCTGCAACAGAGCAAGCCATGCTGAAAAGCATCAAAGCACTGCAAGAGAGTCTAGAACAAGGCATGCTGTAAAGTATCAAAGTGCTGCAACAGAGTCTAGAACAAGCCCTGCTGTAAAGCATCAAAGCACTGCAAGAGTCTAGAACAAGGTGTGCTGTAAAGCATCAAAGTGCTGCAACAGAGTCTAGGACAAGCCCTGCTGTAAAGCATCAGAGCGCTGCAACAGAATCTAGAACAAGGCGTGCTGTAAAGCATCAAAGCACTGCAACAGAGTTTAGAACAAGGCATGCTGTAAAGTATCAAAGCGCTGCAACAGAGACTAGAACAAGCCCTGCTGTAAAGCATCAAAGCGCTGCAAGAGTCTAAAACAAGGTGTGCTGTAAAGCATAAAGGCGCTGCAACCGAGTGTAGGACAAGCCGTGCTGTAATCTTTAAAGTGCTGCAACAGAGTTTAGAACCAGGCGTGCTGTAAAGCATTGAAGCGCTGCAACAGAGTCTAGAACAAGGCGTGCTGAAAAGCATTGAAGCGCTGCAACAGAGTCTAGAACAAGGCGTGCTGTAAAGCATCAAAGCGCTGCAACAGGGTCTAGAATAAGGTGTGCTGTAAAGCTTCAAAGCACTGCAACAGGGTCTAGAATAAGGCGTGCTGTAAAACATTGAAGTGCTGCAACAGGGTCTAGAATAAGGCGTGCTGTAAAGCATCAAAGCGCTGCACCAGGGTCTAGAATAAGGCATGCTGTAAAGCATCAAAGCACTGCAACAGAGTTTAGAATAAGGTGTGCTGTAAAGCATCAAAGCGCTGCAACCGATTCTAGGACAAGTCCTGCTGTAAAGCATCAAAGCACTGCAACCGATTCTAGGACAAGCCCTGCTGTAAAAAGCATCAAAGCACTGGAACAGAGTCTAGAACAAGGTGTGCTGTAAAGCATTGAAGCGCTGCAACCGAATCTAGGACAAGCCCTGCTGTAAAGCATCAAAGCGCTGCAACAGAGTCTAGAACAAGGCGTGCTGTAAAGCACCAAAGCACTACAACAGAGTTTAGAATAAGGCGTGCTGGAAAGCATCAAAGCACTGCAGCAGAGTCTAGAACAAGTTGTGCTGTAAAGTATCCAAGCTCTGCAACAGAGTCTAGAGCAAGCCATGCTGTAAAGCATCAAAGCACTGCAAGAGAGTCTAGAACAAGGCATGCTGTAAAGTATTGAAGCGCTGCAACAGAGTCTAGAACAAGCCCTGCTGTAAAGCATCAAAGCACTGCAAGAGTCTAGAACAAGGTGTGCTATAAAGCATCAAAGCGCTGCAACCGAGTCTAGAACAATGTGTGCTGTAAAGCATCAAAGCACTGCAACAGCGTCTAGAATAAGGCGTGCTGTAAAGCATCAAAGCACTGCAACAAGGTCTAGAATAAGGCGTGCTGTAAAGTATCAAAGCACTGCAACAAGGTCTAGAATAAGGCGTGCTGTAAAGCATTGAAGCGCTGAAACAGAGTTTAGAACCATGCGTGCTGTAAAGCATTGAAGCGCTGCAACAGAGTCTAGAACAAGGCGTGCTGTAAAGCATCAAAGCACTGCAACAGGGTCTAGAATAAGGCGTCCTGTAAAGCATCAAAGCACTGCAACCGATTCTAGGACAAGCCCTGCTGTAAAGCATCAAAGCACTGCAACCGATTCTAGGACAAGCCCTGCTGTAAAAAGCATCAAAGCGCTGGAACAGAGTCTAGAACAAGCCGTGCTGTAAAGCATCGGAGCGCTGAAACAGAGTCTAGAACAAGCCGTGCTGTAAAGCATCGGAGCACTGCAACAGAGTCTAGAACAAGGTGTGCTGTAAAGCATCAAAGCGCTACAACCGAGTCTTGAACAAGGTGTGCTGTAAAGCAACAAAGAGCTGCAACTGCGTCTACGACAAGCCCTGCTTTAAAACATCAAAGCACTGCAACAGAGTCTAGAACAAGGCATGCTGTAAAGTATCAAAGCTCTGCAACAGAGTCTAGAACAAGCCCTGCTGTAAAGCATCAAAGCACTGCAAGAGTCTAGAACAAGCCGTGCTGTAAAGCATCAAAGTGCTGCAACAGAGTCTAGGACAAGCCCTGCTGTAAAGCATCAGAGCGCTGCAACAGAGTCTAGAACAAGGCGTGCTGTAAACCATCAAAGCACTGCAACAGAGTTTAGAATAAGGCGTGCTGTAAAGCATCAAAGCGCTGCACCAGGGTCTAGAATAAGGCATGCTGTAAAGCATCAAAGCACTGCAACAGAGTTTAGAATAAGGTGTGCTGTAAAGCATCAAAGCGCTGCAACCGATTCTAGGACAAGCCCTGCTGTAAAGCATCAAAGCACTGCAACCGATTCTAGGACAAGCCCTGCTTTAAAAAGCATCAAAGCGCTGGAACAGAGTCTAGAACAAGGCATGCCGTAAAGCATCAAAGCGCTGCAACCGAGTCTAGGACAAGCCCTGCTGGAAAGCATCAAAGCACTACAACAGAGTCTTGAACAAGGTGTGCTGTAAAGCAACAAAGAGCTGCAACTGCGTCTAGGACAAGCCCTGCTGTAAAACATCAAAGCACTGCAACAGAGTCTAGAACAAGGCATGCTGTAAAATATCAAAGTGCTGCAACAGAGCAAGCCATGCTGTAAAGTATCAAAGCACTGCAAGAGAGTCTAGAACAAGGCATGCTGTAAAATATCCAAGCTCTGCAACAGAGTCTAGAGCAAGCCATGCTGTAAAGCATCCAAGCTCTGCAACAGAGTCTAGAGCAAGCCATGCTGTAAAGCATCCAAGCTCTGCAACAGAGTCTAGAGCAAGCCATGCTGTAAAGCATCCAAGCTCTGCAACAGAGTCTAGAGCAAGCCATGCTGTAAAGCATCCAAGCCCTGCAACAGAGTCTAGAGCAAGGCATGCTGTAAAGCATCAAAGCACTGCAAGAGAGTCTAGAACAAGGCATGCTGTAAAGTATTGAAGCGCTGCAACAGAGTCTAGAACAAGCCCTGCTGTAAAGCATCAAAGCACTGCAAGAGAGTCTAGAACAAGGCATGCTGTAAAGCATCAAAGCACTGCAAGAGAGTCTAGAACAAGGCATGCTGTAAAGTATTGAAGCGCTACAACAGAGTCTAGAACAAGCCCTGCTGTAAAGCATCAAAGCACTGCAAGAGTCTAGAACAAGGTGTGCTATAAAGCATCAAAGCGCTGCAACCGAGTCTAGAACAATGTGTGCTGTAAAGCATCAAAGCACTGCAACAGGGTCTAGAATAAGGTGTGCTGTAAAGCATC
This sequence comes from Pleurodeles waltl, assembly GCF_031143425.1. NCBI lineage: Eukaryota > Metazoa > Chordata > Amphibia > Caudata > Salamandridae > Pleurodeles > Pleurodeles waltl. The sequence goes on along the minus strand of NC_090445.1, from coordinate 21,137,388 downwards.
AAAGCACTGCAACAGGGTCTAGAATAAGGCGTGCTGTAAAGTATAATAGCACTGCAACAAGGTCTAGAATAAGGCGTGCTGTAAAGCATTGAAGCGCTGAAACAGAGTTTAGAACCATGTGTGCTGTAAAGCATTGAAGCGCTGCAACAGAGTCTAGAACAAGGCGTGCTGTAAAGCATCAAAGCACTGCAACAGGGTCTAGAATAAGGCGTGCTGTAAAACATTGAAGCGCTGCAACAGGGTCTAGAATAAGGCGTGCTGTAAAGCATCAAAGCGCTGCAACCGAGTCTAGGACAAGCCGTGCTGTAAAGCATCGGAGCGCTGCAACAGAGTCTAGAACAAGCCGTGCTATAAAGCACCGGAGCGCTGCAACAGAGTCTAGAACAAGCCGTGCTGTAAAGCATCGGAGCGCTGCAACAGAGTCTAGAACAAGCCGTGCTGTAAAGCATCGGAGCGCTGCAACAGAGTCTAGAACAAGCCGTGCTGTAAAGCATCGGAGCGCTGCAACAGAGTCTAGAACAAACCATGCTATAAAGCACTGGAGCGCTGCAACAGAGTCTAGAGCAAGCCATGCTGTAAAGCATCAAAGCACTGCAAGAGAGTCTAGAACAAGGCATGCTGTAAAGTATCAAAGCGCTGCAACAGAGACTAGAACAAGCCCTGCTGTAAAGCATCAAAGCACTGCAAGAGTCTAGAACAAGGTGTGCTATAAAGCATCAAAGCGCTGCAACCGAGTCTAGAACAATGTGTGCTGTAAAGCATCAAAGCACTGCAACAGGGTCTAGAATAAGGTGTGCTGTAAAGCATCAAAGCACTGCAACAGGGTCTAGAATAAGGCGTGCTGTAAAGTATAATAGCACTGCAACAAGGTCTAGAATAAGGCGTGCTGTAAAGCATTGAAGCGCTGAAACAGAGTTTAGAACCATGTGTGCTGTAAAGCATTGAAGCGCTGCAACAGAGTCTAGAACAAGGCGTGCTGTAAAGCATCAAAGCACTGCAACAGGGTCTAGAATAAGGCGTGCTGTAAAACATTGAAGCGCTGCAACAGGGTCTAGAATAAGGCGTGCTGTAAAGCATCAAAGCGCTGCAACCGAGTCTAGGACAAGCCGTGCTGTAAAGCATCAAAGAGCTGCAACAGAGTATAGAACAAGGTGTGCTGTAAAGCATTGAAGCGCTGCAACCGAGTCTAGGACGAGCCCTGCTGTAATGCATCAAAGCGCTGCAACAGAGTCTAGAACAAGGTGTGCTGTAAAGCATCAAAGCACTACAACAGAGTTTAGAATAAGGTGTGCTGTAAAGCATCAAAGTGCTGCAACAGAGTCTAGAGTAAGGCATGTTGTAAAGCATCAAAGCACTGCAGCAGAGTCTAGAACAAGTTGTGCTATAAAGTATCCAAGCTCTGCAACAGAGTCTAGAGCAAGCCATGCTGTAAAGCATCAAAGCACTGCAAGAGAGTCTAGAACAAGGCATGCTGTGAAGTATCGAAGCGCTGCAACAGAGTCTAGAACAAGCCCTGCTGTAAAGCATCAAAGCACTGCAAGAGTCTAGAACAAGGTGTGCTGTAAAGCATCAAAGCGCTGCAACCGAGTCTAGAACAATGTGTGCTGTTAAGCATCAAAGCACTGCAACAGGGTCTAGAATAAGGTGTGCTGTAAAGTATCAAAGCACTGCAACAAGGTCTAGAATAAGGTGTGCTGTAAAACATCGAAGCGCTGCAACAGGGTCTAGAATAAGGCGTGCTGTAAAGCATCAAAGCGCTGCAGCTGAGTCTAGGACAAGCCGTGCTGTAAAGCATCAAAGCGCTGCAACAGAGTCTAGAACAAGGTGTGCTGTAGAGCATCAAAGCGCTGCAACAGGGTCTACAATAAGGCGTGCTGTAAAGCATCAAAGCACTGCAACCGATTCTAGGACAAGCCCTGCTGTAAAAAGCATAAAAATGCTGGAATAGAGTCTATTACAAGGCGTGCTATAAAGCATTGAAGCGCTGCAACAAGGTCTAGAATAAGGCGTGCTGTAAAGCATTGAAGCGCTGCAACAAGGTCTAGAATAAGGCGTGCTGTAAAGCATCAAAGCACTGCAACAGGGTCTAGAATAAGGCGTGCTGTAAAACATCAAAGCACTGCAACAGGGTCTAGAATAAGGCGTGCTGTAAAGCATCAAAGCGCTGCAACAGAGTCTAGAACAAGGCGTGCTGTAAAGCATCAAAGCACTGCAACGGGTCTAGAATAAGGCGTGCTGTAAAACATCAAAGCGCTGCAACAGGGTTTAGCATAAGGCATGCTGTAAAGCATCAAAGCACTGCAACTGAGTCTAGGACAGGGCGTTCTGTAAAGCATCAAAGCGCTGCAACAGAGTATAGGACAAGGCGTGCTGTAAAGCATCAAAGCGCTGCAACAGAGTTTAGAACAAGGCGTGCTGTAAAGCAGCAAAGCGCTGGGCTGTGGAGAAAGGACCAGGTTGAAATCAAGAGGTTGGAAACTTTAGATCGGTAACTGACTGAACCACACAGTTACACTCATTTCCTCGTTTGCGCGCGCTTTCTGGGCATTATAGGTGGAAATACTATTCAAGGCCATTTCTGACACGCAGCCTTTAAAAGCCATCGTGGCATGAGTTGCTGTGGTCTTAGCTGCAGACAAGTTCGTACTTGTTACCCGTCCCTCACATTTAGGGTTTTATTCCACTCAGTTCCTTCATGCTGAATTCCCAGTTTGGTCTCTTTCCCTACACTGTGTTTTTTTCTGCTGAATACCTCCGGGTGTCCGTCTCTTGCTAACCCCTTCAGCTCCTGACCTGTCCAGGTGAGGTGGAGTCCTGGGGTCCCTCGTCCGGGGTCCTGTCTGCTCCACGTCCCAACATGAGATTTGCTGCCGACGCTTGAAGCCTCGCGTCACTTCTGCATGGCACGAGGTCTCTCCGGGTCACGCCCCAGTCCCTACCTGTGGCCCTCAGCCTCCTTCACAGCCAGTTCAGTGGAATCTCACCCCTCAGCGCCAGGTTAGTTCTGTGCCGTCCCTCACCTGTGACAAAGCCACTCCGGGCACTGAGCTCCGGTGAAGGGGTTTGCTGTCACCCCGTCTCTGTGTTCGCCAGGATCCCACCTCCCCTGCGCACCCCATCTTTCGCAGATGCGTCGGTGGTCAGGAAGGCAGAAGCTTTCAGCCAATCTGCCCATGAAGAGCCACAAGGCGGTGATGTAAGGGGCAGTAGTGTAACAGAGGGGACAACCGCATAGTACAAGTGTGATATTGTCAGATCAGTATTATTCTAAGGAAGATGTAGTGGGGGAATTTTAAACACACCAATAGAAAAAGGCACTGTTTTTAGGGTAGAGCCTGCGTAGCATGCGCATGCGTATCGCTTGTGAGACGCTTTAGTAGTTAGAAAAGGGCTCGGAGCCCCACCCATGTCACGTCAGTGTCTTTCATTGGTTCGTGGGCTTGCCTTTTAAAATCTGCTTGCTTTCATTAGTGGAAGGCACGCATACGTCATGCCTTTTCCGTTGGTTAGCCCTCCTGGAGCGCAGCGACCAAGTACTGAAAACATGCGAGGCTCGCTGTTTTCCATCTGGTCTGTGGACTACTTTTTATCTTTTTTTGCAGCGTGATCTCGCTTGGCAGAAGTTGAGCGCTTTGCATGACATCGACCCTGTTACATAGTTAATTGCACTTTTGCCGGTTACGTAGATAACTGCACTTTTGCCGACAGATTTCACTACGAGTGAACTGTAGCAGCACGATCACGCTCTTTTTTCCATTCAATGTGGCAAGAAAAGTCCGGTTGGCAGATTACAACTGCTAATAGCTCTAACTCGGAGAAATCCGAGACCCGTTGCATTGCAAATACTTGTTTTTCTTACTGCCCTTCCCTTTTCTTAATTAAAATAAATCCCTCCAAAAGTTTCCAGTTTTAGGTCACTGTTTACATGTCACAATCCAAACAGATGGTAGTGTTTGTAATAAAGTACCTTTCAGCAAAACTAGGAAAAATTCCTCATTTAAAATGTCCCTTGGATGCTAAGCCCCCCCCCCTCCAGTGTAGTCACTAGCAGGGCTTCCTCCGTCCTTTACATATATTCCATAGGTCCCCTCCTTTGCCCTACACCCCCTTGTCTGACTAAATAAAGGGGGGTGCTGATCAGAAAACTCACACTGCGGCAGCCTCATTACTCCACATTCATTTTGAATTTTTAAGTCTCCATTTTGTTTACATATTGATCTGTGACACTTTGTCAGAGGTGAAGTTGGTTCACATGGTCAGCTCTGGACGGGCGGTTTGTCTGTCTACGTCTGATGTATATACTAGAGTTCATTGTTGAGCTCCTCCCACTCTCAGTTAAGATCTGATCTGATTGGATACTAGAACAAAGAGATCACAGTCTAGGTGGGTGGGATCCTCTGATTGGCTGCAATGGTAAAGGAGGACTCACGTGCCGCACCCCCTTTTTTTGGAGCACCTCCTTCCCCCAGTTTGTGTTTTGGCACCTCTCTGCCATGCCATCTGGGGAACCCCTTTAATGAAACACAGAACATTCCCATTTGAGGTAAAAAAAATATTCCAAAACCTATGATACTAACTACATAACACATAAAACACCCTACATTTTGCAAGTCTACTGATAAATGCAGTTTTTAGTCTTTCCTCTGTGTTAATGCAGCATATTTTAGAAATAGGTCACATTGCACTGTAAAAATCTCATTTTCTAGAAAATGTGGCAAAAGAGAGATTTTCACCCAGATATGCAGAGAAAGTATGACAAGGGTTGTAAGCTCATTAAAAAGTTTAGAAAAGGGACTTAACACAATGTTTTTTTCATACTGAAAGGGAACCTGCCAAGCTGTGAGATAAATTTAAATGGCCAGGCCATGAGTGCGTTAACTGACTGTTTTTCTCTCTATACCTTGATCTGTACGGATGTGTTTGATTAAATTTACTCTGCAAAAAAAATCAATATTCTTCAAAACCATGAGATCAATCTGTGGGACTACACCAGAGATCCCATCCCTCTTGCATGAATGTTACTTATGTACATTCAATCAGAGGGAGGTGTTCAGCTGGGAAAAAATATGTCACAGAATGACTTCTAATCTCCTAAAATGGAGACGTCAGAGGGAGCTGAGTATCAAACTGCACCCTCTCGAATAAGATGTCTAGCCTCAAGTTGTCACAGAAAAATTAGGGCATTTAACATTGTGAACACTACATTAAGGTGAAAGATGGAATTACAATTCTTGTAATGCACAGGGCGCAACCAACTCCTTAGTTACTGTAAAAGCCTCTTTGGGTGGAGAGGAAGAGATTGTTATAGAAAGGTGTAGTTGAAAGAATCGAGGTGCCAAAAGCGCTAGAACCAGCTGTGTTAGCCACTAAGGCTAGATGGATAGTGTGCACTTGAAAGATCCCTATACAAGAATATTGTGCACTGAGGCCCTCTCGGACCCATGTTTGTTCCCTGCTTTAGTTGTTTTCTATTTCTCATTTTACACATAATAGCTGCATTGTTTTTAGCATCGATTTTCAGCAGTGACATTTTACACAATTTGCTTGCATGATATCATTCTAGGAATACATTATACGAGTTGCTTGTTTTAGTGAACCTTTTCATGCCATATAATCAGTACATTCTGTTCAAGGCTAGGGACACAATACACAATATCCTAGTGCTTGCGTTGCCCATTCAGGAGACAGCTTGTAACATCTAGACGTAGCATTGCATCAGAGCTGTGCTTCTAACAGAGTGTGGTTTTATTGTATAAATGATGCACTGAGCCAGAAGGAGCAGAGGGCATTCCAGCCGCGACAATCCCGTGACACATGTTGTATTCAACATGCAGCTCTGCTGGCTCTAATCTTTCAGCCTCCCAAAAGGATTGTCATCCACATTATACGCTGACTCCTGACACCATTTCCAGGTATGGGGCCAAGGATAATCCCTTAGATCAGGCGGGTGGAAGGGTAAACCTACTATGCTCTCAGTGTTGTCTTAGAGATAAGTAGGAACCTCTTGAACCTCTAGGAATTATTCACCATGGTTGGATTGTTTATTATGTTTACGATGTTAATTATGCTGGTATCTTTGCTTTGTTTCGTGTGTTTAATTACTGCAGCTCTTTCTCTCTATGCAAGATTACGATTGTTTCAATAAATGTACTAAAAACTTATCTCGCATCTCTCTTGTGTTTTGCCTCGGCATGCATGAGTAATGCAATGAAAGGGTTAGATCTGTTTCCATGACTTCCTTGGGAGTGAGGGTGTCATGTTCAGGTTGCCACAATCACCTTTCACCCCAGCAGGTTTGGGGGTGTAGGTGAGGCACTGTGAGCTAGCCAGGAATTGGGCCGGCTGATTCTGATGGTGTGGACGGACTTAGCCTCCGACATTATGAAGTTCTGCTGTCCTAATAAGCAGTCCTATTATCTGAGAAGGAACTGTATAACAATGGGTTGACTGACATCCACTGCCCAATGTCAATGAACTGCCGAGCACAATTGGAGAAGCTTTGTGTTTCATTGCCATTGATCTTAAGTGGGTATTGGTCCATAATAGAAGCATCCTACTTCCTCTACAATACCCATGGGAGCCATCAAGCTTCGCAGGATGCAGGTCAGGTTGTTCTGTACAGCGGCTGTACTCCAGCACATTATACCGAAGTTCCTTGAGGGCTTCCCAAATGTGCTGTGTTCTTCAGGATGATGTATTCATTTATAGTAAGGATGTGGAACAATAGAAATGCTTTATAGAAGGGAGCTCAGGTAGTTGAGAACTCCTGGTCTCACAGTACAGAAAGAGAAGTGGTACATTGGAGTTGGATTGGTAACCTATTTAGGTCATCAACTGTTGCAGGTTGCAACCATCAAGGAGGCAGTGACTCTGGGTAACAAAGATGAACTAAACTCCTTCTTGTTATTGGAATATGATTCTAATGACCCCATTCACAAAGGTAAACTTAGATGGTGGAAAAAGAGACATGAGATGGCATCAAGACTATGAAGTCTTGGCATTTGAGACACTCATTACTTGACATCCCGGCCGTTGGCTTCTAAGTAACAATTTAGGCAGCGTTGGGTCCCAGCACTTATCTTTTACAAATTAAGCACTGGGTGGAGCTGCTCTCGCGCCCAAATTCTCATAGGTGCTTAAGTGTGAGATGATAAAAAGTGCAGACAGTTGGTGAGGGGATAAAGTCAACATACATTCCCAAGACTCCTCTAAATGTGGTGAGATCCCAAACCAGAAGCAGAAATTAGTTTTCAATGTATGAAACATGAGTTTATGGGAATCTGTACACCCAACATGCTACTCACTGATACATAAAGAAGAACAAGTTACTTACCTTTGGTAAAGCCTTATCTGGTAGAACTCTATCTAGATGCTGATTCCTTACCTTAGAGTTATCACCAGGCATCAGACTGGATCCGGACGTTTATGAGCAGTACCTCTGCGCGCTGGTAGGTGGCGTCATTCGGCTCCACGTCAGCGTCCTCCATGCGTGAAGTGACCTACATGCTACCTATATAAACGTCAGCTTGACGTGCTTACGTCACTCCATTATCGAGAATTTTCACACCAGAAGCGCAGAACCACGATGAAGACTGACCACTGGTTTGAATTTCTAGGGCCCTTTCAAGGGGGAACCCTCATCCGTTAAACAGGTCGCAGAATGGCAAGGATGGGAAGGTCGGTGAGGAATCTGTATCTAGATAGAGTTTCTACCAGATAAGGTGTCACCAAAGATAAGTAACTTGTTCATCTTCTAGTCGCAGACTCCTTACCTTAGAACAGATACCCAAGCAATGCCTCCCCACAGGTAAGTCTGCAAACCAGATTTAGACAAGAAATTCCTGCAAGACAAAATGGGCAAAATGCCCATCCTTACGGACCTGACTGTCCAGGCAGTAGTGTTTAGTAAATGTGTGCAAGGAAGCCCACACTGCAGTCTGACAGATGTCCAGGACTAGAACTCCGTGAGCTAATGCATTGCTTACAGCATTGGCTTTGGTACAATGAGCACACAAGCCATCAAGTGGTTGCTTCTTGGCCCATGCGTGGCAGATTTTTATGCATCTGGAGATGGTTCGTTTCAGCACAGCCTTCCCTTTCTTGCCCTCGATGTTCCCTACTAAGAGTTGGTCACCCACGCTAAATTCTTATGTGCGGTCAAGGTAGAATGACAACAGTCTTTTTGAGTCCAGAGCGTGGAGCCTCTCCTCTTCCTTAGAAGGATGAGGCGGGACAAAGAAGGTAGGCGGAGTGATGGACTGGCCTATGTGAAAAGGAGTGACTACCTTCGGAAGGAAGAAGGTATGTGTTCAGAGAACCAGTTTATCAGGCTAGTAAGTAGTAAACAAAGAGTGCCTGCAATTCGCTGGCCCTCTTGGGTGATGTAATGGTCACTAGAAAAGTAGTCTTGATAGTCAAAAACCAAAGAGGACAGCTTTCAAAACACACGCACATCTGGAAAATGAGGATCAGGTTCAAATCCCATTGGGACATGATGAATAGCCGGGGGTACATGTGTTGCAAACCCTTGAGAAATCTTGTCACACCAGGTAACTTAAATAAAGAAGGGTGGTTCAGCAACCGCAGAAATGCAGATCTACAAATCTGTTGCAGTTCCCTCCGAGATCTGGAACATGTCGGAGACATTACCCTGATGCTGTACCCATTGGAATTTCAAGTCCACCTGCAGAGCCCGCATATGCCAGCCGGCATGTGTCACCAGCAAGATGCAGGAGGCCATGAAGCCCAACAGCCTGGGAATCTATCTCACCAAAACCCAAGATGGAGGCTGAAACATCAGTATCATAGCCTGAATATCCGGGACTCGCCGTTTGGGAGGGTAAGCTCAGAAACTGCACTGTGTATAGAACAGCTGCAATGAAAGGAAGCATCTGAAAAGTAGTCAGGAGTGACTTCAATACATTGATAGTGAACCCCAGCAACTGCAGGAGTCTTGCCATACTCTAGAGGTAGGAGCCTGGGGGAAACTTTGCCTTCAACAGACAAACGTGGTAGGGGAACACTGGAACTCCGGACCTCCGTAGGTGCGGTGCAACCACTGCCATCACTTTGATGAACACCCAAGGGGGTGCTGGTGAGGCCAAACGGGAGCACAGAGAATTGGAAGTGTCCCTGGCCCACCGTGAATCACAGGTAATGTCAGTGGGTGGGCAGGATGGGGATGTGAAAATAAGTGTCCTGAAAGTCCAACGCCACCATCCAGTCTCACGGATTCAGGGCAGACAGATCCTGAGCATGTGTGAGCATTTTGAATTTCTCCTGTTTGAGGAAGAGATTAAGAAGGCATAGGAAGAAGGTCTCTGTCCGTCTTGAGCACCAGAAAGCAGCACAAATAGCAAACACAACCTAATTCTGATGCTGGCATCTACTCTGTGGCTCCCTTGGCCAAGAGAGTAAACACTTAGTGGCAGAGTAAAGAAAGATGGTCCTCCGTCAACCGGTCGTAAGTTGGTGGCATGGGTGGGAGGGGACGCCAGAAAGGGATGGAGTATCCCCTTTGTAGAACTTGTAATACCTGATGCTCTGATGTTATTGACCTCCACTGGAGCAGGCGATGGCGTATCCTGCCCTCCACTGGATTCCTGTGAGGGTAGGAGGGCAATCTAATGGGGCTTGGAGGATGCCAGGGGAGTGGTGGACTGGCCCAACCTCTAGCAACCTATTCCACATGGTCTGTGGGAACCGTGTCCTTGACCACAAAAAGTCACGAAAACTTGCTGGCTGTGATGGCTGGAAGCATATGGATGCAGTTGGAAACCCCTTCTGTGCCCATTTCAGAGGCGAAAGGTGGACTGGTGGTGACGTGGTGCCATGTAGAGATCCAAGGACCTGGTAGTAGCCCCGGAGTCCTTAAAGTGCTCTAGCACTGAGTCCCCCTTCTCTCCGAAGAGACAGGAGTCATCAAAAGGCATGTCCATAAGCAATGCTTGAACATCCTCAGAAAAACCAGAAGTTCTCATCCAGGCATGGCACCGAAGGGCCACAGATGAAGAAATTGCTCTGCTAAATCAGTCGGTCTTATCCAGACCACAACGGATGGTGAACTTTGTTGCGTACCTTATCTCGGCAATAACTTGAGAGAGTAAATCTGGTGCATCCTCCAAGACAATAGGTAGCACTTGGGCAACTGAGACCCAGATCGTATAGGAGGAATGGCCCAAGAGGGACACACTGTTCACCAACCGCAGTGCAAGGCTGGTGAAAGAGAACACTTTTTTCCAAAGGTTGCCAGCCTTTTGGATTCCCCATCTGGTGGAGTGGAAAGGAGCTCACCACGGTTGATTCTAGAAGTAGAGGCCTGGACCACAAGGCTCTCCAAAGAGGGGTACTGGGTGAGAAAACTGGGGTCCCCTGGAGCAGGTGGTGGGGAGGCAATCATCCTGTGCACAGGAGCCCCTATGCAGGACTTAAGCCAGGCACTAAGGAAGACATCAGTGACAGGTTCATTAAAGGGGAGCAAGGGTTCAGAGGAGGCAGTCCCAGGATGAAACACCTCTGTCAAGACATTAGTCTTGAACTGCCACTGAGGGCAACTGAAGGCAATAGAGGCCCCCTCTTCAGTAGCCATAGTACGAGGGGAGACCCGGCCAATGTCAGGTGTGGTATCTAACCCACTGCCATCCGCCAGATTCTCATACCAGTTGTCCTCAGTGTCGATATACATCACAGTCTCCATACCTCCCCATTCGTCCCCTGCACCGGGCCTGTCAAAGACAAAAGTCACTAGCTCCGAGCCAGAAGGCAAGGCTCCGGAAGGCGCAGGGACCAGCGTTGTGCGATGCCTGTCCTGCTCCATGTGGAGGACGATGGGGGCAGAGCTGTTAATGGGAGTCGAGGCACTGACGCTCATTGTAACAGGAGCGAACACCATAGAAGTTCTCGCTTGGGGCACCGCTCTGGATTCACCACTAGATCTAAAGGGCCCAACTGGTGCTGAGGGGGTACCCACAAGCAGGAATCCAGTGGGGGTCCCTTCCGAACCCATGGGGCCAAAAGGCACCCCTGACGGGGTCAGGCCACCCAAAAATGAGGTGCATGGCCTCACAGAACTCCGTAAGTTGGGCGGAGGACACTCCAGTTCCAGGAAAGGCAGGGAAACATGAAGCTGACCCTAGTTGGGGCTCCACAGAGACACGATGCTTGGAGTGCAGATGCTTCCTTGTCTCGTCCGAGGATCTGGGCAGAAGCGGAGAAGTCGAAGACCTCTTCGGCTACTTAGATTACTTGTTATGTGACCTACTTGATGACGAGTTGGACCTCTCTACTCTTTTATGAATGTATTTCTTCTACCCATTCTCTTGCACGTATGATCTCTCCCTCTCTCTCTGTCTCTTTAACAAGCTTTCCATCACCCTATCTTTCAGCCCCTCGGCCTCTTCTTCTTTCTCGTTTGCTCTCTGAGGCTGCCTCAGTCTGCCCACTCTCTCTTTTCCTATATTCGGCCCCTTCTCTCTCAAGCGTTGCCTCCCACTTTGCCTCTGTTTCTTCGCTCTTCAGGTTCATTCCTGTCATCTCTTTGCTCTGCTGTAGAATTTGCCTGAATAAACACTTTTTGTGTTTCGCTTGCTGAATTACACTACTGGGGGAGTGATAAGTTGTTATACGCAGCCTTTTGGTGCATTTTGGAGCACATTGTTGCAAATATATTACTAAAATATATTGAAATATTTGTACAGTTCATGTACAGGTATTGAATTACAGGTATTGAAATGTTGCTGTACTAGAAACAACGGACATCCTGCAGCCTTTCCTTTCTCACTCCCTGTACCCCAGCAAGATTGTCACATAGTTCACTTTACAAAATCCTCTCACTTTTCAGTCAGAGAAAGAAAGATAAATACCAAACCCCATGATAAAAGAATAAGCAGAAATGATATTTGACCTCTGTCTCTGAACCACACAGCTGAAATCATATGATAAAAACAAAATGTAAATGCATCATCATTGCTCGTTCAACTTCGGATCTTCAGGACGGTTATTCAGGGGGTGCTCCCGCACCCTCTCCCCATGCAGCTCTACTTCCAGCACCTATGGGTTGCCGCTGCTGTCTCCGAGTCTCCTCGAGCCAGCGCTGGTGGTTTTTAGACGGCTTTGCAAGGTCAGGGCCGGTTTTAGTGCTGGTGGCACCTGGTGCGGACATGTTTTTTAGGCCTCCCCTTCCATGACCTCCTCCTCGGATTCCCTCACTACCACCCTGCAAAAGTGCCCCTCATCTCTCCATAAACCCACTCTTACATACATTTCATTTGTTTTAAAACTCTGGTAAAGGCTGGCTTTACTAATCCCATCAGCTATCCACATACACTACAGATCTGTTCTTCACAGCAGGCATATTAACCATCTGCGCTACTTTATGGTTAGTCAAAACTGCCGCGAGCTAAAACTCCCATCTCTCTCTCTCTCTAGCAGGAACATTAATCACAAGAGTTATGTTGACATTTTTATTGCTGCCTGAAAGCTGGACTCACAAGGAACTCTGCAAGGTGTTTTTTAAATAGTAAGGTACAAACTACGACGCCATCTTTGGTAACCTCTGACCCTCAGGAATGAGATCTGCAGCTCCAAACTGAGCTGCCCAAAAGAATCTTCATATTTCTCCTGTAATCAGTAACATCACCAGGAGCAGACTAGGCCTCCGGCTGCTCTGCGAGGGGCTGAAACCTGCCTTCGCTCAGGGTTTGTCTTACTGCGGCGTGGCTGCCATTCCCTCCTAGCGCCCAGAGGCGGCCTATACCAGGATGCTGGTAACACTGGGCACCGTCGCTCATTTAAAAAAAAAATGTCGTGAAACAACTCTAACATTATTAAAAATAAACTCTTTATTCCTCGACATACCCAAGAGACCAACACAGTCCAAAAAGCCAAAATAAGGGGGGTTACGTGTCCTCAAAATTGAGGTAGTGATTTCGCTTCCATTTCAGTGGCTAAATTCTAGGTGGGATAGATGGTGCGCGTGCAGTGTTAGGAGCTTGGGCGTCAAGTCGCCAAAATGCCAGGAGTAGCGGAAGTGACATCATCACACGCCCTTTTACCTCCACTTTCACTCACACACATATATTTACACATACACACAAATTCACACTTACATACACGCTCTCACACAAAACACACTCACCCGGCAGCGCGCACACAACATACATTCAAAAAGCATTTCTACTCACCTCGGCTGCCATGGAAGGGCACATTCCAGTTAAATTTACTGGATTTTTATTACACTAATAGTAAATAATGTATAATTATTCACTATTAGTGTAATAAAAAAATGACAGAAAACAACTAGAGCGGAGCCCCGAGGAGGAGCTGCCATTGTGTTCGTGGCACTGAATTTCCAGCTCTGAGGCCAGGGGTCGTAAAGGGCAAGCCAGGGGTCGCAGCTGCGACCCCCAAATGACGCCCATGTTTAGGAGCCCAGGTGTGTCCACCCCCCTGTGAATTTACTGCACGAGGTTGCCACGTGAGCCACTGTGCTTTGTAAATGGGTGCCCACGCGCAGGTTTTACGCACACCCTGGAGCCCCCGTGTGCCTCGGCGCAAGGTCATCCGTGGAGGTCATTGTGTGAGGATGCTCTGCCCACGGCCAGGAGCTTCATGTGCCCCTTGGTGCCCCACGTGTGAGGTCACTATCCGTGACACACCGCCAGCCTCTGAGTCCCTCAGTCCACAGCCCGGGTGAGGGTCCATGAGTCCCCCTGACGGCCACGGAGGTCTCTTCCGAGCCGTCGTTTCTGTTCGCTTGCTCCACGTCATCACATTATGGCTTGCACTACCACTCGCAGACGTTGCCCAAATCCAGATTGTGTTTGCGCCCAGGTGGGAGGCCCTCAGGTCCCACCATCATGCGAGTGATTGCATCCGCGCCCTAACCTAGCACCCAGTGAGGCTGTAGGACGTGGCAGTGGCTAACACAAACACTATGTCACCTGCTGAATGACGTGGCAGTGACGTAACACAAAAAGATGCCCACTGCTGAATGACGTGGCAGTGGTGTAACGCAAAGAGATGCTCCCTTCTGAATGACGTGGCAGTGACGTGACATAAAAAGATGTCACCTGCTGAATGACGTAGTAGTGGTGTGACGCAAAGATATGTCACCTTCTGAATGACGTGGCAGTGGTCTGACGCACAGATATGTCACCTTCTGAATGACGTGGCAGTGGTCTGACGCACAGATATGTCACCTTCTGAATGACGTGACAGTGGTGTGACGCAAAGATATGGCATCTTCTGAATGACGTGGCAGTGGGGTAAGGCAAAGAGATTCCCCCCTGCTGAATGACGTGGCAGTGGTGTGACGCAAAGATATGCCACCTTCTGAATGACGTGGCAGTGGTCTGACGCAAAGATATGGCACCTTCTGAATGACGTGGCAATGGTGTGACGCAAAGATATGGCATCTTCTGAATGACGTGGCAGTGGTCTGACGCACAGATATGTCACCTTCTGAATGACGTGGCAGTGGGGTAAGGCAAAGAGATTCCCCCCTGCTGAATGACGTGGCAGTGGTGTGACGCAAAGATATGTCACCTGCTGAATGACGTGGCAGTGGTCTGACGCAAAGATATGGCACCTTCTGAATGACGTGGCAATGGTGTGACGCAAAGATATGGCATCTTCTGAATGACGTGGCAGTGGTCTGACGCACAGATATGTCACCTGCTGAATGACGTGGCAGTGGTCTGACGCAAAGATATGCCACCTTCTGAATGACGTGGCAGTGACGTAAAGATGTTCCCTGCTGAATTCAGCGAGAGTCCCATATCTGACAGAAACCCACAGGCCTTAGGCAGAATGAGCCCCCCCACCCAGATGTGCTCCCCCATTACCCTTCTAGGCTGGGGGGCTGCAGGGACCTGCGTTGCACGAGGCCCCCACTCACTGCCCTGGGCAGGAGACACTCTGTCCCTGCGTCCCCAATTACTAACCTGGCTGCAGAACAGGTCACCCCACTTGTCAGAACCACAGCTCATTCTTTCCCAATTCCCCGGTCTTTCGCCCCAGAAGGCCGGCGAGCTAACGAGCTGCGTCCACCCACCTTCCCCCGCTCCCCTGCTCCGGGCGGGGACCCTCGCCCCTGTAATTGCGGCCCTTCAGGGAGACCCAATCAAGGCTGGCCCGGCTGTCACCGTCGCTGTGCGCGTCCAAAAGGGATCCCCGCATCTGGAATGTGTGCCGATCAGAGGAGGCACTTGAGCGCTGAGCGCCGGCCATTAGGGGCTCAGCCTATATAAGGGGGGCGCGGGGGTGCCGGCACCTTCAGAGAGCCGACCACCACCGCCCCAAGCCCCTGGAGTCACGCAGCCTCCAGCTCATCGCATCTTCCACGCGCACCGCGGTGAGTAGGAGAATTATTCATTCATTCATGCACTTTTATATAGCGCGGGTATTACCCAGAGATGTCATAGCGCTTTACCATACAACGGAGAAAGTTACATGAGAAATTCAGAGTAACAGGGTAATAGGTAACAATGCTGATAACTAAACTGCCTACCCCTGGCGAGAGTTACCCACAAATTACATATTAGAAAAAGTTGAAGCGATTAAGGTTAGACTGATGCATATGTACAGAATTGACGCGGAAAGGTTGCTATAGGTCTCGAGAGTGACGTGCAACAGTCAAGGTCACGCCAGTAGGTGTGAGGGCGGATGCTGGCTAGGAGTGGTATAGAGAAAAAAGTCTTTGGAGGAGAAGAGTTTTAAGGTCCCTTTTGAAGATCTGGAACGAGGTGGAGGTCGGAAGGTTTGGAAGTAACAAGTTCCAAATTCTAGGCGCATTAATACCAGAGGAGAAAATATACCACCCGGCACGGGGAAACACCTCCGTCCTTTGCCGGAACTGGAGAAGTACCTCTGTCCTGAGTAGGGAAGCGCCTAGAAGGAGCAGTGACAGGACTCTTGCCTTCTCAACTCATATTCACTGTGTGACCCCAGGCAGATTACAAGTGTTCCCTAAATTAGTAGCTCCCTCTGCCTGAATTTCTGGATTTTCCCCAACTGTAAATGTGCTAAAAAAGCATAATTTAAAATATCAAGCGCTACCTATGATCACAGTTGACTTAACCATGAGGATCAGTTTGCACGCAAGCTGGAGTGCCTTGAAGATTTGGCGGAATGGTGTCTACTCAGCGCTATATAAATACTAATACAATACAATACTCACCACCCCTCACGCCCTCTTGTAATAAGACTATAGCCAACATGGCCTGTATCGTGAAACCTCAAGTCGACTACACAAAACAGGTATTTTGGGGGAGAGGGGGGATATGTTTGTAAAGTGTTAACAGAAATACCCTTAATAAATAAATAAATAAACCCTCCCAAAGCTGGGTGGGGGAGGCACATTTTTCAACAGGAGAGAGTGGCCCGCGTGTGTGTTGAGGGGGCGTTTCTGGCACCCAGGTGGGCCGGACTCAGATGTCCTGAGTAACTGAGGGTGCAGATCCTGGCTCTGGCATCCATAGGGCGGGTCCCAATATTTGGCATTTTGCACCGTTTCCATGAGTTGGCCTCACAATGAAACAAAGTTCTACATAAATACTGACGATACTCAGGGTGGCCGGTATCCGATGCTGGCCGGATACTGGCGGGATCTTCATCCCTCTTCCCAGCCCTCTCGTTTGGGGGTGAAGGAGCCACAGGTCCAGAAAAGTAAACCATTATCCGACGCCAAGAGGGCACTGGCCTCACCTTTGGGATTAATTTTTGCAAATATGCCTATTACTTTCCATCAATACTGAGTGCCAACGTTTAATCCGGGATGGTCGTCTTGTTCAGTGAAATGAACTTTGTAGCTAACCATAATCCCACCTGCCCCCTCATTAGAGTCATTCCTACCCCCTTGTAAATCCAGTTCCCACCCATCTCAGCCAGCCAAACATTCTTGAGGCTCTGAGGTTGGGTGGGCGCCTCACTCCCCGTCAAGCTCCCTCCAGGTAAGTCATCCGGCTGCGCATCCTTCAGGTACAGGCGCTATCAGCCTCGCCACCGCCAAGACATGGCTCTTCGACCAATAGCAGCTGCCCCCCCTCAGCGCCTTGAAACCCTAACGGGTACATAGCGCGCTTTATAAATTTAATGATTGATTGATTGATTGTCTTCCACGTTCTCCTGCGGAACCTGCGCCACGTTGGGCTTGTTTCGTGGTTCCACCGTCTGGCGAGAGCCAGTTTACCTATGACTAGCAATGGGTATATTTTAATGATAATTGCATTTGCATAGTGCTTACTACCCCTGACAAGACACTGAGGGGCAGATTCATGAAAAGTGGCGCTGCACCTAGTGCAGCGCCACTTTTCTTGCGCCCCTTACCGCCCCCCTAACGCCATCATGTGTGTGTCATATTTAAAATACAGCGCACCATGGCAGTAGTTAGGGGCACTAGCATCATCATTTTTTACGCTAGTCCGGCGCTTTGCAGGATTAGCGTAGAAAATTATGACGCTAATCCTGCAAAGCACCCAGAGGCCCATTGAAGTAGATGGGAGACTCATTTTAACGCCTGCACTTAGCAGGCGTTAATAAATGCCGACGAAAATGATGCAAAGAAAGCTCATAGATTTCTTTGCGCCATTTTTTCAGCCCGCCTAGCGCTAGAACGCCCCCCCCTTGCATACATTATGCCTGGCGCAGGCATAATGTGGTGCAAGGGGTTACAAAGTGGCGCAATGCAAGCATTGTTCCACTTTGTAAATATGGCGCAATGATTTTGGACTTCCAATGCCACATTTGCGTCACAAAATGACACTAAGGCCCATATTTATACTTTTTTAGCGCCGCATTTGCGGCGTTTTTTTACGCAAAAATCGGCGCAAACTTACAAAATTCAATGATATTTTGTAAGTTTGCGCTGATTTTGCGTCAAAAAACGACGCAAATGCGGCACTAAAAAAGTATAAATATGGGCCTAAGTTGGCGTTAGAATGACGCTAGGCCCACATAAATCAGGGCCTGAATATCCAATTCCCATTGGAATTTTTTCCTCAGTCGACTGGGGCCACGGCCTAATGTTGTGGTGGCCGGTAGCGCTGGAATGTGGATCCTACTGTGTTCTTGATTGCACCAGTCATTCCTTCCAGTAAACTTTTATTTTGAGACATGACTATCTTATGAGTATTAGCGTGCCCACCTCGTCACACCCCCCTCCAGCATCTGTCTGATGTCCCGGGGAACACTTTATGGCGATTGTCCGGTGTTGGGTACCATCGAGTTATACCAAAAACCTAAAGATTCCCCTGGGCAAAATTTGAAACCTCAAGCAAATGCTGCACACACAATCTATACACTTACAGACATACTTAAACAGCAATACAATTGTTAACCACAGCAAATTAGAAAATATATATGACATTAATCTTGTTATATTAACAATTTCATCAAAATCCCATATACACAAAAACATATACACATGACAACCACACCTACAACTACCTAAAACAGGGAGATATTTTCAGACAACAAAATTGGGGCCTCATTGAGATCCCGACGGAGGGGAATACTCCATCACAAATATGACGCATAACCCAGTCGCCATATTACGATCCCATTATATCCTATGGGAATCATAATAAGGCGACAGGATATCCGTCACGTTAGAAACCGAGTATTCCGTCCACCAGGATCTAAATCAGGCCCTTAGTCTATCCAAAAATACAAATCTACTTTTTTGTCACTAAGTGGTCAAGATTCAAATCTATAACATATGAGGAACACTAGTTCCCCATAGATTGTGGCTCCAATGTACGTCAATGCGTTTTGGTGGAAATAACGTATAAAAACCACCTTCTTCAGGACTACTTACATGGATGTTTCCTCCCCAACACAATCTCATATAATATCGACTGTTTCTACCATCCACAATGATGCGGTATGCCTTCCAGTACACAATCCATTTCATCCAGTCGCATTTAAAAGAACCTCTATGGTGTTTTCTGTATCCCTGGAATATCAATCTCCAGGCGCCCTTTAAGGTTTAAAAGGGGCCACTATTTATGGGAAATTACTGTACTCAATCCCTCCACATGGTGAACATCCACTATTGAGTAGCACACCAGCTCTTAGGTGGATGGTCCGCTCCTAATAATATATGTACTGACTCACACGAGTCCCCTCATAATGTCCCACTTTTACACTAACAATGGTAGGTTTTAGGGGAACGTCCGCCCCTCAGCTCGTTTGCGTTTGTAACTTCTGACTATAAGCTTCGGCTGATTCCCTATGTTGACCTGACAAGCTCCTTTTATATATGTCGGCCACAAGGTCTCCCACCTTTCCATGGGTTTCTCCTTGTTTGTGTTCTTGCTCCATTGGTCTATGTATTTCAGGATCCTCGTTCCGGGTGTATGTAGAAGCTGGTAACGGGTTGGTATCCAGCCTTTAGTACCTTGGTGTGAGTTTCAGAGTTTTCCCTGGAGATAATGGTCATGTAGATGGTTCCTCACCGTTCGGTTGGAGGACCCTTCAAAAGACTTGCTGATGTCCAAACCTCTCTTGTTCAGGAGCCAACAGGTTTGCTCACAGTCAGGAACTGATCTGATGTCCTATTCTTAAACACATCCAATATCAATGGAGAGTCTCAAATCCCCAGTATTGCTGTACTGTGTGTCCGCCGGCTGGTGTAAAGCCTGAGTTGTCTACGACAGATGTTAGCAGCAATGGGAAAGTCGTAAAGTTGGGTTTCACAGCTATCTTGCCCAGATACCCATCATAGTGCTGGTGATTTGTTTGTAATATATATTCAGTGGTCTGTGTTTAAGGGGGACCATGCAGAATCCCATAGAGATCTGCCCTCCACCGCTCCATTCACAGATAACCATATTTGCTATAATCCCTCTCAAACATTCCCATATTTATCTCAGTTGGGCCACTCTGTAGTAGTTATTTATCTGCCCCCCCACCTTAGCCTATGGAGTCATTCAACATTTTCCTTCAATCGCTGGATGCTCTCCAATGACACAAAATTGATAAATTATTTCCCTAAGTCATCTATGTTGGTCTTATCAATACTCCTCTGCAGTGCCTGGAAGGTGTATTAGTATCACCTTCATTGATTGGCGCTATATGCCCCAACCAAGATCTGCACAGATCCCACCTTTTCGGATAAGTAACATAATATCGGAAACACAAATATCATGTGGACAAAATATCATGTCAAAAATATTGAGGACAAGAATATCGAGAAATCAAGTGCAAGTAGGTAAGTATAAATTTACTAGTCTTAACTCCAGATCTACATAGCTTGAAGACATATATATTTTCAAGGTACACATATGTGGAGTTGTATATAGTAAAACTTTACTTACCCATAGAATCTTACATTCACAATATTCTTGTCCTCGATATTGTTGACACAATATTCTCTCTTACGATATTTGTGTTTCCAATATTTTCTCCGAACACCACCATTTCAGTGGTTCTGATTTCATTTCTCTCCACAATGGGGGGGTGGGGGGGTGCTCCAGTATCAGTGCAATAGAGAGGATCTCAGTTGCAGTCTCAGGTAGGCTATGACTTCCTCATCAATTTTAGAACTGTTCCTGTCCCTCAGTTCTTGCAGTTTATGTCCTGCTGGGACCAGGGGTACAAGTTCTAAGTTATGTCTATATCTTTTATAACCTGTGCCCCACCTCAGTCGTCTAAAACCAGAATCAATGTCTGCAAAGCCCTCTTCGATGCATCCAGTGACAAGAGCACGTCATCAGCAAACAACATTTTACTTTCTGTCCCACCAGAGGATATACCTCTCACTTCTTGGGTTGGCCTTATCGTCACCGCCAGTGGCTCTATAACTAAGACATATAGGGCATGATTTAGAACTTGGCGGACGGGTTACTCTGTCACAACTGTGACGGATATCCCGTCCGCCATATTATGATCCCCTTATAGCCTATGGGATTTACATTTCGGCTGACGGGATATCTGTCACCGTCGTGACTGAGTAACCCGCCCGCCCAGTTCTAAATCAGGCCCTCGGTGATGGCGAGAGTGGGCATCCTTGCCTTGTTCTTCACACGAATGAAAAGTGTCTGACACTCATCCATGTATCACCACTCTCCCTTTAGACCCCTGGTGAACACGGCCACTGGAATTATGTGGCAGGAGAGGCTCATATTATGTGGCTGGGTTGACTACATTTTTCAGCAAGGGAAAGCAAATTATGCAACATAATGAGAACATGTTTTGATTGTATTGCCTCATTATTTTATTTTAACCCAGGCGAATACTATTTGGGCAAAGGTTTCACCTCATTAATATGAGTCTGACACACAAATAGAGCAACAAGCAACAGAAAGGTGACCAGTCAACCTTTGCAAAGAGCCTTCCACTGCCAGTAACATGTTGCCATATTTTTAGTATCTTTTTATCTGTTTGAGCTAGAACCAGCATTGTTTGTTGTTAAATCTGCAGAGTCTGAGGAAGGTGAGGAATTATGAGGCAAGTCAGCAAATCCATAATTGTGTGGAAACCGCTGCGGCACACAGTCACACAATCCCAGCAGCTCTGCTTATAGTCGCCCATTACCATGTGTACAAACTTACTTCCAAGACCAAATCTTTCCCCCATGAGGGATCAGTCGACCATCTTGAAAGCTTTTTCTAGTTCGAAGCCAACAGTAGTGGTTTTAGAATCGTACACTTTCCCCAGGTTTCCTATAATGTCAGGGGTCTGTCTGCCAGTTACAAAGCCTGATTGGCCCCCAGGGACCAGTGAGGGAAAGATGGGAGCCAGTTTAATTCCCATAATTTTCATATCAACCCTGATGTCCTGGTTTAGAAATGTGAACTGCCTGTAGGCCGCGCATTCAGAATGGCCCTTAGGTACACCCAGGACCACTGGAATTATGTGGCACAAGAGGGCCAAATTATATGGAAGAGTGGAGTAAATTATGCGGCAAGACAAGTCAGACCATGTGGCACAGTTTAACACTGAAATATAGCAATAAGCAACAGAAAGGGGACGAGTCCAATTTGCAAAGAGCCTTACACAGGTTCCCGTAGTAACTGTTGAGCCGTCTCAGCTAGAAGGAACATTTTTGCTTTGTTAAAATGTGCAGATTACGTGGCAGATGATGGACTATGTGGCAAATTCGGCAAATCTATAATCATGACAGAATCGATTCACAATTGCATAATTCCACTGCCCTGGCCCTACCTACCATCGTAGTAGCCTTTACTGTTGGTGTAATTCTATCCGTGTCACAGAAAGACTGAATACTTCCTTCAGGTCTGGGGTCCATAAAGATATGGACATTTTATAAAGGTCACTCCTGAAGCCACCTGGACCGGGAGCCTTGACTGATTTTAGGCTTTTTACACCCATCTTATTCTCGGGGTTTCTCATTCTCGAGTCTCTTCTGAAGATAGTTTAGGATATGTTAATCCCTCTAAGAAGGGGTTCCAGTCCCCCCCTGATGTCTGCTTTTTTCACCCAGTTCATCATCCTGTAATTTAACGATAGTCCCTTTCTCTTTGGCATCATCTGCAATGTCTCCTCCCCGCTCTTGAGTCCAGTTGTGCTTTCCCTCCTGCCTGGGGTCTCCTGGCCACCAAAGATGAGACTGGTCTCCTGTTTCATGAACCTTGATTCTGAGCTCTTCATGGTTTGTTTATCAGCAGGAGCCCCAGTTCTCCTCCTGTACTGGTGAGTTTGAGGATCTTCTGCTCTGCTCTGGTGCCAGCTGTGTATGTCTCTCCAGCTACTTTGAGTTCCTTCTCTGCTTGGGCTTGTATCAGGCCTCTCTCTGCAGCCCCGGCAGTGAGTCTGGCCCTGATTACAGCGTTGAAGAGCTCCCAGTAGGCCACAGGTAAAGTGTCCTTTAATCTGCCTGACTGGCCAAGACTTGTAAGAGATCTTCGCTCAGTCTCTATCTCCTGTACATACAGCGCCTTGAGACCCTAGCGGGTGAGTAGCGCGCTTAACAAATGATTGATTGATTGATGGATGTGTGAAAGTGTCGAGTGAACCCCAGTGGTCCATGGTCCGGGACAGTCACCGCTCCTGGGGATGGTTCTGAATGAGCGGCTGGCTAGAAGGGATCACACCTATCCTGGAATGTGTGCACTGTACATACACATGTATAGTATCCCTGCCCACCGTGTGCTGCCCTCATAACGTCTAAAGGACCCAAAGCCTTTATTTCTTATGGATTCTCTTGATATCTCTCTGCTCGCTGTTTGTTTGCTCGCTAATCCGTTTACATTAATGCAGTGCTTAATTTGAGCAGGTGGTTTCCGGTGCGGGGCACCAGCACTTATTTTTGAGGGCCGGCACTTATTATTCTACATCAAGCATTAACTGCGAGCAAAAGACATATGGGGAAGATAGAGGAAGAGAAAAACGAAAAATCTTCACAAAGGGAGAAAGCAGAAAGCTGCAAGAGTTAGCCGAAGGGGCAGGGAGTGGCTTTAAATGGATTAAAGAGGCCCGAGATGGCTTCAGGATTTTGGGCATTTAATTGCACCAGCCACGTGTTTCAGAGGAGAACTTTGGGCACCAGCAGGTTTTTATTTACAAATTAAGCAC
Organism: Pleurodeles waltl; assembly: GCF_031143425.1. NCBI lineage: Eukaryota > Metazoa > Chordata > Amphibia > Caudata > Salamandridae > Pleurodeles > Pleurodeles waltl. The sequence goes on along the minus strand of NC_090445.1, from coordinate 21,113,853 downwards.
TGCATTAATTTCTGTCAGTTTACTAAGCACTACTATTTTGACAGCAGGCAGGTCCGGCTGGTGGCGCCGGTGCTACAATATTTTAATGACCTTCTTCTCCTCGCAGTCTCTTGCTACCACCCCCTGCAGTACCCTCCATCTCTCCATAGCCTCTCCCCCATACATTTTGTGTTTTATAGCGATACTCGTAGTTTACTCACACTCAGTTCTGTCATCTCTATGGTACAGGTTCTTTCCAACAGGCAGAATACTGCCCCCCCCCTCTCGAGGTCAGCACCAGGTGCAGCTGCACCAGTCGCACCACCCTAACGCTGGCCCCGACAGTAGGATTTTCGCTGCTCCTTGTATTTGTGGGCATGTTTGAGTGGTATTGTGTAGTATACATGGTGGATCAGAGTCTGTGTGTCTCCCCCTGTTCTATAGGGGCCTTCTGGATGGCCACCACCTCTGCCTTCTCTGTGCCCAGAACAATGTGGCTTCTTCATCTGGAAGGGGAATTAACCCCCTCATGTTTTATGGCAGGCCTTTGGGTCTCAGCAGCTACCAACTGCCATGGTCTGTAGGGTTGACGTGATTTCTTTGGGTTATTCCCACACCCCTCCTTCTGCTAGTTCTGTCCCCTTCCCACCCCCTCTCCACCCCTCATCAGATGACACAACACTGCAGCCAGCTTAGTTCACAAGCGATGGAAATTACCTACAGCCCTCACTGGGAACAACTCCCACTGCTCCTTGTGGTGTACAGAACATCACTCCTGCCCAGCAATGACTCGTGGTCAGTGCCTTCAGCTGTAGGTGCCTTCTCATTGGTCACCGGACTCTGGAGGTACCTTCCACTATCTGCTACCTCGTCCCATGGTGGGGTTCCCCCCACCCATTGACTTCCTTCTATAGTCTTTGAGAGAATGACCAAGCGACCCCCCTACCCCTCCCACCCCGTGTCATTTTCACCATTTGGTTGTTTGGACGTCTGGGCTCACTGCCAGCCTCAGTTGGATCGTCCCTAGCCTATACCACAACGTGTATGGGGGGTGCTAAGAACGGGCTCCTCTGGCCCCTTTCACAGGTGAGCAGGTCACCGATTGGTGATCTACTTGTTGGCATGGAATGTGGGGGTGGCTGGCTCAGCTCCAGACCAGTTTGGCTATAGGAGAGGGATGGGGGTAGGTGGTCAAATGATGAAGCATGACACTATAATGTGTGTGAGATCACCTAGTCCGTAAAGGGAACTCCCCCACCCTTCTCTGAACACTCGACCGTCATTACCACATTCAATGCCAACAATTAGATCACCAAATCGAAACAGGCCAGTGGAGCCCGCTCTTAGCATCCCCCATACACGTTGTGGTATAGTTTCGTGTACAAGGAGATTGTATGGGGTTGATACACTCCCAGAACGTACTTTCGTGTAATAGTGATAGTCCCTAGCCAACAGTTTTAGGACCATATTTAGAGTTTTGCGGGTGAGATACTCCATCAAGAGGTCGCAGAGTTCCCCTCTGCCATATTGCAAGTGCCATAGGCTATGATGCACCGGGAGACTGCGGATGAGACGTCCGCCACATTTGTGACAGTGTATCCTGTCCACCAGACCCTAAAAAAGACCCTACGCCCAGCTTGTGCTGTTTCCACAGGATGGTTTGCGCCTTCTACTTTGAAAGCTACTCCACATGGGCAGGTCCACCTGTCCCTCTCTATTTTCTAATTCATCACAATTTGATTGCAGTATATCCACCTGTTCCCTCAGCACCATTCATTTGTTAATATTCTCTGTTACCTAAAGGTTCCTGCATGAAGGTCTTTGATGCAGCTTCCCACAGGCCAGCCTTGTGGACATCTCCTGTTGCTTCATTTAGGTCTTGGGTTCATCTTCTTGGAGGTCCATCTGATGTACATCTCTTGTTGTTCTTGTTTCATTGAGGTCTCGGGTTCAGCTTCTCGCAGGCCAGCCTGATGGACAGCACTTGTTCTTGTTTCATTGAGGTTTTGGGTTCAGCTTCTCGCAGGCCAGTCTGATGTACATCTCTTGTTGCTCTTGCTTCATTGCTTCTTGCAGGCCAGTCTGAGGTACATCTCTTGTTCTTGTTTCATTGAGGTCTCGGGTTCAGCTTCTCGCAGGCCAACAAGAGATGTACATCTGTTGTTGTTCTTGCTTCATTGCTTCTCGCAGGCCAGTCTGATGCACATCTCTTGTTCTTGTTTCATTGATGTCTCGGGTTTAGCTTCTCGCAGGACAGTCTGATGTACATCTCTTGTTGTTCTTGCTTCATTGAGGTCTCGGGTTTAGCTTCTCGCAGGCCAGTCCGATGTACATCTCTTGTTGTTCTTGCTTCATTGCTTCTTGCAGGCCAGTCCGATGTACATCTCTTGTTGTTCTTGTTTCATTGCTTCTTGCAGGTCAGTCTGATGTACATCTCTTGTTGTTCTTGCTTCATTGCTTCTCTCAGGCCAGTCTAATATACATCTCTTGTTCTTGTTTCATTGAGGTCTCGGGTTTAGCTTCTTGCAGGCCAGTCTGATGTACATCTCTTGTTCTTGCTTCATTGAGGTCTCGGGTTCAGCTTCTTGCAGGTCAGTCTGATGTACATCTCTTGTTCTTGTTTCATTGATGTCTCAGGTTTAGCTTCTCGCAGGACAGTCTGATGTACATCTCTTGTTGTTCTTGCTTCATTGAGGTCTTGGGTTTAGCTTCTCACAGTCCAGTCCGATGTACATCTCTTGCTGTTCTTGCTTCATTGCTTCTTGCAGGCCAGTCCGATGTACATCTCTTGTTGTTCTTGCTTCATTGCTTCTTGCAGGCCAGTCCGATGTACATCTCTTGTTGTTCTTGTTTCATTGCTTCTCGCAGGTCAGTCTGATGTACATCTCTTGTTGTTCTTGCTTCATTGCTTCTCTCAGGCCAGTCTAATATACATCTCTTGTTCTTGTTTCATTGAGGTCTCGGGTTTAGCTTCTTGCAGGCCAGTCTGATGTACATCTCTTGTTCTTGCTTCATTGAGGTCTCGGGTTCAGCTTCTCGCAGGTCAGTCTGATGTACATCTCTTGTTCTTGTTTCATTAATGTCTCGGGTTTAGCTTCTCGCAGGACAGTCTGATGTACATCTCTTGTTGTTCTTGCTTCATTGAGGTCTCAGGTTTAGCTTCTCACAGGCCAGTCCGATGTACATCTCTTGTTGTTCTTGCTTCATTGCTTCTTGCAGGCCAGTCCGATGTACATCTCTTGTTGTTATTGTTTCATTGCTTCTCGCAGGTCAGTCTGATGTACATCTCTTGTTGTTCTTGCTTCATTGCTTCTCTCAGGCCAGTCTCATATACATCTCTTGTTCTTGCTTCATTGAGGTCTCGGGTTTAGCTTCTCGCAGGCCAGTCTGATGTACATCTCTTGTTCTTGCTTCATTGAGGTCTCGGGTTCAGCTTCTCGCAGGTCAGTCTGATGTACATCTCTTGTTCTTGTTTCATTGAGATTTCGGGTTCAGCTTCTCACAGGTCAGTCTGATGTACATCTCTTGTTCTTGTTTCATTGAGGTCTCTGGTTCAGCTTCTCGCAGGCCAACAAGAGATGTACATCTGTTGTTGTTCTTGCTTAATTGCTTCTCGCAGGCCAGTCTGATGCACATCTCTTGTTCTTGTTTCATTGATGTCTCGGGTTTAGCTTCTCACAGGACAGTCTGATGTACATCTCTTGCTCTTGTTGTTCTTACTTCATTGAGGTCTCGGGTTTAGCTTCTCACAGGCCAGTCCGATGTACATCTCTTGTTGTTCTTGCTTCATTGCTTCTTGCAGGCCAGTCCGATGTACATCTCTTGTTGTTCTTGTTTCATTGCTTCTCGCAGGTCAGTCTGATGTACATCTCTTGTTGTTCTTGCTTCATTGCTTCTCTCAGGCCAGTCTCATATACATCTCTTGTTCTTGTTTCATTGAGGTCTCGGGTTTAGCTTCTCGCAGGCCAGTCTGATGTACATCTCTTGTTCTTGCTTCATTGAGGTCTCGGGTTCAGCTTCTCGCAGGTCAGTCTGATGTACATCTCTTGTTCTTGTTTCATTGAGATTTCGGGTTCAGCTTCTCGCAGGTCAGTCTGATGTACATCTCTTGTTGTTCTTGCTTCATTGAGGTCTTGGGTTCAGCTTCTTGCAGGCCAGTCTGATGCACATCTCTTGTTTTCTTGCTTCATTGAGATCTCTGCTTCAGCTTCTCGCAGGTCAGTCTGATGTACATCTCTTGTTCTTGTTTCATTGAGATCTCGGGTTCAGCTTCTCACAGGCCAGTCTGATGCACATCTCTTGTTGCTCTTGTTTCATTGCTTCTCGCAGGCCAGTCTGATGCACATCTCTTGTTGTTCTTGCTTCATTGAGGTTTTGGGTTCAGTTTCTCGCATGTCAGTCTGATGCACATCTCTTGTTCTTGCTTCATTGAGATCTCTGGTTCAGCTTCTCGCAGGCCAGTCTGATGTACATCTCTTGTTGTTCTTGCTTCATTGAGGTCTTGGGTTCAGCTTCTCGCAGGTCAGTCTGATGTACATCTCTTGTTCTTGTTTAATTGAGATCTCGGGTTCAGCTTCTCGCAGGCCAGTCTCATGCACATCTCTTGTTCTTGTTTAATTGAGATCTCGGGTTCAGCTTCTTGCAGGCCAGTCTGATGTACATCTCTTGTTCTTGTTTAATTGAGATCTCGGGTTCAGCTTCTCGCAGGCCAGTCTGATGTACATCTCTTGTTGTTCTTGCTTCATTGAGATCTCTGGTTCAGCTTCTCGCAGGTCAGTCTGATGCACATCTCTTGTTCTTGCTTCATTGAGATCTCTGGTTCAGCTTCTCGCAGGCCAGTCTGATGTACATCTCTTGTTGTTCTTGCTTCATTGAGGTCTTGGGTTCAGCTTCTCGCAGGTCAGTCTGATGTACATCTCTTGTTCTTGTTTAATTGAGATCTCGGGTTCAGCTTCTCGCAGGCCAGTCTCATGCACATCTCTTGTTCTTGTTTAATTGAGATCTCGGGTTCAGCTTCTTGCAGGCCAGTCTGATGTACATCTCTTGTTCTTGTTTAATTGAGATCTCGGGTTCAGCTTCTCGCAGGCCAGTCTGATGTACATCTCTTGTTGTTCTTGCTTCATTGAGATCTCTGGTTCAGCTTCTCGCAGGTCAGTCTGATGTACATCTCTTGTTCTTGTTTAATTGAGATCTCGGGTTCAGCTTCTCGCAGGCCAGTCTCATGCACATCTCTTGTTGTTCTTGCTTCATTGAGGTCTTGGGTTCAGCTTCTTGCAGGCCAGTCTGATGCACATCTCTTGTTGCTCTTGTTTCATTGCTTCTCGCAGGCCAGTCTGATGCACATCTCTTGTTCTTGTTTAATTGAGATCTCGGGTTCAGCTTCTCGCAGGCCAGTCTCATGCACATCTCTTGTTGTTCTTGTTTCATTGCTTCTCGCAGGCCAGTCTGATGCACATCTCTTGTTGTTCTTGCTTCATTAAGGTCTTGGGTTCAGCTTCTCGCAGGCCAGTCTGATGTACATCTCTTGTTCTTGCTTCATTAAGGTCTTGGGTTCAGCTTCTCGCAGGCCAGTCTGATCGAGTTATAGGTAGCTATACCTCGCACCCTTACCATGCTAATTACCCCACATATTACATCACTCATAATATCTTTGATATCATCATTGATAATATTAATGTGACATTTACAGTAAAATTATTTAGGAGAAAACTGTGCTTGGCCGGGGTGCAAATTATAGTTACCTTCGAGCACAGTAAGGGCTCTCTGAAAAGTGCTGCCCCAAAATACTAGAGATACTTTGTGGCACAAGCGTTACCCATGGTACATGAACAGCAAAAATGACTACATTCTGGCACTGGTATACTGTATGCAATTTATGGACTTTTGACTTAAAAAGGCATCCATGGCATACAGGAGGCCCCCATGACTAAATGCTGTCCCTGGCGAAATGGAGGTAAGTTTCAACACATGGCTGTGCCCATAGTATATTTGGAAAAAATGAGGTCAGCAACTTAGAAAAGTCAATTTTCATTGGTTTTGCACATCATGAAAGGATCTGCATATTTAATGACTGCTCTTTCAAAGTCTGTGGCCTTTGAACAAATTTATGTGAAACTTGTTCTTTAAAATGCACTGTTTCAACCCATTCGTTCACATACTTCTCAGGGGAAGAACCTACATGACCTTCTGAGAAGAAATCAAGTTTGCTTGCTTCATTCGCTTGCTGCATTTCAAGCCAAGTATTAGACCTCAAAAGCCACAAAGGTCAAAAGCTGTCATGGAATATAACTTTTTCCAAAGAACCAGTCAAAGTCACAGCTTTTATCTCTGGTTTGTCACTATAACATTCAGCATTTGCTTTCCCACAAGGCAACCAGCAGGTAGAGGGTTACAAGGATTATCATAGTGCACATCTACTATCCCACAATTTGTTCAAGTGGGCCGCAGACATCAAAACCCTTGTCTACTATGGTAACCTGTGAGATTTTATGCAATAAAATAACTGCCTACTGGCTTTAACAGAGCGTACTAACTATCCACCCCTAAAAACCTATTGTCTCTAACACATGCTGACCCCAATAAGTAATTCAGGCCTTCTGGACTTGGCATAACTTTCATTACAAACAGATCACACTTATGAAATCTTATATAACTTGTCATGAAGACCCAATCAGGCTCGGAGCCGTTAGCCGGAGTCAAGCATACTCCCTGGGAGCCCCACCCCATCTGTCGGAGGGGGGTAATATGTGTTGGAAGGTGGGTTATCAGTTGTGGCCTGCCCATGTAATGCTTACAAACACGACAACCACTGGGAACTAAACACCCCATTGTAGCGCTTGACTCTCATAGGGTAGCGTTGCAGAGGTTTGTGACTTTAACCAACTGAGGTCTTCTGTATGGAGCAAACACTTTCTGACAAGGCAACCTTCAGGCATACAGCCATACATCATAAATATGTTCATAATTACATTCATTCTTTGTAAGAGGGCGTAACAAGAATCATCACAGGGCAGATGTTCTAGCCCGCAAGGTTTATCAGGGGTGTAACCGGCCGCAAAACCCTTCCCTACTGTGGTATTCTGATTCTGCGCGATTCCATGTTACAATACACCTCTCTGAAGCCTTTAATACATAGTAATAAAGAACACCTATAAACTTCTACTGACTTTAACATATATTTTTCACAATCATTATATCAGGCCGCCTGTCTTTACATAGGCGTATAGCTGTGATCAATTAATCAATCAATCCGGATTTATAAAGCGCAGAAATCACATGTGAGGGACTTAAGGCGCTACAGTTGCTAACTGCTTCGCAGTGCTTTGTTCATTCCAAAAGCCATGTCTTGAGTTCCTCTCTGCATTCCTGGAGCAATGCGGAGTTCCTGAGGTGCAGGGGAAGGTCGTTCCAGGCTTCGGCCGCCAGGGGAGACAAGTAGTATCCTCCGCTTTTGGATCGGTGGATCCGGGGGGGGTTCTGCGAGGAAGAGGAAGGTGGATCGCAGGTGTCTGGTTGGTTGGTGGAAGGTAATTTCTTTGCTGATGTGGGCTGCTCCTTGGGGATCATTGGCCTGGAGCCATAACCTAGAGAATTCTGCTGTACTGAGAACAAGGTTTTCCACAGGGCAAAGGAAACAAAACAAGCTTGCTTGTTCAGTGGAAGCGCACAACTTCTGCCCAATCAAATGCTATATGGAAAGGCAACAACATGGGGGTGGAGCCAAAGCCCCTCTGTCAGTAGTACTTTTTGTGTTGATCACATAAGGCATAGAGAGAACTGGGCTGTTTAGCCAGACCTAAAAATGTGCATTTTACCTTTTTTTCCCATCTCTCATCTTCTGCTCTTAAGAACAGTGGGGCTAAAACAATTTTCAGAGTGGGGGTGCTGACATCAATTCTACTTCACTAAACTCATCAAAATGTTTTTAAAAAATCAAGTGTCACAGTACGAGTAGTAAATTATGCCCCGCCCACTCAGCAGCAGCGTGCTAAGACTGTGGCATATATTTGGCGGTGCACTGTGGTACAAACTCTCACAAATATATTACCAATGCAGGGTGCAGTTGCGCACTATTATATACAGACAGCACATATAACATTGATATGGCACTCAGCTTGCACAGACATGCAGTTTTACAGATAAAACTATACAGCGCACACACAATGATGTGCGAAATTTGGGTTTCACAAATATTTATCTTTTACACATCACAAAGTAAAGGGCCCTGGTTTGTTTTGCTCTATTAAACTCTGTTTCCATCATACACCAAAAGTGCTTCATTTGTGCTTTCCTAACTGCTTATATATTTTGAATAATTTCTGCAGTACATTTAGAGGCAGCTCCACTTTTTTGTGTTTTAGAAAAAAATTCACATCCTGCAGCGTTTCCTTTCACACTCCATGTACCACAGCAAGATTGTCACAAAGTTCACTTTACAAAATGCTGGCACTTTGCACCCAGAGAAGTAAGCACACACCGGTCTTCATGGTGAAAGACTAAGCAGGAATTTCACAAGAGACACAACTTGCCACTTGAACTCGGTCTTTGAATGCACAGCAGATGTGACAAGATAAAAACAAAATTTAAAGGCATCTTTAATGCTGGTTCAACTTCTAAACTCCGGCATGGTTATTTTGGGGGTGTTACAGCCCCCGTTGCCCCCCCCCAGCACCCCTACTTCCAGACCTATATGTAAGAACAATTTTCAAGGTTTTTCTAGCACCAGCGAAAAATCAACGTCCATTGCTTAATCTGGCAAAAAAAACACACACCTCGCATCAGTTTCTCAGTTTATATATATACTACATAGGTGAGAACATAAGGGTGTTTTAATTTTCTGTGAAACGCCCTTGGGAGAGCGAGGCGGGTCTACTGCGCGCGTGCATGACGCACGGGGATGCTGCTGTCCTGTTTGTCATCGGACGATGGCATTGGCAGCGTTGGCCACACAGACCAGGACCCTGAGCCCGGGGAGTTTGAAAGGTGCAGCCAGGACACTGGGTGGGCAGGTCCTTGCCAGTGGGGGTAGGCGGGGGGCGGTAGGGTGACCAGAAACCAAGCCAAAAACCGGGACATTTCACAGAAATAGAAGGACTATAAGTTTACTTCAACCAAGCACACAAAAGGAAGGCGCTTATCAACGTAGAATTACAGAAGAGGCACTAAGGGGCATATTTACAAGTCCCTAGTGCCGCCTTAGCGTATTTTTTTTTAACGCTAAGGCAATGCTAACCAGTTCCCCACCCTGTGCCATATTTACAAAGTGGCAAAATGCGAGCATTGCGCCACTTTGTAACCCCTTGCGCCACATTATACTTGTGCCAAGTATAATGTATGCAAGAGGGGCGTTACCCCACAGGGAGGCCAAACAAAATGGCGCACAGAAATTTACAAGATTTCGCTGCGCTATTCTAACGTCATTTTTTAATGCCTGCTCAGGGAAGGCGTTAAAGTGACGCGAGTTCATTAGCCTATGGGCCTCCCTGTGCTTTGCTGGACTAGCGGCAACATTTTTGACGCTAGTCCAGCAAAGCGCTACAATAGCGGAAAAAATTCTGATGCTATTGTCCCAACGTGTGCCACTGTGCGCTGCGTTTTAAATACAAAGCTACCATGGTGTCATTAGGGGGGCGCATGGTGACCCAAGGAAAGTGGCACATCAGAGCCAATGCGCCAGCTCCTTGTAAATATGCCTCTAAGAACATAAATAAAATGTAAATTTTAAAACCACTATAATGCCTGTTAATTAAATTGCTTTCTGATGACACCGACTAACTAACTCTGCTTTGGAAAACAAAATCACCTCCCACTGTTTTCAGCCGACCCTCTCTAAAAACCGGGACATGAGCTAAATTTCCCAAAATCTGGCAGGACAGCGGGGGGGAAACTCTGGGGTTGTCCCAGCAAATCTGGGGCGCCTGGTCACCCTCGGTGCAGTACGGCACAGTGACCCCTACACGGTGAACTGAAGGTCCAGTCAGTGACCAATCGGGCTGTCAAGGACAGTCACCTAGGAGCCCCACCCCATCTCACATTGGGGGGGTAATATGGAAGGGAATGAGGCCCAAACCCCGCTGTAAGACCCGCCGCAGAGACAACACACACATCACCACACCCGCATGGGTAGCAGGCAGCGGACCATCATTGTAGGGACCACACCCCCACCACACTGGGCGCACTCACTAGGGCCAGAGCAGACCCTCCGGGGGAGACCTACCTATCAACATAATTGGCAAATGCACATAAACTTTACTTTCCATAAAACACAACATGATGTGCATTTGTCAACAGCACGTTCACCCAGAAGGGTATTTTAGCGCTGAATAACAGATGTTTATTGTTACCCAACGGTACTCATTTTATCGACCTCAGAAGGATGAAAGGCTGAGCAGCCCTGCAGGAATTTGATATTGTGACCTTGAGGTCGAACACAGGTCCCCTGCAGTGGGTGGATCAGTCCACTAAGCCATCAGACCCAGCCACACAAGGAATGCACTGAAATAACACCACACGAGAAGGGGGCCTACTCCTCAGAGTGAGTTCCCATAGGTATTTCACACTATATTAAAATCTGGGCAGGACTTTCTAGATGTACACTGCTCTAAAACTTACACAATTACTGTTACTTTGAGCACTGTTTACAAAAAATCTGCTGATGTGGAGAACTGCACGCTTAACTCATTAAGGCCCTCATTCTGACCTTGGCGGTCTTTTCGCAAGACCGCTGAGTTACCGCCGCGGTGAAGACCGCCGACCGCGGCGGTGTGCCGCTGTGCGCATTCTGACCGCTGGGAGCGTTCCGCCGGAAAACCGCCAGCAGCCACACTGGCGGTCGGCGGGAAAGTGGAGACTGGTCAACCTCCACCGCCACGCCAGCAGAACACCGCCCACAGAATTACGACCCACATTTCTGTGTGGCGGTCTTCTGTTGGCGGTCTTCTGTTGGCGGTCACGTCCCTATGGCTCCCGTCGCCTCCCGGAGGACCAACGCACAAGGTAAGTTGATCGTCCGTGAGGGGAGGGGGTGGGGGGGTGTTGTGTGATGTGGGCGTGCATGGGGGTGTGCGTGTGAGTGTGTAGAGGGGGTGTGTGAGTGCGTGTATGCGGGCGGGGGGTGCTGCTGTGTCTATGGGTAATGTGTGCTGTTCGGCAGGTGCGCATGTCGGCATGTATGTGTGCGGGTATGTGTCCCCGTTGTGTATGTGTGTGTAGGGGGTGTGTATATGTGCATGTTGGGGGTGTGTGCATGTCGGGGTACATGTATGTGCATGTCGGGGTGGGGGTGGGGAGGGGGTTCGTACCACCTCTGGGGGGTGGCAGGGGGGTGGAGGGTGTGGGGGGAGGACTCGGGTGGGTAGTGGGGGGTGGGGGAGACCCCTATCAGTGCCAGGGAAGGAATTCCCTGGCCCCGATAGTGCTTACCGCCATGGTTCGCACGGCGGTTCCCGCCCGCAAGAAACCGCGGCGGTAGGCAGGGTCATAATACCCTTGGCGGTCTTGGGACGACCGCCGGGCCGGAGTGCGCAAACTCCAGCCCCGCGGTCATGACCGCCGTGGCGGTCGGAGTGGAGAAGTAGCGGTCGGTCGCGGCGGGGACCGCCGCGGTCAGAATGCCATTTTTAATACCGCCGGTCTGTTCGCGGTCCGACCGCCGTCTCTCCGCCGACCGCCAGGGTCAGAATGAGGGCCTAAATCTCTTTAGAGCATAAGATATATTTTGGGATTTTTAGGAAACCTTGGGGCGTATCCCACAGTTCTCTCATGAACCGGGGCCTCTGTATTTGCTTCACCCCAAAACTTTGTGAGGTTGCGGTGATTTTAAACTAGACATCTGTCCTAGGTCTGCACCTTCAACCTCGCCAGCACCTGCCCCACTGGTACCAGCAGAGCACTGGAGACCACCTGCACTGCACCACTGGAGTCTGCATCACCATCCGGTGACATCTACAGGCACCTGCACTGCACCACTGGAGTCTGCATCACCATCCGGTGACATCTACAGGCACCTGCACTGCACCAGTGAGGCCTGCACTGCACCTCCACCTGTTGACATGTACAGGCACCTTCACTGCACCACTGGAGTCTGCATCACCATCCGGTGACATCTACAGAAACCTGCACTGCACCAGTGAGACCTGCACCACCATATGTTGTCATCTACAGGAACCTGCACTGCACCAGTGAGACCTGCACCACCATATGTTGTCATCTACAGGAACCTGCACTGCACCAGTGAGACCTGCACCACCATATGTTGTCATCTACAGGAACCTGCACTGCACCACTACCTACTGACATCTACAGGCACCTGCACTGCACCACTACCTACTGACGTCTACAGGCACCTGCACTGCACCACTGGTGCCTGGTGCACCTCCATCTAGGAGGCCTGCACTGCACCACTGAGGCCTGCATCTTCACCTGTTGGCATCTACAAGCATCTGCACTGCACCACTGAGACCTGCTCCATCATCCTTTGACATTTATAGGCACCTGCACTGCACCACTGGTGCCTGTGGCACCTCCATCCATTGACATTTCAAGGCACCTGCACTGCACCACTGAGGTCTGCACTGCACCACTGAGGCCTGCATCTTCACCTGTTGGCATCTACAAGTATCTGCACTGCACCACTGAGACCTGCTCCATCATCCTTTGACATTTATAGGCACCTGCACTGCACCACTGGTGCCTGTGGCACCTCCATCCATTGACATTTCAAGGCACCTGCACTGCACCACTGAGGCCTGCATCTTCACCTGTTGGCATCTACAAGCATCTGCACTGCACCACTGAGACCTGCTCCATCATCTTTTGACATTTATAGGCACCTGCAATGCACCACTGGTGCCTGTGGCACCTCCATCCATTGACATTTCAAGGCACCTGCACTGCACCACTGAGGTCTGCACTGCACCACTGAGGCCTGCATCTTCACCTGTTGGCATCTACAAGCATCTGCACTGCACCACTGAGACCTGCTCCATCATCTTTTGACATTTATAGGCACCTGCAATGCACCACTGAGACCTACCCCACTATCCATTGACATCTACAGGCATGTGCAGTGTACCAGTGAGATGTGCACTGCACCAATGAGACTTGCACCACCATCCCTTGACATCTACAGGCACCTGCACTGCACCACTGGCACCTGCTGAACCTCCACTCATCGACATCCACAGGCACCTGCACTGTGCCACTGAGACCTGCATCTTCATTCATTGATATCTACAAGTATCTGCACTGCATCACTGAGACATGCACCACAATCTTGTGACATCTATCGGCAGCTGCACTGCACCACTGAGGCCTGCATTTCATAGCCACCAGTTGACATCTACAGGAACTTGCACTGCACCACTGGCACCTGCTGCACCTCCACTCATCGACATCCACAGGCACCTGCACTGTGCCACTGATACCTGCACCATCACCCGTTGACATTTAAAGACACCTGCACTGCCTCAATGATGCCTGCACCTCCACCTGGTGACAGCTATAGGCACATGCACTGCACCACTGAGACCTGCACTGCAACATAAAGACCTGCACCACCATCAGTTGATTTCTACATGCACCTACACTGCACCACAGAGACCTGAATCACCACCTGTTGACATCTACAGACACCTGCACTGCATTATTGATGCCTGCACCTCCACCTGTTGACATGTGCAGGCCCCTGCACTGCACCACTGGTGCAGTGCAGGTGCCTGTAAATGTCAACACCCATTGATATCTACAAGTACCTGCACTTCAACATTGTGACCTGCACTTCAGCATTGAGACCTGCACGACCATATGTTGACATCTATAGGCACATGCACTGTACCACTGAAGCCTACACTCCACCTCCACCAGTTGACATCTACAGCCACCAGCAGTGCGCCACTGAGATCTCTACTGCACCACTGACGTCTGCTGCACCACCACCGTTAGCATCTACAGGCAACTGCACTGCACCACTGAGGCCTGCTACACTACCAACCATTGACATCGACAGGTGCCTGCACTGCACACTGAGACCTGCACTGCACCACTGACATGTGCAGGTACCCGCACTGCACCAAAGAGGCCTACACCTCTACCCATTGACATCTACAGGTACTCGCACTGCACCACAGAGGCCTGCACCTCTACCCATTGACGTCTGCACTGCACCACTGAGACCCGAAGTACAGCATTGAGACCTGCACCACCATCCGTTGATAGCTACAGGCACCTGCACTGCACCCTGAGGCCTGCATTGCACCTCCACTCATTAACATCTACAGGGACCCGCACTGCACCACTAAGGCCTTCACTGCACCTCCATCCGTTGACTTCTACAGGCACCTGCACTGCACCACTGAAGTCTGCACTGCACCACTAAGACCTGCACCACCATATTTTGATATCTATAGGCACCAGCACCAGAACTGCATCACTGGGACCTGCAACCCCAACCTGTGACATCTTCTGGCACTTGCATTGCATCGATGAGCACCTGCACTGCACCACTGAGGCCTCCACTTCCATTCCCTGGCATCTGCATTCATTGACACCTGCATCACCACCCACTAAAACATGCCCTGCCCCAGCTCCCACTGCCCAGTCTCTACACCACCACCTGTACCATGGGCACCTGCACTGCACCTGCACTGCACTGTCACAGACAGACATATGCAGTGGTCCTGCACTCAGTGATACCTGCATCACCACCCACTAAAACATGCCCTGCCCCAGCTCCCACTGCCCAGTCTCTACACCACCACCTGTACCATGGGCACCTGCACTGCACCTGCACTGCACTGTCACAGACAGACATATGCAGTGGTCCTGCACTCAGTGATACCTGCATCACCACCCACTAGAACATGCCCTGCACCAGCTCCCACAGGCATGTCTCTGCAGGAACACCAGTACCCATGTGCAGCTGCACCACACCGTCACTTGCAGACACATGCAGTGGTCCTGCACTCAGTGATACCTGCATCAGCACCACTAGAACACTCCCTGCACCAGCTCCCACTGGCCCGTCTAATTTTGGCTACAGACCCTCTGGGAGCTGAGGAGAAGGGGCGGGTCCGGGCACGCTAGTGTGTTAATAGATTGAATATTTAGGCACGTCAGAGCTTCGAGGTGCAAGCTGAGCTCTCTTCCCAGATAGCTCTGTTCTTCTGGGGTGCAGAGAGCCCCAGGAAACATGCAACCTGAACTATGACAGCCAGGTGATGAGACGGTTAAGGTACATGGTCAGAAGAGAGATCATATAGGAACCTTGGGAAGGGAGGTCCTGGGGCAGGTCCATGAGACACTTGGTGTGACTTGCCCCCCCACCCCCCAACAGAGAAGTGGTGCAGGCCGGGGAGCGAGGCGGACCAGATGGGGGCCCGCGATGATGCGCCTCCAGAGGGCCAAAGAGCCACGCCTGTGATTGTGATTGGTTGGCCTGGTGTGAACCCGCCAATGAGGAGCAGCATCGGCGCGAGGAGGACAAAAGGGGGCGAAGCTACGCCTAGAAGCAAGTTGACCCTTTGTTAGCCCCTTGGCGCTAGAAGACACAGCATGACTTGAGAAGGACCCTGGGGGATCGACGGCATCGGGGAGCAGCAGAGGACTTCAGCCGGAGCACGAAGCGCCCCCAAAAGATGATCCCCACCTCAGCAATGAAGGAGCAGCGCACAGTCAGCAAAGGGACACCAGGCTAGGGTGACCAGGTCTTCAGGAGCAAAAACCGGGACGGTCAGACATAAAAGAAGGACTAAAGACTTTACTCTCACTTTTATATCTGGCCTGTCCCGTTTTTGCGTAGCTTTGTGAATGTGTACCTGTACCTATGTGTGTGTGTGTATATATATATATACACACACACACACATATATGTACACACCTTTACAAGACTACATATATCAAATTAGCTATGGCTTGACCTCCCACCCTGCATCCCCAACCCGCCCCCCCCCCACCTCTCTCTGCTGGGGGCAGACAGGGGACTGTGCTGTCTGACAGTAACCAATGAATTACTTTAATTATTTCATACGTTGTAGGCGTCTTTAACTTATGCTTCCCTAGATGATCTGACCTTTGTCACAAAAACTGGGACATTTATTTAATAATCTGATTTTTGTCACAAAAACCGTGACATTTATTTAAAATTAAGAGAAGCGTGGGGACACCGGGACAGTCCTCTAAAAACCGGGACTGTCCGAGGAAATCAGGACGTCTCTTCACCCTACACCAGGGCCACACATGGAGAGTGGGCGCAGCGCCGGGCACAGCAGCGAGGGAAGAGCCCGCCCGCCGCAGGGACATGGTACAGGCAGCTGGGGCCAAGGATCAGCGACCTATAGGTGACCGGTGGCACCAAGCAACACTGACCCCGACCTGGATGAGGATTTGCAGGTGATGCTGCAAGAAGCAAAGCAACTCCTGGCGTGGCGAGGGCAAGAATGGGTCAAGTAGCAGGTGATGGGGGCAGTGGAAGCAGGAGGGCCAAAGAAAGCCAAAGGAGCCCTGAAGACGCACCGGGGAGCCCTGCGCCAGGGGGGCTGCAGACAGGACGGCGCACCCTACAAGGTCAGTGCAGGGACTGGCACAAGGGAAGGTGGGACCAGCCAAAGCGAGAATACACCACAGGAGGGCCCAGGAAAGGAGAGCCCCCCCAACCCCATCAGGCAATAGAAGGGACTCCTCTGTTGGAAGCAAGGGGGACTATAGCGCCTGGAGCCTGTATGGCGGCAGCTGCAGGAGCTGGTCCAGGGGCAGCAAGGCAACCAAGGCGTGAGCAGCACGTGCACAGCAGGTGGCGCCTGCGCAGCACAAAAGGACAGGGGGCACGACTGTGGGCGGAGCCAACTTCCGGGCACAGGGTGGGGTTTTGAACTCCAATCAACTGGGAGAGTTTCTTATGCAAAGCAGGAAGGATCAAACCTACGCAATCCAGGGGGAGCGTGGCAAGGGGGTCAGGGGCATAGCCCCAGCAAGCACCAACCCCTACCACCAAATATGGGTTCACCTCGGTGGCTGTGGCTGGGTTCAGGGTCCCACCTCCCATGTAGTTGCCCTCCATTCTACTGGCCGGGCATGAATCCATGGCAGAGCCGGGCTGTGGGGGGCATCAGGGCAGCACACAAGTGGTGCTAAGAGACAGGCGGGGGTGGACCCACACAAGGTGCCGCTCCAACACAGGGCAATCCAGCAACGGGGGAAGGAGAAAGCAGAGAAGGGGCCAGCCAACCGCAGCAAGCAGCTCAGATTAGCAGCGCCTTGACCCCGCCAAGGCCTGGGCGGCAGGGGTGGGAACGGGCAAACGAGCAAGCGGATACATTAGGCCCTCCCCTGGGAGACCCCCCTTTGACAACGAGGGAGACAAGACTGGCCAGCCTCACACCATTAGCAGTGGAAGAAGGGGTACGGTGCAAGGCGTTTATTGACATTTTCCCGCTCCTAGAGGTGCGTCAGGTGAGTTTAGACCTGATTACGCACGACAAGAAAGAAGAAGAAAGGAGAGAAAGCCGCAGACCAAGGGTAGAAAGATCCACAGAGAATTGGCTGAGAGCATTTACAATGTTGGTGGGTGTTTTGGGGCGAAATTCCCAGAGAGCGCAGCAGCACTGTTCCTACATGAACAAAAAGTGCACGAAGCACAACTGAAATACCAGGGGGACGCGAGGCTGCTCTGCGACAAAGCATTCAGGGAAAAGATGCAGACATGGCCAGTCATTGGATGGGGTCATCAAGATGTAGGAGGCTCCACCAACCACATGGTGGCGAGCAGGGAGGGGGTGAACGCAAAGGAGCATCGTTTTTGCACGAAGGGAGGAAAAGGAAAGTTTGAGGGTTTCCTGCAAGGGGGCAAGCAAAGAGCCCAGCTAGGAGGGAAACCGGGAAAGAACCGTAACACAACATATTGGAAATACAACAAAGATGAATGCAAATGGAGGCAGGCCTGAAGATTCCGACACATCTACAGCAATCGGTGAGGGTGTATACCCTGCAGTGGACTGCAGGAGAGCACCAGGGGATGCCAAGGCCGGTGGCAGCCGGACCCCCCTCACTTTTCAGACTCTGAAATCATTTAGGGACAACCCTACGGTAGCAGAGCAGAAAGTTAGAATGGAGGTAGACCCGGAAGAATAGCAGGCCCTTTTCAGAGCCCCCCTCTTTGACAACTTCATGGTTTTCCCTCCGGGTTTAGTGCCAAGAAGGAGCCTGGGAAGTACAGGCTCATTCATCATTTGTCCTACCCTCGGGAGAACCCGTGAATGATGGGATAGACCACAGTGATTGTTCAGTTTCTTTCCTGAAAGTTCATCAGGCCATTGATTTGATTAAGGCAGCAGGAAGGGGGTACTCCTGGCAAAAGTAGATATTGAATCCACTTTTCGCCTTGTGCCAGTCCACCCAACCAGTTACCATCTACTGGGGTTCCAGCTGGGAGAGGCAACTACTATGGCACGTGCCTGCGCCGTTTGGTACACCTACTTTGAGGCATTCAGCAGGTTCTTAGAGTGGGAACTGCGAACAGGGTGGAAGTCATGGAGATGCTCACTGCTTCGAT
This sequence comes from Pleurodeles waltl, assembly GCF_031143425.1. Taxonomy (NCBI): domain Eukaryota; kingdom Metazoa; phylum Chordata; class Amphibia; order Caudata; family Salamandridae; genus Pleurodeles; species Pleurodeles waltl. The sequence goes on along the minus strand of NC_090445.1, from coordinate 21,095,330 downwards.
GACTTCTTGTGGCACCCCGGAATGTGAGGAACTACTTCAGTCCTTTACGGACCTGGCTGGGGATTTGGGGGCCACTAGCTGCAGAAACAAATGAAGGGCCGGCCGCCTGCATGTCCTTTCTGCAAACTGAGCTCGACATGGTGGAGGGTGCGTGCAGGCTCAACCAATGCAAGGCAGAGCAACCGAAGCGCAACTCACTGCTAGCAAAGAAGAAAGCCACGCGAAGGGACCTGCAGCATCTCCGAGGCAGGTTCACTTTCAGGAACAGGTGACCCGGCGGGTAGGCCCTTCACCAGGTGCCTCGCATGGCTGACGCGGGACCTGACAAAGGACCATCACAGGCTTCGGTTGACGAAAGGGGTGCCAAAGGACTTGGAGCAGTGGTTAGAGAGCTTCAACGGGACAGTGATGTGGAGGACAGCATGGGTGACGGCAAATGATCTGGAACTCTTCACAGACACTGTGGGAGGCTGAGGCCTTGGCGTGGTCATGGCATCGGCTTGGGCAGCGGTGCACTAGCCGGAAGTCTGGGGCAAAAAGTTTTAACAAAAACACATAACAGTGCTGGAGCTGTTCCCGATCCTAGCTGGTTTCACCATATGGGGGACAGACTAGCCAACAGGCAGATTGCGCTGTGGTCAGACAACCACGCTGAGGTACAGGTCGTGAACTTAGGAACAGTGAGCTGCCCGGTAGTGGTAAGGCTCCTGAGGCAGCTTGTGGGTTGTCGGTGTAGGAGGCTGGACTGGCTTGTAGTGAGTACCAAGGGGTACTTGCACCTTGCACCAGGCCCAGTTATCCCTTATTAGTGTATAGGGTCTCTAGCAGCTTAGGCTGATAGATAATGGTAGCTTAGCAGAGCAGCTCAGGCTGAACTAGGAGACGTGTGAAGCTACTACAGTACCACTTAGTGTCATATGCACAATATCATAAGAAAACACAATACACAGTTATACTAAAAATAAAGGTACTTTATTTTTATGACAATATGCCAAAGTATCTTAGAGTGTACCCTCAGTGAGAGGATAGGAAATATACACAAGATATATATACACAATAGAAAAAATATGCAGTATAGTCTTAGAAAACAGTGCAAACAATGTATAGTTACAATAGGATGCAATGGGGAAACATAGGGATAGGGGCAACACAAACCATATACTCCAAAAGTGGAATGCGAACCACGAATGGACCCCAAACCTATGTGACCTTGTAGAGGGTCGCTGGGACTATTAGAAAATAGTGAGAGTTAGAAAAATAACCCTCCCCAAGACCCTGAAAAGTGAGTGCAAAGTGCACTAAAGTTCCCCTAAGGACAAAGTAGTCGTGTTAGAGGAATAATGCAGGAAAGACACAAACCAGCAATGCAACAACTGTGGATTTCCAATCTAGGGTACCTGTGGAACAAGGGGACCAAGTCCAAAAGTCACAAGCAAGTCGGAGATGGGCAGATGCCCAGGAAATGCCAGCTGCGGATGCAAAGAAGCTTCGACTGGACAGAAGAAGCTGAGGTTTCTGCAGGAACGAAAAGGGCTAGAGACTTCCCCTTTGGTGGACGGATCCCTCTTGCCGTGGAGAGTCGTGCAGAAGTGTTTTCCCGCCGAAAGAATGCCAACAGGCCTTGCTAGCTGCAAATCGTGCGTTTGGCGTTTTTGGACGCTGCTGGGGCCCAGGAGGGACCAGGAGGTCGCAAATTGGACCTGAAGAGAGAGGGGACGTCGAGCAAGACAAAGAGCCCTGACTGAAGCAGGTAGCACCCGGAGAAGTGCCAGAAACAGGCACTACAAGGATGCGTGAAACGGTGCTCGCCGAAGTTGCACAAAGGAGTCCCACGTCGCCGGAGACCAACTTAGAAAGTCGTGCAATGCAGGTTAGAGTGCCGTGGACCCAGGTTTGGCTGTGCACAAAGGATTTCCGCCGGAAGTGCACAGGGGCCAGAGTAGCTGCAAAGTCGCGGTTCCCAGCAATGCAGCCCAGCGAGGTGAGGCAAGGACTTACCTCCACCAAACTTGGACTGAAGAGTCACTGGACTGTGGGGGTCACTTGGACAGAGTCGCTGGATTCGAGGGACCTCGCTCGTCGTGCTGAGAGGAGACCCAAGGGACCGGTAATGCAGCTTTTTGGTGCCTGCGGTTGCAGGGGGAAGATTCCGTCGACCCACGGGAGATTTCTTCGGAGCTTCTGGTGCAGAGAGGAGGCAGGCTACCCCCACAGCATGCACAAGCAGGAAAACAGTCGAGAAGGCGGCAGGATCAGCGTTACAGAGTTGCAGTAGTCGTCTTTGCTACTATGTTGCAGGTTTGCAGGCTTCCAGCGCGGTCAGCAGTCGATTCCTTATCAGAAGGTGAAGAGGGAGATGCAGAGGAACTCGGATGAGCTCTTGCATTCGTTATCTGAAGTTTCCCCAGAGACAGAGACCCTAAATAGCCAGAAAAGAGGGTTTGGCTACCTAGGAGAGAGGATAGGCTACTAACACCTGAAGGAGCCTATCACAAGGAGTCTCTGACGTCACCTGGTGGCACTGGCCACTCAGAGCAGTCCAGTGTGCCAGCAGCACCTCTGTTTCCAAGATGGCAGAGGTCTGGAGCACACTGGAGGAACTCTGGACACCTCCCAGGGGAGGTGCAGGTCAGGGGAGTGGTCACTCCCCTTTCCTTTGTCCAGTTTCGCGCCAGAGCAGGGGCTAAGGGGTCCCTGAACCGGTGTAGACTGGCTTATGCAGAATTGGGCACATCTGTGCCCAAGAAAGCATTTCCAGAGGCTGGGGGAGGCTACTCCTCCCCTGCCTTCACACCATTTTCCAAAGGGAGAGGGTGTCACACCCTCTCTCAGAGGAAGTTCTTTGTTCTGTCATCCTGGGCCAGGCCTGGCTGGACCCCAGGAGGGCAGCTGCCTGTCTGAGGGGTTGGCAGCAGCAGCAGCTGCAGTGAAACCCCAGGAAGGGCAGTTTGGCAGTACCAGGGTTTGTGCTACAGACCACTGGGATCATGGGATTGTGCCAACTATGCCAGGATGGCATAGAGGGGGCAATTCCATGATCATAGACATGTTACATGGCCATATTCGGAGTTACCATTGTGAAGCTACATATAGGTAGTGACCTATATGTAGTGCACGCGTGTAATGGTGTCCCCGCACTCACAAAGTTCAGGGAATTGGCTCTGAACAATGTGGGGGCACCTTGGCTAGTGCCAGGGTGCCCTCACACTAAGTAACTTTGCACCTAACCTTTACCAGGTAAAGGTTAGACATATAGGTGACTTATAAGTTACTTAAGTGCAGTGTAAAATGGCTGTGAAATAACGTGGACGTTATTTCACTCAGGCTGCAGTGGCAGGCCTGTGTAAGAATTGTCAGAGCTCCCTATGGGTGGCAAAAGAAATGCTGCAGCCCATAGGGATCTCCTGGAACCCCAATACCCTGGGTACCTCAGTACCATATACTAGGGAATTATAAGGGTGTTCCAGTAAGCCAATGTAAATTGGTAAAAATGGTCACTAGCCTGTCAGTGACAATTTGGAAAGAAATGAGAGAGCATAACCACTGAGGTTCTGGTTAGCAGAGCCTCAGTGAGACAGTTAGTCACTACACAGGTAACACATTCAGGCACACTTATGAGCACTGGGGCCCTGGGTTACCAGGGTCCCAGTGACACATACAACTAAAACAACATATATACAGTGAAAAATGGGGGTAACATGCCAGGCAAGATGGTACTTTCCTACAGTCGGCTAAAGGCTAACTTAGCAGTTAGGTCCAGACACATACCGGGCTGTGGTAGTTTAGCAGCTGGCTCACTTTCTCACTTTCAGTGGCTGAGGTTCAGAGAGCTGGCACCGCACGTCGACCACCACGTGACACTGGTGCCCAAACACCTATGGGGATTTGCGGACCTGACTTGAAGATGCTGATGAACAATGTATTGGCCCCCAAAATTGCAGCAAAGTACAGTAAGTGCTGGACCACTGTCCAAAGTGTGACCAGTGCCCCAGGGGCAGACAGAGCAAATGATAAGGACCCTATGGGTTTCATCCATTGGGCATTCGCAGGCGGACAAACCCAAGTCGTGGGTGCAGGCACACCTTAGCGCAGGCTCATACTATGCAAAATTAACCAAGGGCAGGGACCCAGACAAATCTTTTTATGTAGCGCGGCCATGAAGGGATGGGGAGGATGCAGGCCAAATGCAAAGACAAGATCCGTCCCATTGATTTTTCAGTCTTGCAGTAGCTGCTCACAAGGCTCAGCCAGGTTTGCAGGCCGGGGCATGAAGTAGTAATGTTTAAGGCAGCCTTGAAGCAAACTGCATTCGTGAGCTGACTGGCCCCTACAGAATGCACCCAGGTGGGGCATGCCTCTGGGGAGAAGATGTGCACCTAGGGGAAAGCTACATGGTTATTCACCTGAGAAGGTCGAAGACAGACCAGAAGGCAAAGGGGAAATACTCTCACCTCCACTGCCCAGAAGATAGCGAATGCTGCCCAGTGTGCAACATATGGGAATACATTGAGCAAGGATTACAAGAAGGCCAACCACTTTCAGACATGCAGATGGGTCATACCGAAGCCACTTCCAGTTCTTCGCAGTGCTGGGGGTAGGGCTTCCCCAAACCAATTCGGGTTCCACTCATTTCGCATAGGGGCATCCATGAGGGCAGCAGCCAGCGGGCCGAGTGAGGAAGGGATAAAGAGACTGGGCAGATGGGCTTCAGGGGTTTTTAGGGGTACATACGACCGGCAGTCCTCTAAGTCTTGTTTCTTTCATGACAGGCCCCCGGGGCGGCAAGTGCAGTGTATGGATCCTGGGCCACTCTTATAAAGCACAGTGGTGAGGAAGGAATACAAAGGGATCTTGTTGCGTAACACAGCATGGACACGGCTGGGTCAACCAGGAATGAGATGGGCCCGGCTGCCGTCTTCCATCCAGAGTGTGTTGCTTCAGGAAGAGAAACCAGATGCCATGCTCATACATCTAGGGGGCAATGACGTGGCTTGCCTCTGGAGGAAGGACCTGTTGGGGGATATGGTGTCCGGGCTCGTGGCAGTGACTCGACTGCTGTGCCCAGCAGAAGTCTGGTGGTCCAAGGTGATTGTCTGGAGAGGGGAAAGGGACCTCGGGTAGTCAAGAAGTGTAGACGAAAATTAAACATGTCCATGGCAAAGGTTTGCAAGGCCAATGCTTGGGGCTTCGTGACGCACGGGTTCATCAATGTCAGGACACCCGGGTACTACACAGATGATGGCGTTCACTTGACAGGGGTAGCAGTGGATATGTTTCTGCTCATATAGTGGGTGCGTTCGAACAACTAGGATTCTCTTAATAGCAGTGGAAGGGGGAGCTGCTCAAAGTCAGTAATCATTAGTAGTGTGGCATTGCAAAGCAAAAAAGCCAGACAGAAAGTATGCAACCTAAGAAAGAGAGCTGCTCCGACAGGGCCCTTGGGATGCCTTACAGCAGGGGTGCAGAGAGCAAGTATGGCCAAAAGGGGGTCAGTGTCGGGCAGGCACTGTGCGTGCGGCCCAGGCAAGGCCTGAGTGCCACCCACGTACAGGTTGGTAGCGAGAGTAGTCTAGTTGCTATCAAGAGCTGACAACAACAGCAGGGGCCCGCGATCAGAGGCTGAACAGAAACACTGGCAGCAATCAGGCAGGATAAATGTTGATGGGGGACAGTTGCATAATGGAACATAAGTATGGCCACAAGCTGTGATGTTTTATCAGCCATGTATGTTGACTGTAATAAACTGCTGCCATGTTAAACCCCAGCAACAAGTCTCTGATGATTTGGGGCAAGGGAGGGGGAAAGAGGTTTAAAGAGGAGTTTATTGGCTGGGAGAACCCTGACGGGTACTCGCAAGTCTGGGAGGGGTTTGTGTTTCACTTACAGTAAGCAGTGATTGTGCTAAAAGAAAAGAAAAATCGCCTTTTGTCCTCCACAAATATCTCTCTCACCTGAATATAGAAACCCGGCTATGCGGTGGAGTGCTCCCGATATGTGGGGCTTTCCTAGAAGGACACCAGGTGTCAGCTGTAAACTATGCGGTGGAGTGCTCCCGATATGTGCGGCTTTCCTAGAAGGACACCAGGTGTCGGTTGTAAACTATGCGGGGGAGTGTTCCCGATATGTGGGGCTTTCCTAGAAGGACACCAGGTGTCGGTTGTAAACTATGCGGGGGAGTGTTCCCGATATGTGGGGCTTTCCTAGAAGGGCATCAGGTGTCGGTTGTAAACTATGCAGGGGAGTGCCCCACGATATGTGGGGCTTTCCTAGAAGAGCATCAGGTGTCAGTTGTAAACTATGCGGGGGAGTGCTCCTGATATGTGGGGCTTTCCTAGAAGGACACCAGGTGTCGGTTGTAAACTATGCTATGGAGTGCTCCCGATATGTGGGGCTTTCCTAGAAGGGCATCAGGTGTCAGTTGTAAACTATGCTAAGGAGTGCTCCCGATATGTGGGGCTTTCCTAGAAGGGCATCAGGTGTCAGTTGTAAACTATGCGGGGGAGTGCTCCCGATATGTGGGGCTTTCCTAGAAGGACACCAGGTGTCGGTTGTAAACTATGCAGTGGAGTGCTCCTGATATGTGCGGCTTTCCTAGAAGGACACCAGGTGTCGGTTGTAAACTATGCGGTGGAGTGCTCCCGATATGTGGGGCTTTCCTAGCAGGACACCAGGTGTCGGTTGTAAACTATGCGGGGGAGTGTTCCCGATATGTGGGGCTTTCCTAGAAGGGCATCAGGTGTCGGTTGTAAACTATGCAGGGGAGTGCTCCCGATATGTGGGGCTTTCCTAGAAGGGCATCAGGTGTCAGTTGTAAACTATGCGGGGGAGTGCTCCTGATATGTGGGGCTTTCCTAGAAGGACACCAGGTGTCGGTTGTAAACTATGCTATGGAGTGCTCCCGATATGTGGGCTTTCCTAGAAGGGCATCAGGTGTCAGTTGTAAACTATGCTAAGGAGTGCTCCCGATATGTGGGGCTTTCCTAGAAGGGCATCAGGTGTCGGTTGTAAACTATGCTATGGAGTGCACCCGATATGTGGGACTTTCCTAGAAGGACACGAGGTGTCAGTTGTAAACTATGCAGTGGGGTGCTCCCGATATGTGGGGCTTTCCTAGAAGGGCATCAGGTGTCAGTTGTAAACTATGTGGTGGAGTGCTCCCGATATGTGGGGCTTTCCTAGAAGGACACCAGGTGTCGGTTGTAAACTATGCGGTGGAGTGCTCCCGATATGTGGGGCTTTCCTAGAAGGGCATCAGGTGTCAGTTGTAAACTATGCGGGGGAGTGCTCCCGATATGCGGGGCTTTCCTAGAAGGGCATCATGTGTCAGTTGTAAACTATGCTATGGAGTGCTCCCGATATGTGGGGCTTTCCTAGAAGGACACCAGGTGTCAGTTGTAAACTATGCGGTGGAGTGCTCCCGATATGTGGGGCTTTCCTAGAAGGGCATCAGGTGTCAGTTGTAAACTATGCGGGGGAGTGCTCCCGATATGTGGGCTTTCCTAGAAGGACACCAGGTGTCGGTTGTAAACTATGCGGTGGAGTGCTCCCGTTATGTGGGGCTTTCCTAGAAGGACACCAGGTGTCGGTTGTAAACTATGCGGGGGAGTGCTCCCGTTATGTGGGGCTTTCCTAAAAGGGCATCAGGTGTCGGTTGTAAAATATGCAGTGGAGTGCTCCCGATATGTGGGGCTTTCCTAGAAGGACACCAGGTGTCGGTTGTAAACTATGCGGGGGAGTGCTCCCGATATGTGGGGCTTTCCTAGAAGGACATCAGGTGTCAGTTGTAAACTATGCTATGGAGTGCTCCTGATATGTGGGGCTTTCCTAGAAGGACACCAGGTGTCGGTTGTAAACTATGCAAGGGAGTGCTCCCGATATGTGGGCTTTCCTAGAAGGGCATCAGGTGTCAGTTGTAAACTATGCTAAGGAGTGCTCCCGATATGTGGGGCTTTCCTAGAAGGGCATCAGGTGTCGGTTGTAAACTATGCTATGGAGTGCACCCGATATGTGGGACTTTCCTAGAAGGACACCAGGTGTTAGTTGTAAACTATGCAGTGGGGTGCTCCCGATATGTGGGGCTTTCCTAGAAGGGCATCAGGTGTCAGTTGTAAACTATGCGGTGGAGTGCTCCCGATATGTGGGGCTTTGCTAGAAGGGCATCAGGTGTCAGTTGTAAACTATGCTATGGAGAGCTCCCGATATGTGGGGCTTTCCTAGAAGGACACCAGGTGTCGGTTGTAAACTATGAGGTGGAGTGCTTCAGATATGTGGGGCTTTCCTAGAAGGGCATCAGGTGTCAGTTGTAAACTATGCGGGGGAGTGCTCCCGATATGCGGGGCTTTCCTAGAAGGGCATCAGGTGTCGGTTGTAAACTATGCGGGGGAGTGCTCCCGATATGTGGGGCTTTCCTAGAAGGACACCAGGTGTCGGTTGTAAACTATGCGGTGGAGTGCTCCCGATATGCGGGGCTTTCCTAGAAGGACACCAGGTGTCGGTTGTAAACTATGCGGTGGAGTGCTCCCGATATGCGGGGCTTTCCTAGAAGGACACCAGGTGTCGGTTGTAAACTATGCGGTGGAGTGCTCCCGATATGTGGGGCTTTCCTAGAAGGACACCAGGTGTCGGTTGTAAACTATGAGGTGGAGTGCTTCAGATATGTGGGGCTTTCCTAGAAGGGCATCAGGTGTCAGTTGTAAACTATGCTATGGAGTGCTCCCGATATGTGGGGCTTTCCTAGAAGGGCATCAGGTGTCAGTTGTAAACTATGCTATGGAGTGCTCCCGATATGTGGGGCTTTCCTAGAAGGACACCAGGTGTCGGTTGTAAATTATGCAGTGGGGTGCTCCCGATATGTGGGGCTTTCCTAGAAGGGCATCAGGTGTCAGTTGTAAACTATGCTATGGAGTGCTCCCGATATGTGGGGCTTTCCTAGAAGGACACCAGGTGTCGGTTGTAAACTATGCGGTGGGGTGCTCCCGATATGTGGGTCTTTCCTAGAAGGGCATCAGGTGTCAGTTGTAAACTATGCGGGGGAGTGCTCCCGATATGTGGGTCTTTCCTAGAAGGACACCAGGTGTCAGTTGTAAACTATGCGGGGGAGTGCTCCCGCTATGTGGGGTTTTCCTAGAAGGATGATCAGGTGTCAGTTGTAAACTATTTGGTGGAGTGCTCAAAATATGCGGGGCTTTCCTAGAAAGACATCAGGTGTCAACTGTAAACCATGCGGCGTAGTGCTCCGGATAGGTGGGCCATAGGGCCTTCCTAGAAGGACATCAGGTGTTAGTTGTAAACTATGTGGTAGAGTGCTCCAGATATTTGGGGCTTAGAGGTTTCCTAGAAGGACACCAGGTGTCAGTTGTAAACTATGCTATGGAGTGCTCCAGATATGTGGGGGTTTCCTAGAAAGACATCAGGTGTCAGTTGTAAACTATGCGGCATAGTGCTCCAGATAGGTGGGCCTTAGGGCTTTCCTTGAAGGACATCAGGTGTCAGTTGTAAACTATGTGGTGCAGTGCTTCAGATATGTGGGGCTTTCGTAGAAGGGCGATCAGGTGTCAGTTGTAAACTATGCTATGGAGTGCTCCAGATATGTGGGGCTTTCCTAGAAAGACATCAGGTGTCAGTTGTAAACTATGCGGCATAGTGCTCCAGATAGGTGGGCCTTAGGGCTTTCCTTGAAGGACATCAGGTGTCAGTTGTAAACTATGTGGTGCAGTGCTTCAGATATGTGGGGCTTTCGTAGAAGGGCGATCAGGTGTCAGTTGTAAACTATGCTATGGAGTGCTCCAGATATGTGGGGCTGTCCTAGAAAGACATCAGGTGTCAGTTGTAAACTATGCGGCATAGTGCTCCAGATATGAGGGGCTTAGAGCTTTCCTAGAAGGACACGAGGTGTTGGTTGTAAACTATGCAGGGGAGTGCTCCTCTTCCCGCATCTCCTCCACGTGTGCACACTCGTGTGACACCACACAATGTGTCACTCCGCATGAGTCTTTCCAGTGTTTACAACACTGATGCTGTCTTTGGTGAGGCATTGTATCATGTGAGCATCCGTACCAAGCTCTCGTAAATGAGTGCCTTAGTGTTGTTATTGCATTAAGTTACGTAATTCAAACATTGACGCAAAGAAAGACAAGCATTGGCAAAGCCAATACGTTTCGCCTATGCGATATCTATGGCTTTGTCTTTTTTGCTACATATTGCACCGTTGAGCTGCTTTGCAATATGGCTTTAAATAAGCTCTGTGAAGCAGTCAATGCTGGCTGTCATAATGCTTTTTTTTCTTTTTTACTTTAAGTCATGTTGACATTGGACGCAACCAAGGGTAAGTATAGGTAAGCAATGGACGGGCTCGAAGCCTGTTTTTTATTTTTTTATTTACAAGAGATTTTGCAAACGCAGTGCAGGCGAAACCTAGCTAGAGAAGCAATATTGAGTGCAGAATGCATGCTGCCTCTCTCCCTGCACAAACACACCAGGCAACCTTAGAAGATGCAATGTGTTTGTTCTGACAGGTTCTTATAGAAAGCTGATGGGCCACACTGCCTATTTATAATGATATTTCTTCGCCAAGCAACAACACCATGTACAATTGGAGTGACTGTGATCATTGTTCTGTCGCAGTGTTTCTTAGATCGTTAGTCACTATCGGTGCTCTATTCGTTTAAACACATGATCAGACATTAACAGTAACACAATATTAGTGGAGTGGTCTGCGGCAACTTAAAGACAGACCGCTAATTATAGCGAATCATGCACAGCCAAACATTATCATTTCAACAAAATAAGCCTTGGCAAAAACAACTGCATGCCAAGAGGATAATGTCTGCTTCAATTTGCGTGAAATAAAGCCAGGCCTAGGATATGAAAAGCAAAAAACACAGCTCGCAGTGACGTCAGACAAGCAGAGCGAATGTGCGTTTTTTCGTGTTCAGCTTTGTACGAATCTCAGCCACGCGCTTCGAGCTCTCATGTAATGTCATGCAAGACGTTTATTACGTCTGATATATATCGTAGTATCCCTGACACTAACCGGTATCGTATAGCAATGGAAAAAAAATATTCTTAATTAAAAGAAGCTTGTGTTCAGTGTAAATTCTGTTTTTGTGGAGAATGCAGTTTTCTGGAGATCGAAGGTAAAATCCTGCAGTTCATTCACTGCTTTAGTTCTGGCTAGACTGGATTACTGTAAGGGGTTTTATCATAATTTACAAACTGGCCTGCTAATCAAACTACAAATTTTGCAGAACTCGGCAGCCATGTTCCTGTCAGGCCTTGAAGGCATTTCATTGGCTCCCCATAAAACATCGCTTAACCTTTAAAGCCATATGTATTGCTTTCAAGGCCTTGCAGGGAAACGGTCCAACTTTCTTTTCTGAGACAAAGTTTTACCTGGTATCAACCCTCTAGAACCCTTTGGTCTGGCTCTCACAAAAATATATCAGTGCCATCTGTGAAGCGCGCCTCTGGGGGGAGAGGGGGCTTTGTCAGATGCACTGCCCTTCGATGGAATAGCCTTCCTTTGAAGCTCAACCCCCCCACTTCCTTGTACAGTTCAGAAAGATGCCTAAAATGTTACTCTTTAGCTCTTGCTGACTTTTGCATAGACTCATCCCTTCTCTGATAGCTTACTCTCTCAGCTCACATAGCGCCTAGACACCACTTCAGCATTCATCATCATCAATGTTTTACAGCAGTGTTCCCCAAACCCCGGGCCGCGGACCGGTGCCGGTCCGCGGATCAATCGGCACCGGGCCGCCCGAGGTCTTCAAATCTTGAAGGCATGTTTAAATACAATTAAATTAAAATTATTAAATCAAAACAAGCGGGCCCCGGAAAAATTATCAAACATTTACCGGTCCGCAGCGATAAAAAGGTTGGGATTCACTGTTTTACAGCATTTCAGACTCCCACAGGCAGAGGCACAAATTCTGCACACAGTGACTTTACCCTGGGTTATTTGTTGGGGGCACTACACAGGGGGTGCAGAGCTCTGGCACAGATACAAGCTTATTATATGTAAATCCGATTTCTTAGCGCTCAGGAAGAGTTACTATATCAGAGGGGATCAGTGTAGCAAGGGCGATGGAATGGGATTTATTTTCAATTATGTGGAAGCAAACAATGAAAGAAGTGAAGTGAAATGATGGCGAAAATAAAGAAGTAAAGGGAAGAAAAAATACAAAACAGGAACAAGTAAAAGTAGGATAGTTGATGTGAGGAATGAAGACAGTGAAATAAAGCGAAAAAGAGAAGAAAGAAAATGGAGGAAGGAAGTACAGATGACAGGAAGGAAAGAATGAAAAGATATATTGGAATTAGCCCGGCATGCAGCATGTCCCTCTCTGAGACGGGGCTTGAGCAGAGATGAACGAGACGCTGAAAGGCATGAGCCTGAGGAGGATTATCTATAAGAGATCTAAAATATTTTATTTATTTGAAGTAAGTGTACTCTGCTATGGTTTTGAGGCCTTAAAAACAAGTATTTCAGAATTGCGGGCAAAATCGAGCTAAACAGACAAAGCACATGAGAGAAAACGTTTTCAGCAACTGAACGAAAATCCATATATTTTAGTCTCTGAGGAGTCAGAAAATGTCTTAACAAAATCATTGCAAATGACGCGACAATGAAAAATAATAACAAGCATCGACAAATCCACCAATAGCAGATGTACTCGTATGTCTTGCTAGATGGCAAATTATTTAAAAAAAGTACCTTCAGACTGCGTAGTCAGTGGAAGGACACTGGCCAGTGACCAGAAGCTGTACTTGGGCCAAGCTCCACGGCATGAACAACCAAAGTGGAGCAGCGAAAGCAGACAATGTGGTGACCGATAAGGAGCAAGGAAAAGAGAGTGACATCAGACCCAACCAATGGTAAGTAATGGATGTTCTCAAAACCTGTTTTTTAGTTTTTGCTTTTTAACGGTTTCCATTTGTAAAGGTGAACACAGGTTTAAAAGTCTTCTCTTCCTTTCAGGCCAACATTGCTGCATTTATAGCCAATTGCAGGGGGTCACAAAGGGCAGCCTGCCTAATTAATATTCATTGGGCATGTAGTTTTGTGACGTCCTACACATGGGCAATTTATGATGTAATCTATTTGTACATAGGTTGCACCGCGCAAAGCATTCATTGTGTACTTTTCTCACAGTGGTGTGTGACCTAGTGTTGGTACATAAGTTCCCCGGTCCCCAAACTACCCCTAGTGAAAGGGACCCATGCCAAAAGGGTGTAAAGCTGCCACGCAGTACTTCGGCACGGATTTGTCTTACTTCCTTCAGTCGCCTGCTCTGAGACAGCCAGAAACCCAGGGTACTGTTGGCACACCACACTGTACTTAAGAAGACCGCAGAACTCATGCTTATAACCAGTGCCTAATTTGTCAAAAAATAAGTTCCAGGGCACAAGGTATTGCTCAGGAGATGCCCTGCATGTTGCACTTCTAACCGGAGCCACGTTCCTGTCTAACCACCCCTTACTAAACATCACAGTCCTTTCCCTGTGACAGGTTGCACACTTCCAGAAACCCAAAGTAGTAAGAAGGTCCCGGGTGCCCCAGAATTATTTTTTAAATCTATATTTAATTGTTAAACTGATGTGCTCCATGCAAAAAATAGACGGAAAGATCTACCATGTGACGGAGTGTCGTAAGTATGTGCCGCTGTTAACAGTTAAGTGTCAGTGCCAAATCAAACCATGCTTATCACATAGATACAGCTTAGTGACGCAAGCACTAGAATAAGGGTTTGGCTGGGTGGAACTTAGCATCAAAAGATGCACATGCCCCAGGGTTGTGTCTGATGAATTGTCCCTCTGATCAGATATCAAACTCAATGCATGTACAGACTTCGGGAGCCACAGGATAACCACACACAGGGGGAAACAGAAGGCAGGTACCCACATGATATACAAGAACAGTGCAGTGTATACAGGAGTCCCAGAAGAGCCACACACTGGAACTCACAGGGTGGATACGGACAGAAGAACACACAGAGCACCCCACCCCAAAAGGAACTACAGGGCGGGTATGAACACAAAGTGCTCGCCCTCACACAGGAATCACAGGGCACATAGGAACAGAGGAACACACAGAGTGCCCCCCTCACACAGGAATCACAGGGTAAATGTGGACAGATGAGCCTACAGAGTGCTCCCACACAGGAATCACAGGGCAAATATCAAAAGAGGGACATACAGAGGACCCCCTCACACAGGAACCACAGGGCAAATGAGGGCAGAGGAGCCCACAGACAGCCCCTACACAGAGGAATCACAGGGCAAATGGGCAAATATCAACAGAGGAACACACAGAGTGCCCCCTCACACAGGAATCAAGGGTCATATATGAACAGAGGTACACACAGAGTGCTCCTACATAGGAAACAAGGGTCAGATATGAACAGAGGAACATACAGAGTGCCCCCTCACACAGGAATCAAGGGTCAGATATAAACAGAGGTACACGCAGAGGGCCCCTACACAGGAATCGCAGGGCAATTGTGGAAAGAGGAATACACAGAGTACCCCCTCACACAGGAACCGCAGGACAAATGTGAACACAAGAACACACAGAGTGCCCACCTCCCACAGGAATCACAGGACTAATGTGGATAGAGGAACAGAGTGCCCCCTCACACAGGAATCACAGGGAAAATGTGAACAACTGAACACACAGAGTGGCCCCCACACAACAACCACATGGCAAATGTGGACAGAGGAACACACAGATTGCCTCCTCCCCCACAGGAGCCACAGGGAAAATGTGGACAGAGAAGCACACAGAGTGCCCCCAGATGCACAGGAATCACAGGGCAAATGTGAAATAAGGAGCATGCAGAGTGCCTCCCCCTCACAGGAATCACAGGGCAAATGTAGACCAAGGAACACTCAGAGTGCCCCCCCCCTCACAGGAACCAGAGAGCAAATGTGGACAGAACAACATACAGATTGTGTTCCCCATAGGAACCACAGAATATATGAGGAGAAGAGAAACACACAGTTTCCACCTCACACAGGAACCACAGGACATATGTGGACAGAGGAATACACAGCGTGCCCCCACACACAGTAATCACAGGTCAAATGTGGACAAAGGAACACACAAAATCCCCCTCACACAGGGCAAATGTGGATAGAGGAGCCCACAGAGTGCCCCCACACACAGGAATCAATGGGCAAATATAAACAGAGGAACACAAAGACTACCCCACTCACACAGGAATCACAGGGCAAATGTGGACAAAGGAACACACAAAATCCCCCTCACACAGGTCAAATGTGGATAGAGGAGCCCACAGAGTGCCCACACACACAGGAATCAATGGGCAAATGTGAACAGAGGAACACAAAGACTACCCCACTCACATAGGAATCACAGGGCAAATGTGGGCACAGGAATACACTGAGAGCCCTCTTCACTCAGGAATCGCAGGGCAAATGTGGACAGAGGAGCAAATAAAGTGCCTCCCCAGAAACCACAGGACAGATGTGGACAGAGGAACACACAGTGTTCCATCCTTACACAGGAATCACAGGGCACATATGAACCAAGGAACACACAGAGTGTTCCCCCTCACATAGGAATCACAGGGCAAATGTAGATGGAGAAACATATTGAGGGCCCCCTTCACACAGGAATCAGAGGACAAATGCGGAGAGAGGGACACACAGAATGCCTCTTCCCCTACAGGAACCAAAGGGCAAATGTGGACAGAGGAACACAAAGAGTACCCACCACACACAGAAACCACAGGGCAAATGTGAACAGAGGTACAAACAGAATGTTTCCCCACACACAGGAATCACAGGTCAAATATAGACAGGGGAATACACTGAGTGATCCCTTCAAACAGGAAGCACGGGCAAATGTGAACAAGGAATCACACAAAGTGCATCCCCCAAACAGGAGTCACAGGACAAATGTGGACAAAGGAACAGAATCCCAGAATCCCCACCTCACACAAGCATCACAGGGCAAATGTGGACAGAGGAACACACAGATTGCCTCCTCCCCCACACGAACCACAGGGCAAATGTGGACTGAGGAATACACAGAGTGCCCCCTCACACAAGGGTCACCAGGCAAATGTGGACAAAGGAAAATAGAGTGCCCCCTCACACAGGAATCACAGGGCAAATGTGGACAAAGGAACACAGTGCCCCCTTACAAAGGTGTCACAGTGCAAATGTGAACAGAGATACACACAGAGTGCCCCCCTCAGACAGGAACCACAGGGCAAATGTGGACATAGGAACAGAATCCCAGAATCCCCACCTCACACAAAAATCACAGGGCAAATGTGGAGAAAGGAAGATACAGAGTGCCCCCCACACACAGGAACCACAGGGCAAATGTGAACAGAGGTACACACAGAGTGCCCCCTCACACAGGAACCACAGGGCAAATGTGAGAGTGCCCCCTCACACAGGAATCATGGGGAAATGTGAACAGAGGAGCGCACAGAGTGCCCCCCTCACACAGGAATCACAGGGCACACATGAACAGAGGAACACGCAGAGTCCCTCTAACACAGGAACCACAGGGCAAATGTGGACAGAGGAACAGAGTGACTCCTTCACACAGGAATTACAGGGCAAACGTGGACAAAGGAACACACAGAGTGCTCCCCCACACACATTTACCACAGGGCAAATGTGGACAGAGGAACACACAGAATGCCCCTCCCCCATAGGAACCACAGGGCAAATGTGGACAGAGGAACACACAGAGTGCCCCCCTCCCCCCCCTTGTAGGAACCACAGGGCAAATGTGGACAGGGAAGCACACAGAATGCCCCTCCCCCCATAGGAACCACAGGGCAAATGTGGACAAGTGCCTTCCTTACCCACCCCACCCCTCCACCACCACAGGAACCACAGGGCAAGTCTATACACAAAGTCTGCAGAGAAGCTACACCCTGCATAAGCAATGATCTGTACATGTAGGCATTTTGCACGGTATATGTTTCGTACATGGTGTGCCTGATAGCGTGTAATGAATCATGTGTACATGTCTACCTCTCTGCGCTGTTTCTACCGGCATGCGTCGCCGTGACTGTGTGCTTTCTTTTATAATGACTGTGCATGTGTGTGCACAGATAGCTTCACATGTACTGAATCTGTGTGTGTGGAAGTTTATACTGTTTGTGTGTGTTTATGTGTTTGCTAAGTACCTTGCTCTGTGTTTGTTGTCTGCATGTTTGTGTTCCTACCTGGCAGGCTGTTCACACATGTATGAATGCTGCTTGTGTGCCTATGTGCCGGCCTGTGTGTAGATCCCTGAGATAGGCGTGTGGGGTCTCGGCGGTGGGGGCATGTGTACAGAGAGAGAGAAAGTTGTGCATTGAACCCTATGAGTCTACGTCCTGCTTTTCAGTTTATGTAAAAGTGGGATTTTCCAAGGCGTGCATGCAATCTCCTTATTAGGGTAATTAAGTGCACTCTTCGAGAGCCCGGGGTTTATTTGCCGACTCCCGGCTTGCTGGAGGTTGGCATTTTAAACCGACTAAACACAGCTGCGGGCACGAAGCACTGCAGTGAAATGAACTGTGTGCATTCCCGTGTGCCCCGCCGCACCTGCCCCCTATAGTACGGATCTGCCCCTGTTGCATGCTGGGGGACGAAGCTGCAATTGGCATTTGTACACATTTATTCCAGAGGACATGTGCATGTGCTCGGTTTAATTAAGACACAGGGAGGCTCTGTTGCTTTCATGCAAACACACTTTCATCATTCTACCAACATGCGTTTCACCTTGCATAGAACATATATGACTGCCCCACATCACACATACACACCGTCTCATTGTGCCTCGTGAGCACCCAGTTGGTCAAACAGCCCATCCAAAAACAGGGGACATTTTTCACAAGTGGCGGGGAGAATGTGAAACATCATCTTTGAACACAAGGGCTTCTAGGCTTGTGGAGCATCAGGTGTCAACGTCTCAAGGACACATCCAGTACCATAAAAGATCCGAGCTCACCATAGTCTTGGAAGGACTGTGAAATACAAAGGCGTGAATTATGTCTAGTGAAGAGCTGGAGGTTCTCTGGGGGGGCTTTCCACCTAAAAGGGTACTTCACAGCAATACTTTCACAAGGGAGGAGGTTTCCACTTGTTTATTTTTTAAACCGATATTTGGAGACTCTGAGGAAAACAGGGATATAATGTCACCATGTTTGCTGGCCTTAGATTCATCTTACAGCAGATTTCTAACATACAAACAAAATAATTTTGACCTTATACAAACACATAAACACATTTTGCAGCAGGTGCACTAATTAGGAAAGCTATCTTACTGCATTTGTAGCCATTTACACGTAGGTTACACACAGGTCACTGCAGCAAAAACTCAACCCCCTGAGCAAGTGTTTTCAGAAGCCTGTGACCAGCAGTTGAGTTTCTGTGGGATGTTTTAACTGCACTGACACATTTCACAAGCTATTTTCTTTGAACAAACCATACAATAAAGCATGGATAGATATAACTGGCTCAAAAAAATGTTGTTTAGCTATCTAAATGTCATCCTTCTTCCCACTGGGCCAAGGCAGACACAGAGAGGCCATTGGTGAAGAAAAAACTACCGCCTGATCTCTCTCCTCCCCTTCCCACCAAGGTCCTGAAAAAAGCCATCAACCACCATCTCATCAACTCCCTAGAACAGAACCACCTTCTGAACACCACAGCACGGAGACTGCTTTGATCGCCCCGAAAGACGACATCAGAAGACTCCTCGACCGCAGAGAAATGGCTGCTCTGATCCTACTCGACCTCTCCGCAGCTTTCAACACAGTCTCCCACAACACCCTCATCAACAGACTCCACAACCTAGGAATACAAGAAGTCGCCCTCAAGTGGATCTCCTCCCTCCTCACAGGACACACCCAAAGCATCTGCTTGCCCCCCTACACTTCAGCACCCAAAGACACCATCTATGGCATACCCCAAGGATCAACCCTCAGCCCGCCATGTTCAACGCCTACATGACCACTCACAAGCCTTGTCAGATCCCATGGCACCAGCATCATCTCCTACATCAACTTATCCTCTCCCTCATCGATGACCCAGCCAACACCAAAACCAACGTCACCAACGCCATGACTGACGTAGCCAACTGGATGAGAGACAACCACCTCAAACTGAACTTCGACAAAACTGAAGTATTAATCTTTGGGAGCAACACCTCCACCTGGGAGACAGCTGGTGGCCAACCCAACTTGGACCCAGCCCTACCCCTACAGGCCATGCTCGCAACCTAGTGAACGTACTCGACAGTCAACTGACCATGAAACATCAGGTCAACACTGTCACCTCCTCCTGCTTCCACACCCTCCGCATGCTCTCAGAATCTTCACATGAATCCCCACCAAAACCAGGAAGACTGTCACTCTTTGACTAGGCACAGCGCCCAGATACCCCACAGGGTGATAGTGTGTGCTATACAAATGCAAGGCTGATTGATTGATTGATTGAAGGGCCATTGGGCCAACGCAGACACAGAGAGGCCACTGGTGCAGAAGGGCCATTGGGCCAACGCAGACACAGAGAGGCCACTGGTGCAGAAGTGCCATTGGGCCAATGCAGACACAGAGAGGCCACTGGTGCAGAAGGGCCATTGGGCCAACGCAGACACAGAGAGGCCACTGGTCCAGAAGGGCCATTGGGCCAACGCAGACACACAGAGGCCGCTGGTGCAGAAGTGCCATTGGGCCAACGCAGACACAGAGAGGCCGCTGGTCCAGAAGTGCCATTGGGCCAACGCAGACACAGAGAGGCCGCTGGTGCAGAAGGGCCATTGGGCCAACGCAGACACAGAGAGGCCGCTGGTGCAGAAGGGCCATTGGGCCAACGCAGACACAGAGAGGCCGCTGGTGCAGAAGGGCCATTGGGCCAACGCAGACACAGAGAGGCCGCTGGTGCAGAAGGGCCATTGGGCCAACGCAGACACAGAGAGGCCGCTGGTGCAGAAGGGCCATTGGGCCAACGCAGACACAGAGAGGCCGCTGGTGCAGAAGGGCCATTGGGCCAACGCAGACACAGAGAGGCCGCTGGTGCAGAAGGGCCATTGGGCCAACGCAGACACAGAGAGGCCGCTGGTGCAGAAGGGCCATTGGGCCAACGCAGACACAGAGAGGCCGCTGGTGCAGAAGGGCCATTGGGCCAACGCAGACACAGAGAGGCCGCTGGTGCAGAAGGGCCATTGGGCCAACGCAGACACAGAGAGGCCGCTGGTCCAGAAGGGCCATTGGGCCAATGCAGACACAGAGAGGCCACTGGTGCAGAAGGGTCATTTTGCAACGCAGACACAGAGAGGCCACTGGTGCAGACAAATCATTGGGCCAGCGTACATCCCCTGAGGCCAAGCTCCATAGACAGACCACAACCTGCCCTTTCTTCTGCATGTTCACTGTGGAACCTGACTCCAAGGTGGGCTGTGGATCAACGGTGTGGGGAGAACCCTGAACAATAAGGAACACCTAGGGTCGTGGTTATGTGTCATGGGGGGGTGCACAGGGTGTCTGATACACTTCCATCATTGAGTGTTGTGCAGTGTCCCCACTGACCCTGGTGTGTGGGTTTGTCTGGGTGAGTTACCTCTTCTGGGTTTTAAAGTACCAGAGAACACAGGCAGGCAGCTGTGAACCAGAACTAGGCAGGGCGACCGCACCAGGACAGAAGTGAACCGCACAGTTGGGTGCAATTAGAAAGAACTAGTTAGAATACACTCAGCTGGGTGCAGTTAGAAAGAAGTAGATATGAAACACACAGCTGTGTGCAGCTAGAAGGAACAAGTTAGCTAACATTTCATTTTGGTGCAATTAGAAAGTGCTACTTAGAAAACAACCAGCTGGATATAATTAAAAATAACTGGTTAGAAAAAGCACAGCTGTGTGCAGGTATAAAGAACAAATTAGACAAAACACAGTTGGGTGCAGTTAGGAAAACTCAATAGAAAACACTCAGACAGAACACTCTTATGATACACTGGAGAGTACACTGGCAGCCTACATAGGCAGCACACACTGGTGTGATACACTGGAGGAGTAAACTGGCAGCCTACATAGGCAGCACACACTGGTGTGATACACTGGCAGAGTACACTGGCAGCGTATGCAGTCAGCACACTGGTGTGATATACTGCAAAGTACACTGTTAGCGCACACAGACAGCACACACTGGTATGATACACTTACAGAGTACACTGGCAGCGTATGCAGGCAGCACACACTAGTATCACACTGGCAGAATACACTGGAAGCGCACACTGGTATCATATACTGCAGAGTACACTGGTAGCGCACACTGGTATCATATACTGCAGAGTACACTGGTAGCGCACACTGGTATCATATACTGCAGAGTACACTGGTAGCGCACACTGGTATCATATACTTCAGAGTACACTGGTAGCGCACTGGAATCATACACTGGCAGAGTGGACTGGCTGCACCCACTGACAGTGTGCGCAAACAGCTCTCACTGGTATCATACACTGGCAGAGTACACTGGTAGCGCACACTGGTATTGTATACTGCAGAGTACACTGGTAGCGCACACTGGTATCATATACTGCAGAGTACACTGGTAGCGCACTGGAATCATACACTGGCAGAACACACTGCTATCATACACTGGTCGCTCACACTGGTATCATATACTGCAGAGTACACTGGTAGCGCACACTGGTATCGTACACTGGCAGAACACACTGATAGCGCACACTGGTATCATATACTGCAGAGTACACTGGTAGCGCACACTGGTATCATATAATGCAGAGTACACTGGTAGCGCACACTGGTATCATATACTGCATAGTACACTGGTAGCGCACTGGAATCATACACTGGCAGAGTGGACTGGCTGCACCCACTGACAGTGTGCGCAAACAGCTCTCACTGGTATCATACACTGGCAGAGTACACTGGTAGCGCACACTGGTATCATATACTGCAGAGTACACTGGTAGCGCACACTGGTATCATATACTGCAGAGTACACTGGTAGCGCACACTGGTATCATATACTGCAGAGTACACTGGTAACGCACGGGAATCATACACTGGCAGAGTGGACTGGCTGCACCCACTGACAGTGTGCGCAAACAGCTCTCACTGGTATCATACACTGGCAGAGTACACTGGTAGCGCACACTGGTATCATATACTGCAGAGTACACTGGTAGCGCACACTGGTATCGTACACTGGCAGAAAACACTGGTAGCGCACACTGGTATCATATACTGCAGAGTACACTGGTAGCGCACACTGGTATCATATACTTCAGAGTACACTGGTAGCGCACACTGGTATCATATACTGCAGAGTACACTGGTATCGCACTGGAATCATACACTGGCAGAGTGGACTGGCTGCACCCACTGACAGTGTGCGCAAACAGCTCTCACTGGTATCATACACTGGCAGAGTACACTGGTAGCGCACACTGGTATCATATACTGCAGAGTACACTGGTAGCGCACACTGGTATCGTACACTGGCAGAAAACACTGGTAGCGCACACTGGTATCATATACTGCAGAGTACACTGGTAGCGCACACTGGTATCATATACTTCAGAGTACACTGGTAGCGCACACTGGTATCATATACTGCAGAGTACACTGGTATCGCACTGGAATCATACACTGGCAGAGTGGACTGGCTGCACCCACTGACTGTGCGCAAACAGCTCTCACTGGTATCATACACTGGCAGAGTACACTGGTAGCGCACACTGGTATCATAGACTGCAGAGTACACTGGTAGCGCACACTGGTATCGTATACTGCAGAGTACACTGGTAGCGCACACTGGTATCATATACTGCAGAGTACACTGGTAGCGCACACTGGTATCATATACTGCAGAGTACACTGGTAGCGCACTGGAATCATACACTGGCAGAACACACTCCTATCATACACTGGTCGCTCACACTGGTATCATATACTGCAGAGTACACTGGTAGCGCACACTGGTATCGTACACTGGCAGAACACACTGGTAGCGCACACTGGTATCATATACTGCAGAGTACACTGGTAGCGCACACTGGTATCATATACTGTAGAGTACACTGGTAGCGCACACTGGTATTATATACTGCAGAGTACACTGGTAGCGCACACTGGTATCATATACTGCAGAGTACACTGGTAGCGCACACTGGTATCATATACTGCAGAGTACACTGGTAGCGCACACTGGTATCATATACTGCAGAGTACACTGGTAGCGCACACTGGTATCATATACTGCAGAGTACACTGGTAGCGCACACTGCTATCATATACTGCAGAGTACAGTGGTAGCGCACACTGGTATCGTACACTGGCAGAACACACTGGTAGCACACACTGGTATCATATACTGTAGAGTACACTAGTAGCGCACACTGGTATCATATACTGCAGAGTACACTGGTAGCGCACACTGGTATCATATACTGCAGAGTACACTGGTAGCGCACACTGGTATCATATACTGCAGAGTACACTGGTAGCGCACACTGGTATCATACACTGCAGAGTACACTGGTAGCGCACACTGGTATCATACACTGCAGAGTACACTGGTAGCGGACACTGGTATCATATACTGCAGAGTACACTGGTAGCGCACACTGGTATCATATACTGCAGAGTACACTGGTAGCGCACACTGGTATCATATACTGTAGAGTACACTGGTAGCGCACACTGGTATCATATACTGCAGAGTACACTAGTAGCACACACTGGTATCGTACACTGGCAGAACACACTGGTAGCGCACACTGGTATCATATACTGCAGAGTACACTGGTAGCGCACACTGGTATCGTACACTGGCAGAACACACTGGTAGCGCACACTGGTATCATATACTGCAGAGTACACTGGTAGCGCACACTGGTATCATATACTGCAGAGTACACTGGTAGCGCACACTGGTATCATATACTGCAGAGTACACTGGTATCGTACACTGGCACAGTGCACAGGGAATGCACACATACAGCATACACTGCTATCATACACTGACAGAGTGCGCAGGCGGAGCAGACTGCTATGAAACACTGGCGGACTATACTGGTAGCACCCACTGATATCATACACTGAAGGAGTACTCTGGGAGAGTACACTGGTGTCATTCACTGATGTCATTTGCAGGCAGGGTGCACTAGCAGTGCACAACGTTATTATACACCGGCGGGTTACACCGCGGTATACACATGCTCTGGCCGCACGCGCTGACGGAGTACATGGGCAGCACACGCTGGTATCACACACTGACAGAGGACATGGGCAGCACACGCTGGCATTGTACACCAGTGGATTACACTGCAGTATACACACAACATATTCTGGTAGCAAACACTGGCAGCACACTCTGACATCACACTCTGACAAGTACATGGGTGGCTCACACTGGTATTATACACTGGCAGTGCACACACATGCACACTGTTGTTATACACTTCCAGGGTACACTGGTAGTGTACACAGGTAGCCCACACTGGTAGCATACCTGCCTGAATGCAATGGCAGTGCCCACTGGTATCAAACACAGGCAGAGTACATTGGTAATCCAGGATTCATGGTGCTGGGTCCTATCTGGGAGGAGCAGAAAAGAGGGCTGTCCTCCTGTGGGCCTCGCAGCGCCAGGCCATGTCTGTGGGACACAGGGGATGGGACTACCCTCTCTGGGCCTCGCAGCGCCGGGCCATGTCTGTGGGTCGCAGGGGATGGGTCTACCCTCTCTGGGCCTCGCAGCGCCGGACCATGTCTGTGGGACACAGGGGATGGGACTACCCTCTCTGGGCCTCGCAGCGCCGGGCCATGTCTGTGGGACACAGGGGATGGGACTACCCTCTCTGGGCCTCGCAGCGCCGGGCCATGTCTGTGGGTCGCAGGGGATTGGTCTACCCTCTCTGGGCCTCGCAGCGCCGGACCATGTCTGTGGGACACAGGGGATGGGACTACCCTCTCTGGGCCTCGCAGCGCCGGGCCATGTCTGTGGGACACAAGGGATGGGACTACCCTCTCTGGGCCTCGCAGCGCCGGGCCATGTCTGTGGGTCGCAGGGGATTGGTGTACCCTCTCTGGGCCTCGCAGCGCCGGACCATGTCTGTGGGACACAGGGGATGGGACTACCCTCTCTGGGCCTCGCAGCGCCGGGCCATGTCTGTGGGACACAAGGGATGGGACTACCCTCTCTGGGCCTCGCAGCGCCGGGCCATGTCTGTGGGTCGCAGGGGATTGGTGTACCCTCTCTGGGCCTCGCAGCGCCGGACCATGTCTGTGGGACACAGGGGATGGGACTACCCTCTCTGGGCCTCGCAGCGCCGGGCCATGTCTGTGGGACACAAGGGATGGGACTACCCTCTCTGGGCCTCGCAGCGCAGGGCCATGTCTGTGGGACACAGGGGATGGGACTACCCTCTCTGGGCCTCGCAGCGCCAGGCCATGGCTCTGGGACACAGGGGATGGGACTACCCTCTCTGGGCCTCGCAGCGCCAGGCCATGGCTGTGGGACACAGGGGATGGGACTACCCTCTCTGGGCCTCGCAGCGCCAGGCCATGTCTGTGGGACTCAGGGGATGGGACTACCCTCTCTGGGCCTCGCAGCGCCAGGCCATGTCCGCGGGACACAAGGGATGGGACTACCCTCTCTGGGCCTCGCAGCGCCAGGCCATGGCTACGGTACACAAGGGATGGGACTACCCTCTCCGGGCCTCGCAGCGCCAGGCCATGTCTGTGGGACACAGGGGATGGGACTACCCTCTCTGGGCCTCGCAGCGCCAGGCCATGTCTGTGGGAGTCAGGGGATGGGACTACCCTCTCTGGGCCTCGGAGCGCCAGGCCATGTCTGTGGGACTCAGGGGATGGGAATACTCTCTCTGGGCCTCGCAGCGCCAGGCCATCTCTGTGAGACACAGGGGATGGGACTACCCTCTCTGGGCCTCGCAGCGCCAGGCCATGTCTGTGGGACACAGGGGATGGGACTACCCTCCCTGGGCCTCACAGCGACAGGCCTTGGGTGTAGGACGCAGGGCATAGGACTACCCTCCCTGGGCCTCGCAGCACTATACCATGGCTGTGGGACACAGGGGATGGGACTACCCTCACTGGGCCTCGCAGCGCTAGACCATGTCTGTGGGACACAGGGGATGGGACTACCCTCTCTGGGCCTCGCAGCGCCAGGCCATGTCTTTAAGGCCCAAGGGATGGGACTACCCTCTCTGGGCCTCACAGCGCTAGGCTATGGCTATGGGGCACAGGGGATGGGACTACTCTCTCTGAGTATCTCAGCTCCTGGCCATAAAAAAAAAAAACATTTATAAAGCGCTCTACTCACCCGTGAGGGTCTCAAGGCGCTAGGGGGAAGGGGTTACTGCTGCTTGAAGAGCCAGGTCTTGAGTTGCCTCCGGAATGCGAGGTGGTCCTGGGTGGTCCTGAGGTTGTTGGGGAGGGAATTCCATGTCTTGGCCGCTAGGTAGGAGAAGGATTTCCCACCTGCCGTGGTGCTGCGGATGCGAGGGACGGCGGCGAGTGCGAGGTTGGCGGAGCGAAGCTGACGGGTGGGCGTGTAGAAGCTGAGGCGACGGTTGAGGTATTCGGGTCCCTTGTTGTGGAGGGCTTTGTGTGCGTGGGTGAGGAGCCGGAAGGTGATCCTTTTGTTGACGGGAAAGCCAGTGCAGGTGTCTCAGGTGGGCGGAGATGTGGCTGTTGCGGGGTATGTCGAGGACGAGGCGGGCGGAGGCGTTTTGAATTCGCTGCAGGCGTTTCTGGAGTTTAGCCGTGGTTCCTGCGTATAGGGTGTTGCCGTAGTCCAGGCGGCTCGTGACGAGGGCGTGGGTCATGGTCTTTCTGGTGTCGGCGGGGATCCAAAGGAAGATCTTTCGGAGCATGCGGAGGGTGAGGAAGCAGGAGGATGATACGGCGTTGACTTGTTTGGTCATGGTGAGAAGAGGGTCCAGGATGAATCCGAGGTTGCGTGCGTGGTCTGAGGGGGTTGGTGCGGTGCCAAGGGCCGTGGGCCACCAGGAGTCGTCCCAGGCGGACGGGGTGTTTCCGAGGATGAGGACTTCCGTTTTGTCTGAGTTCAGTTTCAGACGGCTGAGTTTCATCCATTCTGCGACGTCTCTCATTCCATCTTGCAGGTTGGTCTTGGCGCTGGTGGGGTCCTTGGTGAGGGAAAGTATCAGCTGAGTGTCGTCGGCGTAGGAGGTGATGTTGATGTTGTGTTTGCGTACGATGTTGGTGAGGGGGCTCATGTAGACATTGAAGAGAGTCGGGATGAGCGAGGAGCCTTGTGGGACGCCGCAGATGATCTCGGTGGGGACTGAGCGGAAAGGTGGGAGGTAGACTCTTTGGGAGTGGTTGGAGAGGAAGGAGGTGATCCAGTCCAGGGCCTGTCCTTGGATCCCGGTGGAGAGGAGGCGGGATATTAGGGTTCGTTGGCAGACGGTGTCGAAGACAGCCGAGAGGTCGAGGATGATGAGGGCGACTGTTTCTCCGTTGTCCATCAGAGTTCTGATGTCGTCTGTGACTGAGATGAGGGCGGTTTCTGTGCTGTGATTGGCTTGGAATCCGGACTGAGAGGGGTCGAGTAGGTTGTTGTCTTCCAGGAAGTTGGTCAGTTGCTTGTTGACGGTCTTCTCTATGACTTTGGCGGGGAAGGGGAGAAGCGAGATGGGGCAGAAGTTCTTCAGGTCGCTGGGGTCCGCCGTAGGTTTCTTCAGTAGGGCGTTGACTTCTGCATGTTTCCAGCTCTCAGGGAAGGTGGCAGAAGCAAACGAGCTGTTGATGATGGTCTGGAGACGCGGGGCGATGATGTCGTCAGCTTTGTTGAAGATGAAGTGTGGGCAGGGGTCCGAGGGGGCACCGGAGTGGATGGAGTTCATGGTGGCTTTGGTCTCTTCCGTGTTGATGTGAGTCCACGCGTTGAGGGTGATGGCTGGGGTTGTAGGTTCTGTGGTGGTTGGCTGGGTCTGGTGACCGAAGCTGTTGTGTAGGTTGGTGATCTTATGATGGAAGAAGGTGGCGAGGGAGTTGCAGAGGTCTTGTGAGGGCGTGATGGCGTTGGCGTTAGGGTTGGAGAGCTCTTTGACAATGTTGAAGAGTTCCTTGCTGTTGTGAGTGTTCTTCTCCAGTCTGTCCGTGAAGGAATTTCTTTTGTTGGCACGGATCAGTTGGTGGTGTTCGTGGGTGGCGTTCTTGAGGGCAGACATGTTATCTGCTGTGTGGTCCTTGCGCCAGGCTTTCTCGAGGGTGCACCAGGTTTTTTTAGATTCCTTGAGGGTGTCTGTGAACCAGAGAGGTTTCTTGGTGTTGGTCTGTCTTGGGAGGCGTCTGAGGGGAGCGAGGTTGTCTGCGCAGTTGGTGATCCAGTGCGTGAGGCTGAGGGCTGCGTCGTTGTGGTCAGTGGAGAAGGTGGGTTGGTTGTCGCTGAGAGTGGAGAGAAGCTGTTCCGCGGGGATTTTGTTCCAATGTCGGCGTGGGATGGATTGTGTGCGGAGGTGGCGAGTCTCGCGTCGGAAGGTGAAGTGGACACATCTATGGTCGGTCCAGTGTATAACGGAGGAGTGGCTGAAGGATACGTGGTTGCTGGCGGAGAAGATGGGGTCGAGCGTGTGTCCGGCGATGTGGGTGGGGCCATGGATGTGGGACACAGAAGAGTGGGGCCCACTCCCTGGGGTCTCACCATCTTAGCCCACAGATAAGAGGCTCTGAGGAAAGCACCCCTCCCCTGGGCCTCACAGCCCTGGACCATAGTGGTTAGGCCCACAGGAGGAGACCTCACTGGGGGCACATCTATCAATAGCATAGCAAGTGCAGTGACACCATGGCCCTGCAGGGCTGTGGGCCCAATGGACTCAAATTACAACCCTACTTTACAGTCAGTGGGGGATATCTTACCGAGCTTGCACCAGGGCCCACTGCACAATCGATAGGCCACCGGCTCCCCTCTCCTTCTCCACCATGGTCCTCTGCTGTCAGGCCTAAGGGAGTGGGTGACTTCTCTGGGCCTCGCACACAGATGGTACATCGATTCATCAGATGCTTTCTCTTGGATTGTTGCACTGGGGTTTGGATATGCTGAAATGACTTTGATAGCTTTGAAATCAAATCTCTGATCCCTGAATAAGCCACCTCTACCACAAAACTCCACCTATCCCTGAACCCTAAAACCTCATCATTAACCTCAACTCCGCCAATCCCTAACCGTGAAACCCTCTTACCAACACTAAACTCCACCTGTCCCAAACCCTAAAAATCCCTCTCAAACCTTAAACTCCACTCATCCCTGCAGATAAAAAGCCCTCATCACTCATGAAACCCACCCATTGCTGACCCCTAAGAACCCGTCACCACCCATAAGTTCCACTCATCCCTGAACATTAAAAGACCTCACCACCCTAAAATCAACCCATCTCTGACCCCTAAAATCCCTCACCACCCGTAAACACCAATCAACACTGGACCCTAATATCCCCTCATCCATCCCTGACCCCTATAGACCATTTTTCCTCCAAACCTGAAAACCCCTCGCCCCCAAAACGTCACCCACACTTGAACCCGCCATAATGCCATTTGTAGCCCCAATTCCCTAAATTGCACCCACCCTGGCCCCATATATAGATGGTGATTTAAGATTGTATGCAGAATCATAATGGCTTTGAAGGCTTCTCTATACGGAGTGGTAACCGGTGCAGGGCTCTTGGGCATTGTTGTATACTATCATCTCTTGAGATGCCAGGTAGGATTCAGCCAGCGGTATTCTGCACGAGCTGAAGTCACAGAGTAACTTTAAGGGAGTGCTAACAATGGCGTAACAAAGTCCCCTGCCATGGTGCGGAGTTGGGGGCTGAGCTCCAATGGGGCCCCCTCAGCAGAGTACCCTGGCCTGAGAGCTCCTGTGTGAGTCTGGAGTGAGGACTCCACAATGTACAGTGCAGGGGACCCCCTCAAGTTTTGTTACACCACTGAGTAATAAATAAAAGACCTTAGGGCCATATGTACGAAAGCTTTTTCCCATAGACACAGAATGGGTAAAATCCTTTGATACACCTGGCCCTTAGTGTAATCCAAGTGAGACTGAATAAAGACATTGACTACTGTTGTGTTCCAGTTGCTGAGCGTGTAAGGTAACAATTTCTTCATGATCTTGAGTTGGCCAAAGTACATACTGACACTTCTGTCTTTCGAGTAAGTCTAGAGTTGAGATAGATTCCCAGATTGTGCATGACCTTAGGTGGGACTATAGCTTGATGCATAAATCCAGGACTGCAGGCTGTGTGTCCGGAAGGAGATGCTTGGCGCATTAGCAGAACCTCTGTTTTGGTAAGATTTATCTTCTGGAAGTTGGACGACTTCCACTATCTATTAAAGAAAGGGAATCAGTCAAAATATTTCTATTGTATGCAAGGTTCATATTTGCACTCAGATTAGACATGGTAAACAGGACTTGAGTCTAGTCCACACACAAACAGAAACTGACCCTAGGGGTGGTAAAACTCAATTAAAAGGCAGTGTGGACAGAATTTACCCTTGCGGGACACCACAGTTCAATTGCTTGGGTGTGAAATGAATAGATGGATATTTAGTTGTCTTTTGATGGTCAGACAGAAATGGTGTAATCCATTTAATGATTTGGCAGCCCAGCTCGAGGCCCACTTCGTTTGGGGTTTTTTCAGGACAATTTTGTTTTATGGTATTGAAGGCTGTTGACAGGTCTAAAAGAACCAGCTACCCAACACCAGGCGTTAAAGAGCTCCCCAAACCAATAGGATCACCGGTTCTCTGGTGTCCTATCCAGAATCAGGATTGGAATGTACCCAAAAGATTACTGTTGTCAATGAATTGTTGGAGCTATTTAAAAACCATCTTTTGCAAAAATTCACTAAGGAATGTTAGAAAGGAAATTAGTCAAAAGTTGTTGAGATCTTGTCAGTCAAGGGTGAGGTTTTCTAAAGATGGAGTTCACAGTGGTGTTTTTCATGTAATTGGAAAAATAAATTGCCCTAAAGTAGTTGAGTTGAGAAAAGGGGAAAGACGTGTCATGAATTTAGTCGGGAATAAGCTGGTGGGACAACATCTTGTAGCAGTGGCTTCAAGATTGGTGTGAAAAGAGTTAAAATCATTGTTTGCAAGTAGAAGGCGTCACAGCTCAAAACTGTTAGTTGGATCTCCGTCCTCCTAATGCACAGAAAACTGCACTCTAGAGCCACTCAGTGAATACTAGAGTGCCCTGAGTGATGCCCTTAACACAAGTCAAGCTATATTCAACCGTTTTGTTTCCTTCCATATCTTGAGCAAAAACATACGAGCCACACAACCTATCGTCCACTGGGTATCTGGGAAATATCTTGGAATAATATCCGCACTGCCCTCCCTTAAGGGAATCCCCCATGCTGCGGCACCCAGATAAGGGCCTTAAAAAATGTATCCACATCACCTGACCCTGATGGCAGCCTATATGGGCTCCTTTGGCCAGCCGCAACCACTTCAAAACCAAGAGCATCATGTAGGAGGGCATCATGTCTGCCCAGCGCAAGCCATTAATAGCCCACAAACCAGCTTCCTCTCCTATCGCCTGCTGGCCATGCGCGCGCCTTCCACCCTGTGCAGCAGTCTGCCTCCTGGTGCCTGGGTGTGCATTGAGGAAATCCCACATACATTTGTGGAATCCCTGCCTCCTCGGATGGCAAGCTCAGCACTGAAGACACCTTCAGGGGGGGAGACTGAGTAGTGCAAAGAACAGACAGAGGGCCTCCGTCATCCACGCACACCCATCTGGAAGGATGGCCCCAGGTCCAGGGGGACAGCCCCACCGCAGCTCCAACTTCGGAAACAACTGAATAATGGCACTGGGCGCTGACCTGGGGGGTTCCTGTGTTTAGTAATAACATACAATTAAAATCACAATTCAGGTAGTAATAAAAATATCCAGATAACTCTTGTGATTAAGGTTCCTTCTTGAGAGCCAGTGATGGAGTTTTGTCTGGGGGCAGCTTTCGCTCGCCACAAAGTAGCGCAGACGGTTAATGCGCCTGCTACTGAGAACAGATCTGTATTTTATGTGCATAGCTGAGCGCCTTAGTAAAGCCAGCATGTACCAGTGCTTTAAACAAATAACATATATGCGAGGGAGGGACCATGGAGAGATGAGGGGCACTTATGCCGGTGGCAGTGAGGTAATTGGAGGATGCGGTCATGAGGGGGGGCGGGGAGGGCGCCAAAAAGCAATGTTGCACCGGACACCACCCAGCGCTGGACAGGCCCTGTTTGCTCCACAGCCGGATTTGTGACAGTCCAGGGATGGAGACATGACATCCTGATGGCGCAGAGTGCCTGGGGGCGGGGGTGTGCGCATCCAGCACACCGCACCGGCCTGTTCTGGGGCCCGCCCTGCCGCTGCCCGCGGGGACCCACAACCCTGCAACAGATGACGGCAGATCAGTGAAATAAACTATTGATTTATCGGCCGCCGAGGGACCCCGGCGGTCTCCGCAGCAGCAGGCCGAGAGCGCACGGCGTGTCTGGAAAGGGCTGACTGCGGAAGGAGCCGTCCGGGTGGGAAGGGTTTATGGGGTCGATCCACAGCCGGGGGGTCCCCCGGGAGCGGAACAGGTGTTGGGGCGAGCGAGCGGATAATGAGCAGGAGCGAGGCCGCCGCTCCGCGTCTGTAAAACAGGCCCCTTTATCAGCCAAGCGCGGCGGGAGGAAATGTCTGTCCCAGACTTAGGGATGCGACAGTCTCACGGCAGCCGGGCTGTGCACCTGGAGCACGAGTATCAGGGCTGCCCTGTCTCCATCTCATGCCTCTCCTCCACCACCCTACAGTCCTTGCCTCTTTATCTCATGAGTAACAAGGGCGGCCTCTCCTGCCTCCATCTCATGCCTCATTTATGTGCCACCCTAAACTCCCTGCCTCTTTATCTCATGAGTAACAAGGCTGGCCTGTCCTGCTTCCATCTCATGCCTCTCTCTTCCACCACCCTACAGTCCTTGCCTCTTTATCTCAGGAGTAACAAGGGTGGCCTCTCCTGCTTCCATCTCATGTCTCCTTTATGTGCCACCCTACACTCCCTGCCTCTTTATCTCATGAGTAACAAGGGCGGCCTCTCCTGCTTCCATCTCATGCCTCTCTCTTCCACCACCCTACAGTCCTTGCCTCTTTATCTCATGAGTAACAAGGGCGGCCTCTCCTGCCTCCATCTCATGCCTCATTCATGTGCCACCCTACAGTCCTTGCCTCTTTATCTCATGAGTAACAAGGGTGGCCCGTCCTGCTTCCATCTCATGCCTCTCTCTTCCACCACCCTACAGTCCTTGCCTCTTTATCTCATGAGTAACAAGGCTGTCCTGTCCTGCTTCCATCTCATGCCTCTCTCTTCCACCACCCTACACTCCCTGACTCTTTATCTCATGAGTAACAAGGGTGGCCTGTCCTGCTTCCATCTCATGCCTCTCTCTTCCACCACCCTACACTCTCTGCCTCTTTATCTCATGAGTAACAAGGGTGGCCTGTCCTGCCTCCATCTCATGCCTCTCCTCCACCACCCTACAGTCCTTGCCTCTTTATCTCATGAGTAACAAGGGCAGCCTCTCCTGCCTCCATCTCATGCCTCATTCATGTGCCACCCTACAGTCCTTGCCTCTTTATCTCATGTGTAACAAGGGTGGCCCGTCCTGCTTCCATCTCATGCCTCTCTCTTCCACCACCCTACAGTCCCTGCCTCTTTATCTCAGGAGTAACAAGGGTGGCCTGTCCTGCCTCCATCTCATGCCTCATTCATGTGCCACCCTACAGTCCCTGCCTCTTTATCTCATGAGTAACAAGGCTGCCCTGTCTCCATCTCATGCCTCTCCTCCACCACCCTACAGTCCTTGCCTCTTTATCTCATGAGTAACAAGGGCGGCCTCTCCTGCTTCCATCTCATGCCTCTCTCTTCCACCACCCTACACTCTCTGCCTCTTTATCTCATGAGTAACAAGGGCGGCCTCTCCTGCTTCCATCTCATGCCTCTCTCTTCCACCACCCTACACTCTCTGCCTCTTTATCTCAGGAGTAACAAGGGTGGCCTGTCCTGCCTCCATCTCATGCCTCATTTATGTGCCACCCTAAACTCCCTGCCTCTTTATCTCATGAGTAACAAGGGCGGCCTCTCCTGCTTCCATCTCATGCCTCTCTCTTCCACCACCCTACACTCTCTGCCTCTTTATCTCAGGAGTAACAAGGGTGGCCTGTCCTGCCTCCATCTCATGCCTCTCTCTTCCACCACCCTACAGTCCTTGCCTCTTTATCTCAGGAGTAACAAGGGTGGCCTCTCCTGCTTTCATCTCATGCCTCATTCATGTGCCACCCTACACTCCCTGCCTCTTTATCTCATGAGAAACAAGGGTGGCCTGTCCTCCTTCCATCGCATGCCTCTCTCTTCCACCACCCTACACTCTCTGCCTCTTTATCTCATGAGTAACAAGGGTGGCCTCTCCTGCTTCCATCTCATGCCTCTCTCTTCCACCACCCTACACTCTCTGCCTCTTTATCTCATGAGTAACAAGGGTGGCCTGTCCTGCCTCCATCTCATGCCTCATTCATGTGCCACCCTACACTCTCTGCCTCTATCTCATGAGTAACAAGGGCGGCCTCTCCTGCTTCCATCTCATGTCTCCTTTATGTGCCACCCTACACTTCCTGCCTCTTTATCTCATGAGTAACAAGGGTGGCCTGTCCTGCTTCCATCTCATGCCTCTCTCTTCTACCACCCTACACTCTCTGCCTCTTTATCTCAGGAGTAACAAGGGTGGCCTCTCCTGCTTCCATCTCATGTCTCCTTTATGTGCCACCCTACACTTCCTGCCTCTTTATCGCATGAGTAACAAGGGCGGCCTCTCCTGCTTCCATCTCATGCCTCTCTCTTCTACCACCCTACACTCTCTGCCTCTTTATCTCAGGAGTAACAAGGGTGGCCTCTCCTGCTTCCATCTCATGTCTCCTTTATGTGCCACCCTACACTTCCTGCCTCTTTATCGCATGAGTAACAAGGCTGGCCTGTCCTGCTTCCATCGCATGCCTCTCTTCCACCACCCTACAGTCCTTGCCTCTTTATCTCATGAGTAACAAGGGTGGCCTGTCCTGCCTCCATCTCATGCCTCATTTATGTGCCACCCTAAACTCCCTGCCTCTTTATCTCAGGAGTAACAAGGGTGGCCTCTCCTGCTTCCATCTCATGCCTCTCTCTTCCACCACCCTACACTCTCTGCCTCTTTATCTCATGAGTAATAAGGGTGGCCTGTCCTGCCTCCATCTCATGCCTCATTCATGTGCCACCCTACAATCCCTGCCTCTTTATCTCATGAGTAACAAGGGTGGCCTCTCCTGCTTCCATCTCATGCCTCATTCATGTGCCACCCTACACTCCCTGCCTCTTTATCTCATGAGAAACAAGGGTGGCCTGTCCTGCCTCCATCTCATGCCCCTTTTATGTGCAACCCTACACTCCCTGCCTCTTTATCTCATGAGTAACAGGGCTGGCCTGTCCTGCTTCCATCTCATGCCTCTCTCTTCCACCACCCTACAGTCCTTGCCTCTTTATCTCAGGAGTAACAAGGGTGGCCTCTCCTGCTTCCATCTCATGCCTCTCTCTTCCACCACCCTACACTCTCTGCCTCTTTATCTCAGGAGTAACAAGGGTGGCCTCTCCTGCTTCCATCTCATGCCTCTCTCTTCCACCACCCTACACTCTCTGCCTCTTTATCTCAGGAGTAACAAGGGCGGCCTCTCCTGCTTCCATCTCATGCCTCTCTCTTCTACCACCCTACACTCTCTGCCTCTTTATCTCAGGAGTAACAAGGGTGGCCTCTCCTGCTTCCATCTCATGTCTCCTTTATGTGCCACCCTACACTCCCTGCCTCTTTATCTCATAAGTAACAGGGCTGGCCTGTCCTGCTTCCATCTCATGCCTCTCTCTTCCACCACCCTACACTCCCTGCCTCTTTATCTCATGAGTAACAAGGGTGGCCTCTCCTGCTTCCATCTCATGCTTCTTTTATGTGCCACCCTACACTTCTTCCCTCTTTATCTCATGAGGCGGGAAGCTGTCCTGTCCTGCTTCCATCTCACGCCTCATTCATGTGCCACCCTACACTTCCTGCCTCTTTAGCTCATGAGGCGAGAAGCTGTCCTGTCCTGCTTCCATCTCATGCCTCATTCATGTGCCACCCTACACTTCCTGCCTCTTTATCTCATGAGGAGGGAGACTGCCATGTCCCGCTTCCATCTCATGCCTCTTTTATGTGCCAACCTACACTCCCTGCCTCTTTGTTCCATGAGTAACAAGGCTGGCCTGTCCTGCTTCCATCTCATGCCTCTCTCTTCCACTACCCTACACTCCCTGCCTCTTTATCTCATGAGTAACAGGGCTGGCATGTCCTGCTTCCATCTCATGCCTCTCTCTTCCACCACCCTACACTCTCTGCCTCTTTAGCTCATGAGTAACAAGGGTGGCCTGTCCTGCCTCCATCTCATGCCTCATTCATGTGCCACCCTACACTCCCTGCCTCTTTATCTCATGAGTAACAAGGGTGGCCTCTCCTGCTTCCATCTCATGCCTCTTTTATGTGCCACCCTACACTTCTTCCCTCTTTATCTCATGAGGCGGGAAGCTGTCCTGTCCTGCTTCCATCTCACGCCTCATTCATATGCCACTCTACACTTCCTGCCTCTTTAGCTCATGCGGCGGAAAGCTGTCCTGTCCTGCTTCTATCTCATGCCTCATTCATGTGCCACCCTACACTTCCTGCCTCTTTATCTCATGAGGAGGGAGACTGCCATGTCCTGCTTCCATCTCATGCCTCCTTTATGTGCCACCCTACACTCCCTGCCCTTTGTCCCATGAGTAACAAGGCTGGCCTGTCCTGCTTCCATCTCATGCCTCTCTTCCACCACCCTACACTCCCTGCCTCTTTATCTCATGAGTAACAAGCATGGCCTGTCCTACTTCCATTTCATGCCTCTTTTATGTGCCACCCTACACTTCCTGCCTGTTTATTTCATGAGTAACAAGGCTGTCCTGTCCTGCTTCCATCTCATGCCTCTCTCTTCCACCACCCTACACTCCCTGACTCTTTATCTCATGAGTAACAAGGCTGTCCTGTCCTGCTTCCATCTCATGCCTCTCTCTTCCACCACCCTACACTCCCTGACTCTTTATCTCATGAGTAACAAGGGTGGCCTGTCCTGCTTCCATCTCATGCCTCTCTCTTCCACCACCCTACACTCTCTGCCTCTTTATCTCATGAGTAACAAGGGTGGCCTGTCCTGCCTCCATCTCATGCCTCATTCATGTGCCACCCTACACTCCCTGCCTCTTTATCTCATGAGTAACAAGGGTGGCCTCTCCTGCTTCCATCTCATGCCTCTCTCTTCTACCACCCTACACTCTCTGCCTCTTTATCTCATGAGTAACAAGGGTGGCCTGTCCTGCCTCCATCTCATGCCTCATTCATGTGCCACCCTACACTCCCTGCCTCTTTATCTCATGAGTAACAAGGCTGGCCTGTCCTGCTTCCATCGCATGCCTCTCTTCCACCACCCTACAGTCCTTGCCTCTTTATCTCAGGAGTAACAAGGGCGGCCTCTCCTGCTTCCATCTCATGCCTCTCTCTTCCACCACCCTACACTCTCTGCCTCTTTATCTCAGGAGTAACAAGGGTGGCCTCTCATGCTTCCATCTCATGCCTCTCTCTTCCACCACCCTACACTCTCTGCCTCTTTATCTCATGAGTAACAAGGGTGGCCTGTCCTGCCTCCATCTCATGCCTCATTCATGTGCCACCCTACACTCCCTGCCTCTTTATCTCATGAGTAACAAGGCTGGCCTGTCCTGCTTCCATCTCATGCCTCTCTCTTCCACCACCCTACAGTCCTTGACTCTTTATCTCAGGAGTAACAAGGGTGGCCTCTCCTGCTTCCATCTCATGCCTCTCTCTTCCACCACCCTACACTCTCTGCCTCTTTATCTCATGAGTAACAAGGGTGGCCTGTCCTGCCTCCATCTCATGCCTCATTCATGTGCCACCCTACACTCCCTGCCTCTTTATCTCATGAGTAACAAGGGTGGCCTCTCCTGCTTCCATCTCATGCCTCATTCATGTGCCACCCTACACTCCCTGCCTCTTTATCTCATGAGAAACAAGGGTGGCCTGTCCTGCCTCCATCTCATGCCCCTTTTATGTGCCACCCTACACTCCCTGCCTCTTTATCTCATGAGTAACAGGGCTGGCCTGTCCTGCTTCCATCTCATGCCTCTCTCTTCCACCACCCTACACTCCCTGCCTCTTTATCTCATGAGTAACACGGGTGGCCTCTCCTGCTTCCATCTCATGCCTCTTTTATGTGCCACCCTACACTTCTTCCCTCTTTATCTCATGAGGCGGGAAGCTGTCCTGTCCTGCTTCCATCTCACGCCTCATTCATGTGCCACCCTACACTTCCTGCCTCTTTAGCTCATGAGGCGAGAAGCTGTCCTGTCCTGCTTCCATCTCATGCCTCATTCATGTGCCACCCTACACTTCCTGCCTCTTTATCTCATGAGGAGGGAGACTGCCATGTCCCGCTTCCATCTCATGCCTCTTTTATGTGCCACCCTACACTCCCTGCCTCTTTGTTCCATGAGTAACAAGGCTGGCCTGTCCTGCTTCCATCTCATGCCTCTCTCTTCCACTACCCTACACTCCCTGCCTCTTTATCTCATGAGTAACAGGGCTGGCATGTCCTGCTTCCATCTCATGCCTCTCTCTTCCACCACCCTACACTCTCTGCCTCTTTAGCTCATGAGTAACAAGGGTGGCCTGTCCTGCCTCCATCTCATGCCTCATTCATGTGCCACCCTACACTCCCTGCCTCTTTATCTCATGAGTAACAAGGGTGGCCTCTCCTGCTTCCATCTCATGCCTCTTTTATGTGCCACCCTACACTTCTTCCCTCTTTATCTCATGAGGCGGGAAGCTGTCCTGTCCTGCTTCCATCTCACGCCTCATTCATATGCCACTCTACACTTCCTGCCTCTTTAGCTCATGCGGCGGAAAGCTGTCCTGTCCTGCTTCTATCTCATGCCTCATTCATGTGCCACCCTACACTTCCTGCCTCTTTATCTCATGAGGAGGGAGACTGCCATGTCCTGCTTCCATCTCATGCCTCCTTTATGTGCCACCCTACACTCCCTGCCCTTTGTCCCATGAGTAACAAGGCTGGCCTGTCCTGCTTCCATCTCATGCCTCTCTCTTCCACTACCCTACACTCCCTGCATCTTTATCTCATGAGTAACAAGGCTGGCCTGTCCTGCTTCCATCTCATGCCTCTCTTCCACCACCCTACACTCCCTGCCTCTTTATCTCATGAGTAACAAGCATGGCCTGTCCTACTTCCATTTCATGCCTCTTTTATGTGCCACCCTACACTTCCTGCCTGTTTATTTCATGAGTAACAAGGCTGTCCTGTCCTGCTTCCATCTCATGCCTCTCTCTTCCACCACCCTACACTCCCTGACTCTTTATCTCATGAGTAACAAGGCTGTCCTGTCCTGCTTCCATCTCATGCCTCTCTCTTCCACCACCCTACACTCCCTAACTCTTTATCTCATGAGTAACAAGGGTGGCCTGTCCTGCTTCCATCTCATGCCTCTCTCTTCCACCACCCTACACTCTCTGCCTCTTTATCTCATGAGTAACAAGGGTGGCCTGTCCTGCCTCCATCTCATGCCTCATTCATGTGCCACCCTACACTCCCTGCCTCTTTATCTCATGAGTAACAAGGGCGGCCTCTCCTGCTTCCATCTCATGCCTCTCTCTTCTACCACCCTACACTCTCTGCCTCTTTATCTCATGAGTAACAAGGGTGGCCTGTCCTGCCTCCATCTCATGCCTCATTCATGTGCCACCCTACACTCCCTGCCTCTTTATCTCATGAGTAACAAGGGTGGCCTCTCCTGCTTCCATCTCATGCCTCATTCATGTGCCACCCTACACTCCCTGCCTCTTTATCTCATGAGAAACAAGGGTGGCCTGTCCTGCCTCCATCTCATGCCCCTTTTATGTGCCACCCTACACTCCCTGCCTCTTTATCTCATGAGTAACAGGGCTGGCCTGTCCTGCTTCCATCTCATGCCTCTCTCTTCCACCACCCTACACTCCCTGCCTCTTTATCTCATGAGTAACAAGGGTGGCCTCTCCTGCTTCCATCTCATGCCTCTTTTATGTGCCACCCTACACTTCTTCCCTCTTTATCTCATGAGGCGGGAAGCTGTCCTGTCCTGCTTCCATCTCACGCCTCATTCATGTGCCACCCTACACTTCCTGCCTCTTTAGCTCATGAGGCGAGAAGCTGTCCTGTCCTGCTTCCATCTCATGCCTCATTCATGTGCCACCCTACACTTCCTGCCTCTTTATCTCATGAGGAGGGAGACTGCCATGTCCCACTTCCATCTCATGCCTCTTTTATGTGCCACCCTACACTCCCTGCCTCTTTGTTCCATGAGTAACAAGGCTGGCCTGTCCTGCTTCCATCTCATGCCTCTCTCTTCCACTACCCTACACTCCCTGCCTCTTTATCTCATGAGTAACAGGGCTGGCATGTCCTGCTTCCATCTCATGCCTCTCTCTTCCACCACCCTACACTCTCTGCCTCTTTAGCTCATGAGTAACAAGGGTGGCCTGTCCTGCCTCCATCTCATGCCTCATTCATGTGCCACCCTACACTCCCTGCCTCTTTATCTCATGAGTAACAAGGGTGGCCTCTCCTGCTTCCATCTCATGCCTCTTTTATGTGCCACCCTACACTTCTTCCCTCTTTATCTCATGAGGCGGGAAGCTGTCCTGTCCTGCTTCCATCTCACGCCTCA
Organism: Pleurodeles waltl; assembly: GCF_031143425.1. Taxonomy (NCBI): domain Eukaryota; kingdom Metazoa; phylum Chordata; class Amphibia; order Caudata; family Salamandridae; genus Pleurodeles; species Pleurodeles waltl. The sequence continues at coordinate 21,054,436 of NC_090445.1, read as the reverse complement.
TTCATATGCCACTCTACACTTCCTGCCTCTTTAGCTCATGCGGCGGAAAGCTGTCCTGTCCTGCTTCTATCTCATGCCTCATTCATGTGCCACCCTACACTTCCTGCCTCTTTATCTCATGAGGAGGGAGACTGCCATGTCCTGCTTCCATCTCATGCCTCCTTTATGTGCCACCCTACACTCCCTGCCATTTGTCCCATGAGTAACAAGGCTGGCCTGTCCTGCTTCCATCTCATGCCTCTCTCTTCCACTACCCTACACTCCCTGCATCTTTATCTCATGAGTAACAAGGCTGGCCTGTCCTGCTTCCATCTCATGCCTCTCTTCCACCACCCTACACTCCCTGCCTCTTTATCTCATGAGTAACAAGCATGGCCTGTCCTACTTCCATTTCATGCCTCTTTTATGTGCCACCCTACACTTCCTGCCTGTTTATTTCATGAGTAACAAGGCTGTCCTGTCCTGCTTCCATCTCATGCCTCTCTCTTCCACCACCCTACACTCCCTGACTCTTTATCTCATGAGTAACAAGGCTGTCCTGTCCTGCTTCCATCTCATGCCTCTCTCTTCCACCACCCTACACTCCCTGACTCTTTATCTCATGAGTAACAAGGGTGGCCTGTCCTGCTTCCATCTCATGCCTCTCTCTTCCACCACCCTACACTCTCTGCCTCTTTATCTCATGAGTAACAAGGGTGGCCTGTCCTGCCTCCATCTCATGCCTCATTCATGTGCCACCCTACACTCCCTGCCTCTTTATCTCATGAGTAACAAGGGCGGCCTCTCCTGCTTCCATCTCATGCCTCTCTCTTCTACCACTCTACACTCTCTGCCTCTTTATCTCAGGAGTAACAAGGGTGGCCTCTCCTGCTTCCATCTCATGTCTCCTTTATGTGCCACCCTACACTTCCTGCCTCTTTATCGCATGAGTAACAAGGCTGGCCTGTCCTGCTTCCATCGCATGCCTCTCTTCCACCACCCTACAGTCCTTGCCTCTTTATCTCAGGAGTAACAAGGGCGGCCTCTCCTGCTTCCATCTCATGCCTCTCTCTTCTACCACCCTACACTCTCTGCCTCTTTATCTCATGAGTAACAAGGCTGGCCTCTCCTGCTTCCATCTCATGCCTCTCTCTTCCACCACCCTACACTCTCTGCCTCTTTATCTCATGAGTAACAAGGGTGGCCTGTCCTGCCTCCATCTCATGCCTCATTCATGTGCCACCCTACACTCCCTGCCTCTTTATCTCATGAGTAACAAGGGCGGCCTCTCCTGCTTCCATCTCATGCCTCTCTCTTCTACCACCCTACACTCTCTGCCTCTTTATCTCAGGAGTAACAAGGGTGGCCTCTCCTGCTTCCATCTCATGTCTCCTTTATGTGCCACCCTACACTTCCTGCCTCTTTATCGCATGAGTAACAAGGGCGGCCTCTCCTGCTTCCATCTCATGCCTCTCTCTTCTACCACCCTACAATCTCTGCCTCTTTATCTCAGGAGTAACAAGGGTGGCCTCTCCTGCTTCCATCTCATGTCTCCTTTATGTGCCACCCTACACTTCCTGCCTCTTTATCGCATGAGTAACAAGGCTGGCCTGTCCTGCTTCCATCGCATGCCTCTCTTCCACCACCCTACAGTCCTTGCCTCTTTATCTCATGAGTAACAAGGGTGGCCTGTCCTGCCTCCATCTCATGCCTCATTTATGTGCCACCCTAAACTCCCTGCCTCTTTATCTCAGGAGTAACAAGGGTGGCCTCTCCTGCTTCCATCTCATGCCTCTCTCTTCCACCACCCTACACTCTCTGCCTCTTTATCTCATGAGTAACAAGGGTGGCCTGTCCTGCCTCCATCTCATGCCTCATTCATGTGCCACCCTACACTCCTTGCCTCTTTATCTCATGAGTAACAAGGGTGGCCTCTCCTGCTTCCATCTCATGCCTCATTCATGTGCCACCCTACACTCCCTGCCTCTTTATCTCATGAGTAACAGGGCTGGCCTGTCCTGCTTCCATCTCATGCCTCTCTCTTCCACCACCCTACACTCTCTGCCTCTTTATCTCAGGAGTAACAAGGGTGGCCTCTCCTGCTTCCATCTCATGTCTCCTTTATGTGCCACCCTACACTTCCTGCCTCTTTATCTCATGAGAAACAAGGGTGGCCTGTCCTGCCTCCATCTCATGCCCCTTTTATGTGCCACCCTACACTCCCTGCCTCTTTATCTCATGGGTAACAGGGCTGGCCTGTCCTGCTTCCATCTCATGCCTCTCTCTTCCACCACCCTACACTCCCTGCCTCTTTATCTCATGAGTAACAAGGGTGGCCTGTCCTGCCTCCATCTCATGCCTCATTCATGTGCCACCCTACACTCCCTGCCTCTTTATCTCATGAGTAACAAGGGTGGCCTCTCCTGCTTCCATCTCATGTCTCCTTTATGTGCCACCCTACACTTCCTGCCTCTTTATCGCATGAGTAACAAGGCTGGCCTGTCCTGCTTCCATCGCATGCCTCTCTTCCACCACCCTACAGTCCTTGCCTCTTTATCTCATGAGTAACAAGGGTGGCCTGTCCTGCCTCCATCTCATGCCTCATTTATGTGCCACCCTAAACTCCCTGCCTCTTTATCTCAGGAGTAACAAGGGTGGTCTCTCCTGCTTCCATCTCATGCCTCTCTCTTCCACCACCCTACACTCTCTGCCTCTTTATCTCATGAGTAACAAGGGTGGCCTGTCCTGCCTCCATCTCATGCCTCATTCATGTGCCACCCTACACTCCCTGCCTCTTTATCACATGAGTAACAAGGGTGGCCTCTCCTGCTTCCATCTCATGCCTCATTCATGTGCCACCCTACACTCCCTGCCTCTTTATCTCATGAGAAACAAGGGTGGCCTGTCCTGCCTCCATCTCATGCCCCTTTTATGTGCCACCCTACACTCCCTGCCTCTTTATCTCATGAGTAACAGGGCTGGCCTGTCCTGCTTCCATCTCATGCCTCTCTCTTCCACCACCCTACACTCTCTGCCTCTTTATCTCAGGAGTAACAAGGGTGGCCTCTCCTGCTTCCATCTCATGTCTCCTTTATGTTCCACCCTACACTTCCTGCCTCTTTATCTCATGAGAAACAAGGGTGGCCTGTCCTGCCTCCATCTCATGCCCCTTTTATGTGCCACCCTACACTCCCTGCCTCTTTATCTCATGAGTAACAGGGCTGGCCTGTCCTGCTTCCATCTCATGCCTCTCTCTTCCACCACCCTACACTCCCTGCCTCTTTATCTCATGAGTAACAAGGGTGGCCTGTCCTGCCTCCATCTCATGCCTCATTCATGTGCCACCCTACACTCCCTGCCTCTTTATCTCATGAGTAACAAGGGTGGCCTCTCCTGCTTCCATCTCATGCCTCTTTTATGTGCCACCCTACACTTCTTCCCTCTTTATCTCATGAGGCGGGAAGCTGTCCTGTCCTGCTTCCATCTCACGCCTCATTCATGTGCCACCCTACACTTCCTGCCTCTTTAGCTCATGAGGCGAGAAGCTGTCCTGTCCTGCTTCCATCTCATGCCTCATTCATGTGCCACCCTACACTTCCTGCCTCTTTATCTCATGAGGAGGGAGACTGCCATGTCCCGCTTCCATCTCATGCCTCTTTTATGTGCCACCCTACACTCCCTGCCTCTTTGTCCCATGAGTAACAAGGCTGGCCTGTCCTGCTTCCATCTCATGCCTCTCTCTTCCACCACCCTACACTCCCTGCCTCTTTATCTCATGAGTAACAGGGCTGGCATGTCCTGCTTCCATCTCATGCCTCTCTCTTCCACCACCCTACACTCTCTGCCTCTTTAGCTCATGAGTAACAAGGGTGGCCTGTCCTGCCTCCATCTCATGCCTCATTCATGTGCCACCCTACACTCCCTGCCTCTTTATCTCATGAGTAACAAGGGTGGCCTCTCCTGCTTCCATCTCATGCCTCTTTTATGTGCCACCCTACACTTCTTCCCTCTTTATCTCATGAGGCGGGAAGCTGTCCTGTCCTGCTTCCATCTCACGCCTCATTCATATGCCACTCTACACTTCCTGCCTCTTTAGCTCATACGGCGGAAAGCTGTCCTGTCCTGCTTCTATCTCATGCCTCATTCATGTGCCACCCTACACTTCCTGCCTCTTTATCTCATGAGGAGGGAGACTGCCATGTCCTGCTTCCATCTCATGCCTCCTTTATGTGCCACCCTACACTCCCTACCCTTTGTCCCATGAGTAACAAGGCTGGCCTGTCCTGCTTCCATCTCATGCCTCTCTCTTCCACTACCCTACACTCCCTGCATCTTTATCTCATGAGTAACAAGGCTGGCCTGTCCTGCTTCCATCTCATGCCTCTCTTCCACCACCCTACACTCCCTGCCTCTTTATCTCATGAGTAACAAGCATGGCCTGTCCTACTTCCATTTCATGCCTCTTTTATGTGCCACCCTACACTTCCTGCCTGTTTATTTCATGAGTAACAAGGCTGTCCTGTCCTGCTTCCATCTCATGCCTCTCTCTTCCACCACCCTACACTCCCTGACTCTTTATCTCATGAGTAACAAGGCTGGCCTGTCCTGCTTCCATCTCATGCCTCTCTCTTCCACCACCCTACACTTCCTGCCTCCTTATCGCATGAGGCGGGAAGCTGTCCTGTCCTGCTTCCATCTCTTGCCTCATTCATGTCCCACCCTACACTTCCTGCCTCTTTATCTCATGAGGAGGGAGACTGCCATGTCCTGCTTCCATCTCATGCCTCTTTTATGTGCCACCCTACACTTCCTGCCTCTTTATCTCATGAATACCACGGCTGGCCTGTGCTGCTTCCATCTCATGCCTCTTTTATGTGCCACCCTACACATTCTGCCTATTTATCTCATGAGAAGGGAATCTGCCCTGTCCTACTTCCATCTCATGCTTCTATCTTCCACTACCCTACACTCCCTGCCTCTTTATCTCATGAGGAGGGAAGCTACCCTGTCCTGCTTCCATCTCATGCCCCCCTCTTCCACCACCCTACAATCCCTGCCTTTTTATCTCATGAATAACAAGTCTGGCCTGTCCTGCTTCCATCTCATGCCTCTTTTATGTGCCACCCTACACTCCCTGCCACTTTATCTCATGAGTAACAAGGCTGGCCTGTCCTGCTCCCATCTCATGCCTCTTTTATGTGCTACCCTACACTCCCTGCCTCTTTATCTCATGAATACCACAGCTCGCCTGTCCTGCTCCCATCTCATGCCTCTTTTATGTGCCACCCTACACTTCCTGCCTCTTTATCTCATGAATACCACAGCTCGCCTGTCCTGCTTCCATCTCATGCCTCTTTTATGTGCCACCCTACACTCCCTGCCTATTTATCTCATGAGAAGGAAATCTGCCCTGTCCTGCTTCCATCTCATGCTTCTATCTTCCACTACCCTACACTCCCTGACTCTTTATCTCATGAGGAGGGAAGCTGCCCTGTCCTGCTTCCATCTCATGCCTCTTTTATGTGCCACCCTACACTTCCTGCCTCTTTATCTCATGAATAACAAGGCTGGCCTCTCCTGCTTCCATCTCATGCCTCTCTCTTCCACCACCATACACTCCCTGCCTCTTTATCTCATGAATAACAAGGCTGCCCTGTCCTGCTTCCATCTCATGCCCCATTCATGTGCCACCCTACACTTCCTGCCTCTATCTCACAAATACGAAGGCTGCGATGTCCTAACTTCCATCTCATGCCTTTCTCTTCCACACCCTACACATCCTGCTCCTTTATCTCATGAGTATGAAGGACACCATGTCCTGCTTCCACCTCATGCTTCTTTCTAGTTTCAGCCTGCATCTCCTGCTTCTTTATCTCATGAATACTAATGCTGCCCTGCCCTGCTTCCACCTCACATCTCTTCCTTGTGCCACCCTACACTTTCTACCTCTGTGTCTCATGAAAACTAAGGCTGTCTTGTCCTGCTTCCACCTCACACCTCTTTCCTGTGCCACCCTACACCTCCTGCATCTTTACCTCATGGGTACTAAGGCTGCCCTGTCCTGCTTCCAACTCATGCCTCTTTCTCGTGTCTTCCTACAATTCCTGCCTCTTTATCTCATGAATAGAGAGGTTGCTTAGTCCCGATTCCATCTCATGCCTCTCGCTTCCACCACTCCACACTTCCTGCCTATTTATCTCATGAATACTAAGGGTGTTCTGTCCTGCTTCCACCTCATGCTTCTTTCTTGGTCCACCCACACATCCTGCCTCTTTCTCATGAATACAAAGGCTGCCATATCCTGATTCCATCTCATGCTCTTCTCTTCTACACCCCACAGGTCCTACCTCTTTATCTCATGGGTATAAGGTCCTGCTTTCACCTCATGGTTTTTCTCATTCCAACCTACACCTCCCACATCTTTATCTCACATATACCAAGGCTACAATGTCCTGCTTTCCTCTCATGCCTCTTTCTTGTGCCACCCTACACTTCTTGCTTCGTTGTCTCATGAATAGGAAGGCTGCCTTGTCCTGCTACAACATCATGCCTTTCTCTTACACTATCCCACACTTCCTGCCTTTTTATCTCATGAATACTAAGGCTTCCCTATCCTGCTTCCACCTCACACCTCTTTCTTGTGCCACCCTACACATACTGCCTCTTTATCTCTTGAATACAGAGGTTGCTTAGTTCCGATTCCATCTCACGTCTTTTTCTTCCACACTACACTTCCTGCCTCTTTATCTCATGAAGAGTAAGGCTGTCCTGTCGTGCTTGCATCTCATGCTTCTTTCTTTTAATCACCCTACACTTCCTGTCTCTTTATCTCATGAATACTAAGGCTGCCCTATCCTGCTTCCACCTCACTCCTCTTGCTTGTGTCACCCTACAATTCCTGCCCCTTTATCTCATGAATACAGAGGTTGCCTAGTCCTGATTCCATCTCATGTCTTCTTCTTCCGCACCCTACACTTCCTGCCTCTTTATCTCATGAACACTAAAGCTGCCTTGTCCTGCTTTCATCTCATGCTTCCATCTTGCACCACCCTACACTTCCTGTCTCTATATCTGGTGAATACTAAGGTTGCCTTGTCCTGCTTCCACCTTCTGCCTCTTTCTTGTGCCACCCTACACTTCCTGCCTCTTTATACCATGAATACTAAGGCTGCCTGTCAGAAATGGGGTTTCTGGTTGGCTAGGGTATGCACCTCAGCCAGGCAGAACCCACCCTCTCTAGTCAGGGCGAGGGAGTTACACACCCAAGATAACCCCTGCTCACCCCCTTGGTAGCTTGGCACGAGCAGTCAGGCCTATCCCAGAGGCAATGTGTGAAGCGATTGCACAACACCCACCACACATGTGACACACTCTTTAAACCACAAAGGAAACACAACACCAAGGTATATAAAAATAAATTGTATTGCATACCACATCATTAGACCAAACACAACATATCAGTAACACCCTGCTACACAAGCAGTTGTCAGAACATTACTCAGTACTATTACTCTGCAAAAGCCAGCAGTAGTCATATTAAACACACAGGTTACTGGTTATTCTGCAACACAAGCAGTTGTCAGGTAGACATTGTCATTAGAGTTCACATATAAAGGTAAAACATATGATCATAGCTGCCAAAACATTATCATGGATGAGCATAACATAACACCTCACCAAGAACGCACTTGACGAATAGGCACATCATCATAGGCCAAGACAGTATCATCAAAGGCACTAAAAAGGCATGCGAATACCACTGTACGCTTTTCTCACCAGAATCGGTGAGTACAATCTGCCACCCACCCCCGGTGCCACAACAAGGAATGATGGTGGTGAAAACGGGGATGTCTGCGCCCCAATCTCAGAGCTCCTGCGCTCCGATTCCTGCGGCAATTCAGGGCTACCATTGGCAGGACCGGGGATGCCCCTCGAGGGTCCCCACCCCGGCCTGCTGTACCTGCTCCAAAACAGAAAGAGGGTCCTGCTTTGGGGAGGACCCACACTCGCTATTCCTGCGGGAGTCTGGCCTCAGCCCCCATGCTTCTTTCCTGAGGGTGGAACAGGGCCGGTTTCTCCACACTTTGGAAGTGGAGAGAGATGGTCCAGCAGCCGCCTGCGTGCTTGCGGTCTCACTGCTTTCACTCTCTCAGACAGCCCGCAGCTCTGCAGACTCGACCTGGGTCACAGCGGCGATCCCACCTAGTAGGTGCTGGTTGGTGCCCTTGGGATACTACAGAGTGTGCACCTCACCTGCACGCTAGTGGGTGGTGGTGGTCAATGCACACTCCTTTTCTGCTCAAAAGGAGCAAAAGGGTCAGAAAAAATAGGAGGAGGAAGGCAAAAAGTTTGAGGGATGACCCTGTAAAAAGGGTCAGGTCCAACACTGCCCTGTGCTGCTTCCAACTCGAGCCTCATTCTCTTGTCACCCTACACTTCCTGCCTCTGTATCTCATGAATACCAAGACTGCCATGTCCTGCTTTCACCTTGTGCCTCTTTCTTGTGCCACCCTACACTTCTCGCCTCTTTGGCTCGTGAATAGGAAGGTTGCTTTGTCCTGTGTCTATCTCATAGCTTTCTCTTCCACCACCCAACACTTCCTGCCTCTTTATCTCATGAATACTATGGCTCCCCTGTCTTGCTTTCATCTCATGCTTCTTTCTTGTACCGCCCTATACTTCCTACCTCTTATCTCATGAATACAGAGGTTACTTAGTCATGATTCCATCTCATGTCTTTCTCTCCCAAACCCTATACTTCCTGCCTCTTTATCTCATGAATACTAAGTCCGCTCTGCCTTGATTTCATCTCATGCTTCATTCTTTTACCACCCTACACTTCCTGTCTCTATTTCTCAAGAATATTAAGACTGCCTTGTCCTACCTCTACCTCACCCCCCTTCCTTGTGCCACCCTACACTTCCTGCCTCTTTATATCATGAATATTAAGGCTGTCCTGTCTTGCTTCCACCCCACACATCTTCCTTGTGCCACCCTATACATCTTGCTCTGTCCTGTTTCCACCTTGTGCCTCCTTCTTGTGCCACCCTACACTCCCTGCCCCTTTTTCCTACAAATCCAAAGGATGCTTAGTCCTGATTCCATCTCATGCCTCTCTCATCCACCACACTACACTTCTTGCCTCTTTATCTCAAGAAGAGTAAGGCTGCCCTGTCGTGCTTCCATCTCATGCTTCTTTCTTGTGCCACCCTACATGTCCTGCCTTTTTATCTCACGAACACAGAGGTTGCTCAGTCATGATTCCTTCTCATGCAACTCTCTTCTACCACCCCACACCTCCTGCCTCTTTATCTCATATATTCTAAGACTGCCCAGTCCTGATTCCACATCATGCCTCTTTCTTGTGCTACCCTACACTTCCTGCCTCTTTATCTCATGAATACAAAGACTGCCCTTGTCCTACTTTCATCTCATGCTTCTTTCTTATGCCATCCTCACATTCTGCCTCTTTAACTCATGAATATGAAGGCTGCACTGTTCTGCTTCCATCTCATGCCTTTCTCTTCCACACCCTACTCACCCTGCATCTTTATCAAATGAATACAAAGGCTGTCCTGTCCTGCTTCTACCTCCTGCCTCTTTCTTGTGCTGCTGTACACTTCCTGCTTCTTCATCTTATGAATCCAAAGGATGTTTATTCCTGATACCATCTCATGCCTCTCTCTTCCACCACATTACACTTCCTGCCTCTTTATCTCATGAAGAGTAAGGCTGTCCTGTCATGCTTCCATCTCGTGCTTCTTTCTTGTGCCACCCTACATTTCCTTCCACTTTATCTCATGAATACAGAGTTTGCTCAGTCCTGATTCCTTCTCATGCCACTCTCTTCTACCACCCCACACCTCCTGCATCCTTATCTCATAAATACTAAGGATGCCCAGTCCTGTTTCCACATTATGCATCTTTCTTGTGATACCCTACACTTCCTCCCTCTTTATCTCATGAATACAAAGATTGCCTTGTCCTGCTTCCACGTCATGCTTTTTTCTTGTGCCATCCTACACATCCTGCCTCTTTAGCTGATGAATACAAAGGCTAGCGTGCCCTGCTTCCACCTCACACCTGTTTCGTGTTTCACACCCTGCCCCCTTTATCTCCTGAATACTAAAGCTGCCTCATACAGCTTCCATCGCATGCCTCTCTACACTTCCAGCCTCTTTATCTCATGAATACCAACAATGCTTTGACCTGACTCCATCTCATGATCTTTCTTGCCCCACCCTGCACTTGCTGTCTCTTTATTTCATTAATACCAACACTACCTTGTCCTGATTACACCCAATGCCTCTTTCTCCCACTACCCTTCACTTTCTGTGTCTTTATCTCATGAATAACAAGGTTATCTAGTCTTAATTTAAATGTAAACCCTATGCCTCTTTCTCTCCACAATACACTTCCTGTCTCTTCATCTCATGAGTACCAAGGCAACCTTGTCTTGATTTTACCTCATGCTGATATCTTCCGCTGCTCTTGAATATCAACACTGCTGTCACTTGATTGCACCTCGTGATCTGTCTTGCACCCCTCTATGCTTGTTCTCTCTTTATTTATTGAATACCAAAACCGCTTTGTCCTGACTACACCTTACACATCTTTTTTACTACCCTTCACTTCCTGTCTCTTAATCTCATGAATACCAAGGCTGCCCAGTCCTGTTTCCACCTCACGCATCTTTTTTCCACCACACTATACTTTCGGTCTCCTTATGAAATGAATACCAAGACCACCATCTAGACTGATTGCACTAATAGTTTTCCTCGCATTTCCCTACACTTCCTGTGACATAACCTCATGAAAGACCATGGCCGCCTACTCTTGATTCCACCTCACACCTCTTTCTTCCACCAGTGTACACTTCCTGTGTCTTTATCTCATGATTAGTCAGGTTATCTGCTCTTAATATAAACCCCACACCTTTTTCTTGCCCCACCCTATATTTGATGTCTATCTCATGAGTACCAAGGCTACCTAGTCTTGAGTCCATCTCATGCCTTTTTTTTGCACCATCCCATGCTTCTTCGTTCTTTATCTCACTCATGCGGGCACTCTTTCATCCATGCTTTCGCCTTTTGTGTTCATACTTACAAAATACACTGTTCTGTGACTGCCAAACTTGACATAATTTGTTTCTCTTTTTGTGGTGCAGATGAAGAGTGCTTTTGGCCTGTCTTGCCTGATTCTCCTCGCCCTGGGAGCCTGCTTTGGCTTAGATGAGCACCAAGAGCTTGGCCAAGAGCCCATCGAGGGAGCAGCTTCCTGGAAGGCCCTGCTAGAAGACCTGGAGGATGAGTGGCCCAGGTCTTTCCCTGGGCAACCCAGGCCCAAGAAATCGGTAGACCCCAGCAACTTGTTCAGCGTAGCCAAGGAACTGCAGGGCTTTGGGAAGGAGCGGGCTGGCTTTCGGTTCCGGTTCGGGCGGCAGGGGGAGGAGAACCAGGCCGATGACTTCCTGGAGATGGCTGCGCAGAAACGGGGGGATTCAACCCTCGGCTCCCTTGCAGAAGAGCTCAACGGATACAACCGGAAGAAAGGTGGCTTCAACTTCAGGTTTGGGCGACGGTGAAGCTGATCGCCCATATAAGGCCTCCTGAACCCTCTCTTCCTAAAGGAACCAGATGTATCCTTTCCCATTCCCAAGGCCCTGCAGCAAGACTCTCTCTTGTGGCTTGTGGACAGAGACACCCTCAGGCTCATTACCCCATCATGCCTCTTGGCTTCTTTCATGCACTAAACCCACCTGGTACATTTCCAACATCCCTGGACCTCACGCTTTGTCTACCCTGGGACCACCGCGTGGTAAGGGCTGAGACCATGTATTGAAACCAAGGACTGTTTGATAGATAAAAAAAAATAAAGTATATGAGATACAAGACAATGTTCCTTCTGTACTTCTTTCCAGTAGGGTATCTTCACTACTCTCTCACCAAACCTTCAAGAGGTGTTCCACAGGTCCACAGATAGCTTTGTTGGGGTCTTTGGAGTTTTGGCGAACAGCAGCGAAATTATGGCTTAATAAAACAACCCTGGCCCCAAAGAGGATAAGCTGACATTGAGACCTAGCTCTGAAGGTCATACCTGACACCAAGAAGGTGTCAAGTCTACACCAGGAATCATATGAAGAGAGATGAAACAAATTAAACATGGGTTTTCTGGGAAAGAAATGGTGGGTATAGAAATATAAATACTGCATGGGAACAAAAGGGCCAAGATCCCAACAGAGTGGGGGAATTCATGACTTAGAAAATGTATTGAGAGAGTACCAAACCGAACATCCTTAAAGGCTTTGGTCCTCTCATGCAGAGCTCTTACATGAAAGGGTTGGGGCAGGGGCATTGCTTGGTCAGCAGGACCCGGGGGGGGGGGCTTCAGATTTTCCAACACTCTCGCTGGAATATCTTGTTACTCATTATATAAGAAGCAGCGCATGGGGGGGGGGTAAAGGGTCAGTGGAAAGGGAAAACAGTGTGGTAAAACACAGTATTTTGTAAAATATTCATGTTTTAAGACCTTCAAAACAGAGGTCAGTTTTGTGTTTTTGTCTGAGTGAGTATTTAAAAATCCCAGGTGAAATTCGACAGACACCTTACCATACCCAAAGCTCATGTACCCAACTATTTACTAAATAACACATTTTTAGGGGGGGTGTAACACCCCAAACACCCCGCCTGAAGCTATGCACCTGGGTTAGGGGCGTGTTGCTCACCTTCACCAAGGTGAAGGCCTGTGCTCCCAGCCCCACCAGGAACGACCACTTCCTGGCGCAGGATGTGTGCGGGGCCTACTGCAGCAGGAAATAACGGTGCAGGATATGGGCAGGACTACAGCAAGAAATAACTGAGGAGCCTGCAGCCCTCTTCAGGATCAACAGATAAAAGATGCTGAAGGTCTGAACAGTACAGAAAATATGGAGGTGAGGTCAGTGCTGGGCTCCAGGAAAGGGGCAGCGCTGGGGCCGGGGTGCAGCACAGCCGGAACTAGTGAGGGATGAGGGAGGACTAGTGGACCGCAGATGAGTGGTGGACCAAAGGAGCTCAGGACTTTGCCATGGGGGGGGGGGGGGGGGGGGGGGGGATTAAGACAGGATATTGTGGTTGCTGTCACAAAAGGCCACTAAAATCGCCCTTTACTCTTTTTTATATTTTCTGAATCTTGGGAAGGTTCTTAATGTTGCAAAGTTTGGAATTTCCTGAAGACATATAGGCCCTCATTATAACATCAGTGGTACAAAAACGCCTACCGCCGCAGCGACGGCAACCAAAAGACCATCGCTGCGGCTATCATCCGTCCGCCATAACATGACCACAGCTGGATTTCCGCCACAAGAAGGGCGGAAATCTGGCTGTGGCCATACTTGCAGATCATGGTAAGGTGGCGCTGCTACCACCAACAGCGCCACGCCAGTACACCGCCACCAGCCGTATTATGAGAAATAATACATCCTGGCGGGTGCTGCTGGCGGTAGCAGCGCCCCATCCCATCTCCTGCCAGAAGACCCCCTGGATCCAGGTAAGTCAGGTCTCCAACAGGGGTGGGGGTGTTGTGTGTGTGGGGGGTGTGTGCATGTATGTGTGAGAGTGTGCGTGAATGCGGGTGTGTGTTTTCAGGGTTGATTGCAAGCGTGAATGTATGGAAGTTTGAGTGCGTGCGTGTATGGAAATAGGAATGCGTGTCTGCGTGCATGTTTTGAAGTGTGTGCGGATGTGTGTGTGAATGGAGGAATGCATGAGTGTATGTATGTGTGAATGAGTGTGTGTGTGATTGGGGGGGCATGGATGTAGGAGGGGGTTGATAGGGCCTACCTCCATGGTTTTTGTGGCGTTTCAAACGCCACGAAAACCATGGCAGTAGGCAGGGTCATAATACCACCAGCGGCACAATGGTGGCCACCAGGCTGGAGATGATTATCTCCAGCCCGGCGGCTGCTACCACCATGGCGGTCGAGTGGAAGCCAACCCGCCAATGTCATAATGTGGGGGTAAGTACCGCCAGCCTGTTGGCAGTACTACCTCCACATTAACGCCAACCGCTGTCATAATGACCCCTAAAGTATGACAAATTCATAGCAGCTGACTTGGCAATTGCGCATACCCATAAATAAAAGGTGTAACTAAAACAAACATGGACAGTGACAATAGGTGTACTTACATGTGTATTAAAGAATTGTTTAAAATATATTTAATTAAAAATAATATTGCTAAAGATTACATTTTTAAAATATTGCGCTTATTTTTATTTTTTATCTACTTTTATTTAATTTGTTTGAAAACATATTAAAAGTTATATTTAGAATTAATTTTAAATACTAATACTTATTTAACAAACATATGAACATTGATCATAAATTTAATATCAAAATAACATTTTTTTGAAATTTATATATACCATGCTAAAGATTACATTTTAAAAATATTGCACCTTTTTTTATTTTTTATTTACTTTTATTTAATTTGAATTAAAATGTGTTAAAAGTTATGTTTAGAATGTATTTTAAATACTTATTTAACAAACATTAACTTTTTCTATAAATTTATTATTAAAATAAAACATTTTAAAATTATTATATATATTGATATGTATCATGCAACAAAATACAAAAATTACACTAATTTTAAAAGTTGAAATTGACTTACTTTTAAGGATGTACTAATGTACATTTACAACTGTTTTAGTACCTTTTTGGCTGCAGTAACTTTAGAAGTGAAGTTTTTGAATAGCAATGGGCTTACTCTCCTCCTTAAACCCATCCCATTGAGGTCTATGTAATACTCATTTTCCAACCAATCCTCCGTCCCTCTCACACTTGCTACTACAGTGCAGACCGAGTGTGTAGAGAGCTTCACGTTGGTGGCCTGTACCCATCTTGGACAATGATACGTAAACATAGGGAATTTTCCATGGTCTGTAAACACAAATTGCCTCATCATTTAAACATCAAGAAGCTTCTAAAACTATTGTCTGCAAACACATGGAATGCACTAGGACAGAGATATTCAACCGGGGACAGGTGGGTTGGGAAGGGACAGTGGGTGGCTCAAGTGGTCTTCGGGGGAGCACGTTCTGATCAAGGAGAGCATTTGTTAGGCCCTAGGGAACAGAGGGAAACACTATGCTTAAAACAGTGTTGTGTTTTAGTGAAAGGAAACATTGGCAGTGAGACACTTTGGAATAGCCATCAGTAATGTCTTTTTCACCCATGCCCTGGCTGGAAGTAGGTGACAAAGTGTGTCAGGGGTGGTGGAGGGCTCCAAATAACTTCCAATGCCACCTCATCTCTGATAAAGGATCACACTGCGGGTACTTTTACACTTTTGTGGAGTCGAGGAGTTCGCTAGCATGTTGGAGATCACATTTTGTATTACATTTCTGAAAGGGTTAGCTGAACATAATTACAAAGTTTAAATTGCTAAATATATTCAAAGCTGACAATTTAATAGAATAATTATGAGAAAATATATTTGCTATTCAACAGGACCTCATAAATATGTTTTTTTATACGGGGGCTGGGGTGGGGTGGAAGGGTATAGCATTGCAAAGTTTGGAGACCATTGGTCTAGACGCATGGTTTATAAACAAGGCTCCCAGTTTTCTGTTTTTGCTGATTTTTACAGATGAATACAGACAGAAAACAATGTGTTTCCTGTCTGCATGTATTTTTAAAAGTGGAAAATTGTGCTTCTTGTGCTCATTCTCCATGCTGTCTTTCTTAATTTCCAGGACAACAGCTGAGCAGATAGCATGGGAAGTTACAAAACACAGGTTGAGGTTTCCCCAAATACAGGCATAGGTGAACATATATTTGTATATATTTGTATTATAATGCTGGTATTTACCAGTAGGTGTAATGTTTCACTATATTAATTTGCTGAAACGCGACAGGCAGCGAAGTATGGGTGCGTGTTTTTCAGTTAAATAAATGTGGAAATATACATTTAATGCAACTCCATGCATTGTCAAAACACAAAATAAAATATGGATAAATACCAATAAGATGACCAAAAAATAAATATGGATAAATACAGATGGAAATGTTAAAATAAAGAAATACAATAAAACTGTGAGCCCTATTTATAAATGCCCCCAATCAAGCTCCATAAATGCATGGGATGTCCTTGAAATATGGTCCTAAAAGCCAGGATTATATTAGAATAAAAGTCTGTAAATGTGCAATGTCCTGTAAATGTTCTAACATTCGTCGAACGAGGTCTGTAAATGCCTGGAATGGCATACCGTAATGACCTATGCGTGTTTGAAAATCGCTCAACATGCCTCCTGGATAGTTTGATGTACAAAGAAAAGGTGACCAGTTAGTTTGACTTGGAAAGATAGAAAACTAATCGCAACGAAGAGGCTTTACTCTCCACCACTGCTTTGTGTTTTTTGTCTATTGGTCAAGGCCACTGGAAAGATGCGACGGGGAGGACCTAATTATGTGGCAGGGTAGACTAAATTTTATGGCATGAAAAGGCACATTTTCTAAAACCCTTATGTAAATATTTGTCATTTTTACACATCAATACTGTCTGAACAAAAGTTTCAAGTCATTAGTAGCAGTTTAACACCCAAATACAGCAATATGCTGTATATGCAGCTGAAAGGTGACCAGTCACCATTTGTAAAGGTCCTCCCCACTGTGCTGCAATACGTGTTGCTGTGTTTTTAATAACTTTTGACGCCTGTGAGCTAGACACTATGGGCCTCATTACGACTTTGGTGGTTGGAAAACTCCGACCGCCAAAGCTGCAGGGAGGAGGCAGCCGTGGAGGACGCAGTCATCACACCGGCTGCCTCCCCTCCCCCAGTCATATTACGATGTTCCCGTCCGGCTGACCAGCGGGAACATTGTATTACAACGTCCGGCCGGTCATACCAGTGGGAACAGTGCTACGATATTGGCCTCAGCTCCCTTGAGTGAGCTGAGGGCAATACTATAGCACACCAGCACCCTCGGAATGCGCACTCTCTTCAGTGCGTATTCGAGGGTGCTCGCAGGGGGGGCGTCCTGCACTGTGTTTCTGACAGCCTTTCCATGGTGGCGCAGAGTTCAGTACCGCTGTGGCTAACCACGAGTCCAACCGCCAGCAGCCTGTCAGCAACCTTGTGCATAGCGGTAACCTGGCGGTCTGACCTCCAGGGTCGTAATGTGGCGGTCGGACCGCCTGGAGTGCGGCAGTTAGACCGACCCCACGACTCCGGCAGTCCTTGGACCACCAGACTTGGAATGAGGACTTATGTTTTTTGTTAAAATCTGCAAATAATGTAGAAGATTATGGATTATGTGGCAAACGTGTCCAATGCACAATCATACAGAAAATGCTGTGACTGCAGAATCACCTAATTCCAGTGGCCCTGCCTTTAGGTAACTCAATAAAGAGAAGAGCCATGTGCAAGTCAGTCTTTATCTAGCTCCAATAGCAACATCAGTTCTGCCGAAACTGTCATCCCACATCCTTTCCAGACACAGCAAAACAACCCCACACCAGTTTCAGCTGCTTGGATGCCCTTCATGAGGGCACCTTGCTAGCACAGGAACCAGAATAGGGCATTCCTGTTAAACTTAGGGCATCTTACTTAGAAAACAAAAAACTGATGGATGAAATGCTTGAACTAATTTCAACCATTTAGCCTCATCCCAGTCCATATTTTTGGGCCTACCATGTCAATCTAGACAGTGACCCCCCCATATAGAAATAAAAATGAACAATACGCTAATATTTAGATAGCACCTAATCTCTCCCTCTGTGTGGCGCTTGCCCACACAGCAATGTTTCGGGACCACAGTTAGCCACAGTAGTCGTGCCCCTCAAGTGCCCTCAAGAAGGGTGACCATGCAAAGGTGACATCTCTAACCAATCACCTATTTCTGGAGCTCCTGCTGATGGATACGCTGAGAAGCTTCCAGTGCCCACCCCTGCTGCCCTGGCATGGGAACTCCCATAATAAATCCATGGAGGCCATATAGAAGGTGTGATGGGTTGATAGGTAAACCTCTGCTTCCAAACATGGAACGAGCTCTGGAGGTGATGTTTTCAAAGATTACTTCTACAAGTGGACCCCCAAAGAGAGCAGGGTCTGCCCTTTGCTCTTCTAGAAATCTCTCTTCGTGACAAGGCATATTTTTGTTGGAGCTGAACAGAAAGCTGAGAAATCATGCGCCCAGCCCCACAGCTAACTGGATACTGTCACTCTGGGCCTGTTACACAAAGGTAAACTTACACCTTTGTGTAAGTTTAGGCTTTTTCGGTATTCACAAAATTGCAGTTTACCAGCGGAGGCTCTGTAGTCAGGTCGGAGAACTCTGCACATAAAAAGATAGGACAGGCCTTGGGCTGAATGGGGCCCATTTGAACGACTGGGGCCCCCCTGGAGGGTAGGGGGCCACCCTGCTTTGCATGGACTGCAGCAGCTTGTATACAGCCCCTGCTAGTAGGCAATGCAGCTGGGATCCCTGGAGGTCTTTGGAGGTCTGAGTGATTTAGTTAGCTGTATTTAGACCTTTAATGAGGAGTGGCACTGCTTTGACATAGATTCCTGAGCCTGACTCAATTTTTAAAGACACATAGCATTAGCTTCACAGAGTTATTTGGTCAGCCTCAAACAAGCTATCTGCACACTCCACGAAATGCAGACACATTCAGTTTGCACAACAACATCTTGTTTGATTATCAGCAGAATAGGAGGCATAAGTCTGGCCAAGATGGCTTGAATATCTACACCTGAGGGCTGCCTGGTACAGAGGGTAAGACAGAGAGATGGTATGTGCACCAGAGGTGACACACATTACCAACACTGGATCTGGATGAATTTTTTCACCATGTTTCTGCCTTACTTTTCACCGGTAATCAGCTAGATTAAGCAGTGGTCAGTTTATTATTCAAACACTGAGATTTGAGCACCTAGGTTAGAGAGGATTGCACACCTGAGCTGTCCAGAAAGAAGCCTGATTCCAGACTAGTGGTTGCTCTTCCCTTTTTGACCGAGATTGGACATCCATACAGAAGAGCTTAGGCGATGGAGCAGAGGTTTTGACTAAGAAAACACAGATGGTCACTTCCTGCTCATACAGCTGAGAGTCTGATGACACAGGTGCACTCTGTATTCAGGAATGAGGTGCAACCATTCTCCCTGGCAGGCAAAGTTAATTTATTTTATGTCTCACCTCAGTACTATAAACAGGGTGTAGGAGCTAGGAAACTTAGGCCCTCATTACAACTCTGGTGGTCGGTGGAGAAGTGGCGGCAATACCGCAAACAGGCCGGCGGTAAGAAAAATGGAATTACAAGCATGGCGGTGACCACCATGCCAAACCGCCACTTCTTCACTCCGACTGCCAGGATGGTAACGACCGCTGGGCTGGAGACTTCGGTCTCCAGCCCGGCGGCCGTCACTACACCGCCGGTGGCATCACGACCCTGCATACCGCCATGGATTTCGTGGGGTTCTGTACTGCCACGAAATCCATGGCAGTAGGCACTATCAGTGCCAGGGAATTCATTCCCTGGCACTGATAGGGGTCTAACTCACCCCCCTTCCCCTCCCCAGAGTCCTCCCCCCAAACCCACAACCCCCCTACTACCCCTCAAAGGTGGTAGGACCCCCTTCCCACACACCCTCAAACATTGACACACACCCCCACACTCACACAACTACTACACATACACGCACACATACAATCACACATACACACAGACAAACACACAGACATACACACAGACATAAATGCACACATTTCCCATACACACAACACACCCCCCGCATGCATACAGGCACTCACACACTCCCTCTACACACTCACACCCCCATGCACGCACACAACAAACACCCCCCCCCCGACCCCCTCCCCTAACGGACGATCACCTTACCTGGTCCGGTGATCCTCCGGGAGGGAACGGGATCCATGGGGGCTGCTCCGCCGCCAGCTCCCCGTCACCAGAACACCGCCACGCTGAATCCTGGGATGTGATTCGGTGGGCGGTGTTCTGATGACGGGCGGTGGAGGTAATGTAATGTAATTCGAGATTTATAAAGCGCGTTCCTACTCAAAGAGCATCGAAGCGCTGGGAAGAAAGCACGTAGTAAAAAATAGACAGGATAAGAAAAATAACAGAAATAATGAAGATAGAAAAACATCCAATAGAAGAAACTGAAACAAACTAAATCAAAGACCCTGATCTTGATGTACCAAAAAATTCACGAGGAAAGAGACAAGTTTTCACCATTTTCCTAAATTTCATATAACCTGATTCTTGCCTAATATCCTGTGGGAGAGAGTTCCATCCTCTAGCTGCAGCTACTATAAAAGCTTTGTCTCCCTATTTGGCTTTATGTGTGCGAGGGACCTGAATCAAGTGAGCTTGGGAAGACCTCAAGCTTCTTTTAGGTACATGCAGGAGGAGTCCGGAAGTCAGGTACCGTGGTCCTATTTCATGAACTGCCTTAAAAGTAAGACAGAGCGACTTAAACTGAATACGCTGCGCCACTGGTAACCAATGTACCAGGTGGAGCAGCCTCCACTTCACCGCCGACCGCCAGTATGGCTGCTGGCGGCTTTCCGTCAGAAAAAGGGCAGAGGGCTGCCAGCAGTCATAATACGCTGTGCGGAAAACCACCTGCACTGGCGGTCTTCAGCACGGCGGTACCTCAGCGGTCTTGAAAAAAGACCGCCGAGGTCCAAATGAGGCCCTTATTCTTTGAGACATGGTAGAAATGTTTGTCATCACATTTATAGCAACTCTGATAACAGAAATGTGCTCTCTATGGCTTTTGGTCACAATGCAATACTCAGTAGCAGGTTATGGCAGGAAATGTTTTTAACAATGCATTGTGTCATATTAGTACAGATGTTTGAGTGTGACATGCCAAGCACAGAAGGTGGGTTTCCCAATCCCCACTGGGTCCCTTGGAAAGGGAGTGTTTTGTACACCAGAATGCATTCCTTCCAGTGAAATGGGGTAGAGTGCATGGCTGCAGCAAACCACACTTGCCTTCCTCATACAGAGCATATTGAACTAAGTCTTTGTATTATAGGGTAGGGGAGTTTAACCTGTAGCCTTAGGGTGTACCCCTTGATACATCTTCGTTTTCATTGGAATCAGATGACTTCCCAGGACTTCCCAGCCAAGTGTTGTCTTCATCAAGATGGTGGAGGTGAAGTGCCTAGACATCTGCTTCTGGGATTTGGTTCCAGGGAGGCTTCACTGTTTGTGCAGCCTGAAGCTGAGACTGGTGTCAGTGTAGGAGCCCAGGTGGGTATCACTGTCTCATGCAGCCTGAAGCTGAGACTGGTGCCAGTGTACAAGCCCAGGTGGGTACCACTGTCTCGTGCAGCCTGAAGCTGAGACTGGTGTCAGTGTAGAAGCCCAGGTGAGTATCACTGTCTCGTGCAGCCTTAAGCCGAGACTGGTGCCAGTCTAGAAGCCCTGGTGGATACCACTGTCTCATGCAGCCTTAAGCTGAGATTGGTGCCAGTGTAGAAGCCCTAGGAGGTGGCACGGTCTCATGCAGCCTGAAGCAGAGACTGGTGTCGGTGTAGAAGCCCAGGTGGGTACCACTGTCTCATGCAGCCTTAAGATGAGATTGGTGCCAGTGTAGAAGCCCTAGGAGGTGGCACTGTCTCATGCAGCCTGAAGCTGAGACTGGTGCCAGTGTAGAAGCCCAGGTGGGTAGCACTGTCTCGTGCAGCCTGAAGCTGAGACTGGAGTCAGTGTAGGAGCCCAGGTGGGCACCACTGTCTCATGCAGCCTTAAGCTGAGATTGGTGCCAGTGTAGAAGCCCTAGGAGGTGGCACGGTCTCATGCAGCCTGAAGCTGAGACTGGTGTTGGTGTAGAAGCCCAGGTGGGAACCACTGTCTCGTGCAGCCTTAAGCTGAGACTGGTGCCAGTCTAGAAGCCCTGGTGGATACCACTGTCTCATGCAGCCTTAAGCTGAGATTGGTGCCAGTGTAGAAGCCCTAGGAGGTGGCACGGTCTCATGCAGCCTGAAGCTGAGACTGGTGTCGGTGTAGAAGCCCAGGTGGGTACCACTGTCGTGTGCAGCTTTAAGCTGAGAGTGCTGCCAGTGTAGAAGCCCAGGTGGGTACCACTGTCTTGTGCAGCCTGAAGCTGAGACTGGTGCCAGTGTAGAAGCTCAGGTGGGTACAACTGTCTCATGCAGCCTGAAGCTGAGACTGGTGCCAGTGTAGAAGCTGTGGGAGGTGGCACGGTCTCATGCAGCCTGAAGCTGAGACTGGTGCCAGTATAGAAGCCCTGGTGGGTACCACTGTCTCGTGCAGCCTGAAGCTTGGACTGGTGCCAGTGTAGAAGCCCTGGGAGGTGGCACTGTCTCGTGCAGCCTGAAGCTGAGACTGGTGTCAGTGTAGAAGCCCAGGTGGGTACCACTGTCTCCTCAGCCTGAAGGTGAGACTGATGCCTGTGTAGAAGCCCAGTTGGGTACCACTGTCTGGTTCAGGTTTAAGCTGAGACTGGTGCCAGTGTAGAAGCCCAGGTGGGTACCACTGTCTCATGCAGCCTGAAGCTGAGACTGGTGCCACTGTAGAAGCCCTGGGAGGTGGCACAGTCTCATGCAGCCTGAAGCTGAGACTGGTGCCAGTGTACAAGCCCAGGTGGGTGCCACTGTCTCGTGCAGCCTGAAGCTGAGACTGGTGTCAGTGTAGGAGCCCAGGTGGGTATCACTGTCTCATGCAGCCTGAAGCTGAGACTGGTGCCAGTGTACAAGCCCAGGTGGGTACCACTGTCTCGTGCAGCCTGAAGCTGAGACTGGTGTCAGTGTAGAAGCCCAGGTGAGTATCACTGTCACGTGCAGCCTTAAGCCGAGACTGGTGCCAGTCTAGAAGCCCTGGTGGATACCACTGTCTCATGCAGCCTTAAGCTGAGATTGGTGCCAGTGTAGAAGCCCTAGGAGGTGGCACGGTCTCATGCAGCCTGAAGCAGAGACTGGTGTCGGTGTAGAAGCCCAGGTGGGTACCACTGTCTCATGCAGCCTTAAGATGAGATTGGTGCCAGTGTAGAAGCCCTAGGAGGTGGCACTGTCTCATGCAGCCTGAAGCTGAGACTGGTGCCAGTGTAGAAGCCCAGGTGGGTAGCACTGTCTCGTGCAGCCTGAAGCTGAGACTGGAGTCAGTGTAGGAGCCCAGGTGGGTACCACTGTCTCATGCAGCCTTAAGCTGAGATTGGTGCCAGTGTAGAAGCCCTAGGAGGTGGCACGGTCTCATGCAGCCTGAAGCTGAGACTGGTGTTGGTGTAGAAGCCCAGGTGGGTACCACTGTCTCGTGCAGCCTTAAGCTGAGACTGGTGCCAGTCTAGAAGCCCTGGTGGATACCACTGTCTCATGCAGCCTTAAGCTGAGATTGGTGCCAGTGTAGAAGCCCTAGGAGGTGGCACGGTCTCATGCAGCCTGAAGCTGAGACTGGTGTCAGTGTAGAAGCCCAGGTGGGTACCACTGTCGTGTGCAGCTTTAAGCTGAGAGTGCTGCCAGTGTAGAAGCCCAGGTGGGTACCACTGTCTTGTGCAGCCTGAAGCTGAGACTGGTGCCAGTGTAGAAGCTCAGGTGGGTACAACTGTCTCATGCAGCCTGAAGCTCAGACTGGTGCCAGTGTAGAAGCCGTGGGAGGTGGCACGGTCTCATGCAGCCTGAAGCTGAGACTGGTGCCAGTATAGAAGCCCAGGTGGGTACCACTGTCTCGTGCAGCCTGAAGCTTGGACTGGTGCCAGTGTAGAAGCCCTGGGAGGTTACACGGTCTCATACAGCTTGAAGCTGAGACTGGTGCCAGTGTAGAAGCCCAGGTGGGGATCACTGTCTCGTGCAGCCTTAAGCTGAGACTGGTGCCAGTGTAGAAGCCCCGGGAGGTGTCATGGTCTCATGCAGCCTGAAGCTGAGACTGGTGCCAGTTTACAAGCTCAGGAAGGGGGCACTCTCTTGTGCAGCCTGAAGCTAAAGGTGGTGCCAGTGTAGAAGCCCAGGTGGGTACCACTGTCTCATGCAGCCTGAAGCTGAGACTGCTGCCAGTGTAGAAGCCCTGGGAGGTGACACGGTCTCATGCAGCCTGAAGCTGAGACTGGTGCTCACGTAGAAGCCCAGGTGGGTACCACTGTCTCGTGAAGCCTGAAGTTGAGACTGGTGCCACTGTAGAAGCCCTGGGAGGTGGCACAATCTCATGCAGCCTGAAGTTGAGACTGGTGCCAGTGTACAAGCTCAGGAAGGGGGCACTCTCATGTGCAGCCTGAAGCTGAAGATGGTGCCAATGTAGAAGCCCAGGTGGGTACCACTGTCTCGCGCAACCTGAAGCTGAGACTGGTGCCAGTGTAGAAGCCCTGGGAGGTGGCATGGTCTCATGCAGCCTGAAGCAGAGACTGGTGCCAGTGTAGAAGCCCAGGTGAGTACCACTGTCTCATGCAGCCTGAAGCTGAGACTGGTGCCAGTGTAGAAGCCCAGGTGGGTACTACTGTCTCATGCAGCCTGAAGCTGGGACTGGGGCCAGTGTAGAAGCCCTCGGGGTTGGCACTGTCTCATTCAGCCTTAAGCTGAGATTGGTGCCACTGTAGAAGCCCTGGGAGGTGGCACAATCTCATGCAGCCTGAAGTTGAGACTGGTGCCAGTGTACAAGCTCAGGAAGGGGGCACTCTCATGTGCAGCCTGAAGCTGAAGATGGTGCCAATGTAGAAGCCCAGGTGGGTACCACTGTCTCGCGCAACCTGAAGCTGAGACTGGTGCCAGTGTAGAAGCCCTGGGAGGTGGCATGGTCTCATGCAGCCTGAAGCAGAGACTGGTGCCAGTGTAGAAGCCCAGGTGAGTACCACTGTCTCATGCAGCCTGAAGCTGAGACTGGTGCCAGTGTAGAAGCCCAGGTGGGTACTACTGTCTCATGCAGCCTTAAGCTGAGATTGGTGCCAGTGTAGAAGCCCTGGGAGGTTGCACGGTCTCATGCAGCCTGAAGCAGAGACTGGTACCAGTGTACAAGCTCAGGAAGGGAGCACTCTCATGTGAAGCCTGAAGCTGGAGGTGGTGCCAGTGTAGAAGCCTAGGGAGGTGTCACTGTCTTGTACAGCCTGAAGCTGAGGGCAGTGCCAGTTTAGAAGGCCAGGGAAGTGGCACTATCTTGAGCAGCCTGAAACTGTGGGTGGTGCCAGCATAGAAACCCAGGGAGGTGGCACTGTCTCCTGCAGCCTTAGCTAAGACTGGTGCCCGTCCTAGATGCCCAGGTGGGTAGTACTGTCTTGCGCAGCCTGAAGCGGAGACTGGTACTAGCACAGACGCCCAGGGACGTAGCACACTGTCTCGAGCAGCCTGATGCAGAAGTGGCTCCAGTGAGGAAGCCCATGGAGGTGCACTGTCTTGTACAGCCTGAAGCTGAGGGCAGTGCCAGTGTAGAAGCCCAGGAAGGTGGCACTGTCTTGTACAGCCTGAAGCTGAGGGCAGTGCCAGTGTAGAATCCCAAGGAGGTGGTACTGTCTTGTACAGCCTGAAGCTGAGGGCAGTGCCAGTGTAGAAGCCCAGGAAGGTGGCACTGTCTTGTACAGCCTGAAGCTGAGGGCAGTGCCAGTGTAGAAGCCCAGGAAGGTGGCACTGTCTTGTAGAGCCTGAAGCTGAGGGCAGTGCCAGTGTAGAAGCCCAGGAAGGTGGCACTGTCTTGTACAGCCTGAAGCTGAGGGCAGTGCCAGTGTAGAAGCCCAGGAAGGTGGCACTGTCTTGTACAGCCTGAAGCTGAGGGCAGTGCCAGTGTAGAAGCCCTGGGAGGTGGCACTGTCTCATGCAGCCTGAAGCTGAGGGTGGTGCCAGTAGAGAAGCCAAGGAGGGGGGCACTGTCTTGTGCTGCCTGAAGCTGACGGTAGTGCCAGTGTAAAACAGGAAGGGGCACTGTGTTGAGTAGCCTGAAGCTGAGACTGGTGCCAGTGTAGAAGGCCATGGCGGGGTCAGTGTGGAAGCCCAGGAAGGGGGTACTGTCTCATGCAGCATGACGCGGACAGTGGTGCCAGCATAGAAACCCAGGGACAAGCACAGTCGGTGAGCGAAGCCACCATGATACATCTCAGAGCACTAACCTTGCATGGGCTAGTGGCTGTCACTGGCTGTGAGCCCATACTCCCTCCTGGCAAGGTCTACCTGAGTTGTGTGCTGGTAGCTTCTGGTGGTTCTGCTGTCCTGGTCAGCCAGGAGGTCTCCAGGAGTTGCTTCTATGGAAGCAGGAGCCCTGGTAGACTGTGCAGGTCACCGGGTTGGGCTGAAGGCCCTGGTCCAGGGCAGCTGGGTTCAGTGTTCCAGTCTGAGATAAACCATTAAATGAAAGAGATGGTGGTCTGCAGGTACCATATGAATGATGCTTTCGAGGGCATGCCATTTGAAACACTCTATTGATATCAACTGTTCCATGAGAATTTATTCACTTAAAAATTCATTCTACACTCACCCCAATGTTTCTGATATTTGGTTTTAGACTCGACTGTGCCCCTCCCTCTCCAATTGCCCCACCCTCAGACCTCGCTCACGGCTCACGCAGCCAACAACACGTGTTTCGTCCCAGAGCCTGCATGTGCTCTGCGACCTTTTTCAAGGCTTGTGTTCCACCAGAAAATATAAACAAAGGGGAACACGGATCCTTCATTTAGTTCAATGTAAATACAGTTTGTGTCTATCAAAAATTAACCAATCCAGATTATCCTGCAGCATAAATTATAACGTAACTCACTGTAGCCGCCTATTGAGTCATAACTCCGAAACTCCTGTGTTTCTAATCTGAGGGCCACAGATACCTCTAGGTTCCAGCGACGAGCGGTACGTGAACACACTTGTGTATAGGGAAGAGGTCTTCAAACTGAGGGGGCAGGACCGCCTGGGGGGCCTCAATTCATTCCAGGGCGTACCAGGCACTGGCCGAGAGAAGCATCACCCTGACAGCAGGGTTTTGTTTTAAGTGAAAGAAATGAGGGACAGTGAGCCCTCCTGTAACAGGCCAACACTAACATCGTGTTTTATTCATATCCTGGCTGGGAGTAGGTGTCAAAGGGGAAGGGACTCCAAACAATGCTCAACTCCCCACTCCCTTCAAATCTGATAAAGAATCACACTTTTAAACCTTGGTAAGACATGGTACTAGGATACCTTTACACGTTAGTAAGACATGGTTCTAGGATACCTTTAGACCTTAGTAAGACATGGTACTAGGATACCTTTGTACTTTAGTAAGACATGGTACTAGGATACCTTTACACCTTAGTAAGACATGGCTAACCTAAGTAGTATGTTGGCAATCATGCATTTGATGACATTTTTAAAAGAGTTAACTGAAGTCAACTGGAGTAGTTAGACAAATTTAAACATTGCCAGTTTTATAGAATAATTATTTTAAAAATATTTTCATTCTTAGGGGGCCCTGATCATTTTCCTTATACGCCGGGAGTGCATGAAATTAAAATGTTCGAAGACCACAGTGTCGACGGCCTATTTACTGATGCTCCAGTGCTCAGCCTCTCAGTTTTTAATTTCTGGTTTCTACTGCAGCCTCCTACACTGCACAGTCGAGATGCATTAAGCCTAAACGACTTACTGCCTGCAGGTGGGTTTTAATGTTGTTTTTATTCTTTTGTGATTTTAAAATAATTCCTATTATTAACTGTTTCACAAGCACCTGTTTATTTACATAATTGGCTTTCCACAACAAAAGGCGTCATAATCTGTGAGGTAACCAGCAATACAGCATGCTAAGAATCAAGGCCCGTATTTATACTCCGTTTGCGCCGAATTAGCGTCGTTTTTTTCGACGCAAATTCGGCGCAAAACGAACGCCATATTTATACTTTGGCGTTAGACGCGTCTAGCGCCAAAGTATGGGCAAATAGCGTCATTTTTTTGCGTGAACGCCTTCCTTGCGTTAATGAGATGCAAGGAAGGCGTTCCCGTCTAAAAAAATGACGGAGACGCAAATGCGTCGTATTTATACTCCCGGGCAAAAATCACGCCCGGGAGTTGGCGGGTCAAAAAACCCCGCATTTGCGCCACTATTTAACGCCTGGGTCAGGGTAGGCGTTAAGGGGCCTGTGGGCTCAAAACGAGCCCACAGGTGACCTCCCCTGCCCCCAGGGACCCCCCCTGCCACCCCTGCCCACCCCAGGAGGACACCCAAGGATGGAGGGACCCACCCCAGGGACATTCAGGTAAGTTCAGGTAAGTATAATTTTTTATATTTTTTAATTTTTTTTGGTGGCATAGGGGGGCCTTATTTGTGCCCCCCTACATGCCACTATGCCCAATGACCATGCCCAGGGGACATAAGTCCCCTGGGCATGGCCATTGGGCAAGGGGGCATGACTCCTGTCTTTACTAAGACAGGAGTCATTTAAATGGCGTCTGGGCGTCGAAAATAATGGCGCAAATCGGGTTGAGGCGATTTTTTTGCCTCAACCTGACTTGCCCCATTTTAAGACGCCCTAACGCCATTTTCCCCCTACGCCGGCGCTGCCTGGTCTACGTGGTTTTTTTCCACGCACACCAGGCAGCGCCGGTCTGCTAGCGCCGGCTAACGCCATTCCATAAATACGGCGCCCGCATGGCGCTTCAGAATGGCGTTAGACGGCGCTACATTTTTGGACGCTAAACTGCGTTAGCGCAGTTTAGCATCAAAAAGTATAAATATGGGCCCAAGTGAGCACTTCATGCTAAGAATCAAGTGAACACTTCATGCTAAAAATCAAGTGAGCACTTCATGCTAAGAATCAAGTGAACATTTCATGCTAAGAATCAAGTGAGCACTTCATGCTAAGAATCAAGTGAACACTTCATGCTAAGAATCAAGTGAGCACTTCATGCCAAAAATCAAGTGAACACTTCATGCCAAGATTCAAGTACGCACTTCCACTGTAAGTATTAAGTGAGCACTTCCATACTAAGAACCAAGTGAGCAGTCAGTGAACAAGCTTTATTCGGTCATAAAAACCATCAAAGCAGAAACAATACTCCTATATAATTACAAGTTACAAAAACAAGTTTAAAAGAGAGAGTATAATAAAATAAAAACACCTTCCATTATTAACAATAAAATCGGTAAAAAAAATCACTCAGTACATGCCCTAAAACATACATATTTACAACTTACAATGTTTTTAGGAGGCATACCATGCAGCCACAAGGAACTTGCTAACTGCATAAATCAAGATAGCAGAAGTATCACTCTTTAAAATCCTAAGGGCAATAGCAAATTGTTTAAAGCCCAACATCTGACATACTAGGCGAATCCACTTGTGTCGGGGAACGACATACACTGGACAAAAGAACATAAGATGTTCAACTGTTTCCAGAACTGAATTGCAACGTGGACATAAGTTGGACACCAACGGTGTCCCCTAACTGCCAACAAAAGACAATAGCGGTAGACACCCATGACGGAAACGAGCATACAAACTCTTTCCTAAGGATTCAAGAATAAGATCTAAATAGGGCTCATACTGGGGATACCATTTAAAATCAAGAAATGCATTGGTCAATCGTCCATGCGTTGTATCAAGAAGATTGCTATTCCTGACATGAGACTAATAAGCTTTTTTCAGAGGCAATTTATGAGCCTTCCCTAAATCCTGTGGATTCTCCCAGTAATTCCCAAGTCCCAGGGTACAAAACCAGATTGACACATGCTTAAACCATGCAATAGAGGCTACATTAGATCTTTTTAAAACATCAGGAAGAGGGTCCCTATAAATCACAAGCTGGGGAGTCGACCAGATTCTTACTCAAAAGAGTACTGGTCTTAAAGCTATCGTATCAGAGATACGATTAACACCAAGGTCCAGGAAAATAGGGATCAGGGGAGTACACCTGTGCACGCAAGCAGAGCTCTGACAAAATTGTTCTAACCCACAGACAGCTTAGTGGTTTTACAGAAGCCCCACACCTCAGCGCCATAAATAGCAGCATTTTGTGCTTTAGATAAATAGATTTTTATTGCTGGAGAAACGGCTTTCGTAACAATACTTTTGTAAAAGTGCAAAATGGCCCCAGATCCTCACCCCCAAATAATCTATTGAACTAACTTTCCCCAAAGGAGCCCCAGCTAAAGTGAAAGTACATCTCCTAACTGGTTCTGGGCTGCACACCATTAGTTTAGTTTTACTAGCGTTCAGTTCCAGGCCATAATCAGTACAAAAAGTTATAAACTTGTCCACAAGGGTCTGGAGACCCATTGGGGCAAAAAGCAGAATGGGAGTCTTTTGTGCATTTAGGGAGGGGGCATCATTTTGACAAGAAGATACGGCTTGTCCCACCTCATCGATATATAGAGTGAATAAGATTGGTGCCAGAACACATCCCTGACAAACCCCCCGCTGAATGGCAATATGGTCTGTCATTTCTCCCTGATTACCCCACTTCACCTGAGCGTATGTGCCCTCGTGTAACCCCTGTAGGAGATGAATTATGTTTGGTGGAGTGCCAATTTTATATAAAACATCCCATAATTTCCCTCTAGGGACCATATCAAACGCGGACCGAAGGTCCACAGCGGCAACATGCAGATTTTGTTTAGCAAGTGTTACATATTTCCAATATAACAGTGCCAGACTAAAAACCTGGTCCACGGTACTAGTTTTAGGGCGAAAACCTGCCTGGAGTGAAGAAATCACAGAGTGTCAACCCAATCTAAAAGCCTATTCAAAAGTTGTTTGGCAAATATTTTTGGGAGGTTGTCAATGAGGATAAAAGGCCTGTAATTAACAGGGAAACTCACCACTCCCTTTTTATACATAGGAACTATTTCAGCCCCTTTCCAGGTGCCGGGTATTGGACCTCCAGCTGCTATTGCATTAGATATCATGTTTATATAACTGGATCAGATCACTGGCTCAGTCTTATATAAATCACCCAGTATCTTATCTGGGCCTGGGGCTTTAGAAGATTTAAGGGAATTAATTGCGGCGAGTGTTTCCTCCAGAGTAAAGACAATATAATCATCCTTATTACACACGTCCGTTCCCAGGTCACCAGGAGGTAAGCACACTGCAACCGATTGCTGGGAATGAGAATCATAAATAGAGAAGTTACAGGGCAAAGCATAAAGATTAGAAAAATGATCTACCCAACTCGCAGGTTGGATGTAAGAACAAATTGTGTTGTTGCCCTCCCTGTGTCTCCCAGACAATTGTTTCCAAAATGACATATTGTTATTGTACCTGGCTGCATCCAACAGATTGTGCCATATTAACTCATCCCAGCTTTTCTTTGCCTGTGCTATGGCTGGGTAGTAGGCTAATCTAGCTATTCTAATCGCCCCCTGAGAGCGGGACACAATGGCTAGCTTTAATGGAAGTTTTGCCTTCGAGCAATCCTTGTTAAACCGCTCCCTAGTTTTATGTGGGTGGTCAAATTTCTTAGTGGGAGTTTCCTTATAGAAAATATTCTGTAGCTTGTGTGTCATTGTCTCATGGATGGTAAGAATTGGTATATTGGCAACCTCCTGTCCCTCATAATCAGCCATAACATCAATAAACAATTTATAAATCTCCCCAATCTTATATGGATTAGACAGCTCTTTTGGCCAGCTGACACGAGCGTGACTGCTATCCAAAAGTGGCTCCGGAACAAAAGTGTTACTGATATTCAATGACCTCCTAAATTCATCACTGTGTAGAGTGAGAAGCAGTGAGGTATGGTCACTATCATGGCAAAAGTCCACCTTCATATCCTCCAGTATTGGCCATAGCCTAACATCCAACAAATAATAATCGACAACACTAGACGACTGGCCTCGTTTAAAAGTGGGGGCAATATTTGGGTCAGAGTGCGTACGACCATTGCAAGCCCTAAGCCCATACATAAGGCACAGTGAATTCAACTGTAGGGCAACGCAGGAGTGACTACATAATTGCTCATTCGACAAATGGGCGATACCCCACTGTTCATCCTCTTCGACTGTTAGGCCATTAGTTAGATATAAGGGTTCGAATGTGCACTTCATGTCTCCTGCAACCGCTACATAGGTATCAGGAGACACAATATCTAAATGCTCGAACACCTGGGTCAAAGTCTGAGACTCCAGTCCCCGCGGTACTGATCTTGCGTATGTGTTGATTATAACTACCTTAAAACTTCTGTAAAAATGCAAGCTGTACCCCTAATAGGTCCGGGGAATCTATTTTCAGTGCAAGATGATCGTACTGCAGCTTCTTGCTAAGCAGTATCAATAACTCCCTTGGCACAACCAGTATCACCGTCTGCCGGCTGGGCCATCTCCTGATATGATAAGAAACCGTCTAAGAACACAGAGTCCACAGCCCAGGTCTCCTGAAATAACCATATATCCTGCTTGTTTATATAATTAACCCATTCTTGGTCCAATAATTTCCTGCCCATCCCAGCCAAATTCCAGTACATAATAGAAAGATCAGCACTAATTTCCAGATCTCTGGGCTCAGGGCACTGTGTTTCCCCACAATCAACAAACTCGTTAGACGCCCCAGGCCTACCTACCAAGTGAGCAGTTCCATGCTAAGAACCAAGTGAGCACTTCCGTGCTGAGTATCAAGTGAGGACTTCTATGCTAAGAATCAAGTAAGCACTTCCATGCTAAGAATCAAGTGAGCACTTCCGTGCTAAGTATCAAGTGAGGACTTCTATGCTAAGAATCAAGTAAGCACTTCCATGCCAAGAATCAAGTAAGCACTTCCGTGCTAAGGATCAAGTGAGCACTTCCATGCTAAGTATCAAGTGAGGACTTCTATGCTAAGAATCAAGTAAGCACTTCCATGCCAAGAATCAAGTAAGCACTTCCGTGCTAAGGATCAAGTGAGCACTTCCATGCTAAGTATCAAGTCAGCACTTCCGTGCTAAATATCAAGTGAGCAATTCCACGCTAAGAATCAAAGTGAGCACTTCCACACTGAGAATCAAGTGAGCACTTCCGTGCTGAGTATCAAGTGAGCAATTCTGTGTTAAGAATCAAGTATGCACTTCCATGGTAAGAATCAAGTGAGCACTTCCATGCCAAGAATCAAGTAAGCACTTCCGTGCTAAGGATCAAGTGAGCACTTCCATGCTAAGTATCAAGTCAGCACTTCCGTGCTAAGAATCAAGTGAGCAATTCCGTGCTAAGAATCAAGTATGCACTTCCTTGGTAAGAATCAAGTGAGCACTTCCATGCCAAGAATCAAGTGAGCACTTCCGTGCTAAGAATCAAGTGAGCACTTCCATGCTAAGTATCAAGTGAGCACTTCCATGCTAAGAATCAAGTGAGCACTCCCATGCTAAGTATCAAGTGAGCACTTCCATTCTAAGAATCAAGTAAGCACTTCCATGCTAAGTATAAAGTGAGCAGTTCCATGCTAAGAATCAACTAAGCACTTCCGTGCTACGTATCAAGTGAGGACTTCTATGCTAAGAATCAAGTAACCACTTCCACGCTAAGAATCAAAGTGAGCACTTCCACGCTAAGAATCAAAGTGAGCACTTCCACGCTAAGAATCAAGTGAGCACTTCCGTGCTGAGTATCAAGTGAGCAATTCCGTGCTAAGAATCAACTATGCACTTCCTTAGTAAGAATCAAGTGAGCACTTCCATGCCAAGTATCAAGTGAGCACTTCCATGCTAAGAATCAATTAAGCACTTCCATGCTAAGTATCAAGTGAGCACTTCCATGCTAAGAATAAAGTAAGCACTTCCATGCTAACTGTCAAGCAAGCACTTCTGGTCTAAGAATCTAGTAAGCACTTCCATTCTAAGTATCAAGTGAGCACTTCCATGCTAACAATAAAGTAAGCACTTCCATGCTAAGTATCAAGTCAGCACATCCGTGCTGAGTATCAAGTGAGCAATTCCGTGCTAAGAATCAACTATGCACTTCCTTAGTAAGAATCAAGTGAGCACCTCCATGCTAAGACTCAAGTAAGCACTTGCAAGCTAATACTCAAGTGAGCACTTCCATACTAAGAATCAAGTGAGCACTTCCATGCTAAGAATCAAGTAAGCACTTCCATTAGCACTTCCATGCTAAGAATCAAGTAAGCACTTCCATGTAAAGAATCAAGTCACCACGTCCATTCTAAGAATCAAGGCAGCACTTCCATGCTAAGAATCAAGTCAGCACTTCCATGCTAAGTATCAAGTGAGCATTTCCATGCTAAGTATCAAGTCAGCACTTCCATGGTGAGAATCAAGTGAGCACTTCCATGCTAAGAATCAAGTAAGCACTTCCATGCTAAGAATCAAGTGAGCACTTCCATGCTGAGGATCAAGTGAGCACTTCCATGCTAAGGATCAAGTAAGCACTTCCATGCTAAGAATCAAGTCACCACTTCCGTGCTAAGAATCAAGTCAGCACCTACGTGCTAAGAATCAAGTATGCACATCCGTGCTAAGAATC
This sequence comes from Pleurodeles waltl, assembly GCF_031143425.1. Taxonomy (NCBI): domain Eukaryota; kingdom Metazoa; phylum Chordata; class Amphibia; order Caudata; family Salamandridae; genus Pleurodeles; species Pleurodeles waltl. The sequence goes on along the minus strand of NC_090445.1, from coordinate 21,020,105 downwards.
AAGTATGCACTTCCGTGTTAAGAATCAAGTAAGCACTTTCATGCTAACAATCAAGTGAGCACTTCCATGCTAACAATCAAGTAAGCACTCCCATGCTAAGTTTCAAGTGAGCACTTCCATGCCAAGATACAAGTAAGCACTTCCGTGCTAAGAATCAAGTGAGCACTTCCGTGCTAAGTATGAAGTGAGCACTTCCATGCTAAGAATCAAGTGAGCAACTGCATGCTAAGAACCAAGTGAGCACTTCCATGCTAAATACCAAGTAAGCACTTCCATGCTAAGTATCAAGTGAGCAATTCCATGCTAAGAACCAAGTGAGCACTTCCATGCTAAGTATCAAGTGAGCACTTCCATGCTAAGAATCAATTAAGCTCTTCCGTTCTAAGAACCTAGTAAGCACTTCCATGCTAACTGTCAAGTAAGCACTTCCGCTGTAAGAATCAAGTATGCACTTCCATGCTAAGTATCTAGTAAGCACTTCCATGCTAAGTATCAAGTGAGCACTTCCATGCTAAGAATCAAGTAAGCACTTCCATGCTAACTGTCAAGCAAGCACTTCCGGTCTAAGAATCTAGCAAGCACTTCCATGCTAAGTATCAAGTGAGCACTTCCATGCTAAGAATAAAGTAAGCACTTCCATGCTAAATATAAACTCAGCACTTCAATGCTAAGTATCAAGTGAGCACTTCCATGCTAAGAATCAAGTAAGCACTTGCATGCTAATAATCAAGTGAGCACTTCCGGTCTAAGAATCTAGTAAGCACTTCCATGCTAAGTATCAAGTGAGCACTTCCATGCTAAGAATAAAGTAAGCACTTCCATGCTAAGTATCAACTCAGCACTTCAATGCTAAGTATCAAGTGAGCACTTCCATGCTAAGAATCAAGTAAGCACTTCCATGTTAAGAACCAAGTAAGCATTACCATGCTAAGAATCAAGTAAGCACTTCCATGTAAAGAATCAAGTCACCACGTCCATGCTAAGAATCAAGTCACCACATCCATGCTAAGAATCAAGTCAGCACTTCCATGCTAAGAATCAAGTCAGCACTTCCATGCTAAGTATCAAGTCAGCATTTCCATGCTAAGTATCAAGTCAGCACTTCCATGGTGAGAATCAAGTGAGCACTTCCATGCTAAGAATCAAGTGAGCACTTCCATGCTGAGGATCAATGAGCACTTCCATGCTAAGAATCAAGTAAGCACTTCCATGCTAAAAATCAAGTCACCACTTCTGTGCTAAGAATCAAGTCAGCACTTCCATGCTAAGAATCAAGTATGCACTTCCGTGCTAAGAATCAAGTATGCACTTCCGTGTTAAGAATCAAGTAAGCACTTTCATGCTAACAATCAAGTGAGCACTTCCATGCTAACAATCAAGTAAGCACTCCCATGCTAAGTTTAAAGTGAGCACTTCCATGCTAAGTATGAAGTGAGCACTTCCATGCTACTATATCAGGTGGGCACTTTCATGCTAAGAATCAAGTGAGCACTTCCAGGCTAAGAATCAAGTAAGCACTTCCAGGCTAAGAATCAAGTAAGCACTTCCATAAGCACTTCCATGCTAAGAATCTAATAAGCACTTCCATGCTAAGTATCAAGTGAGCACTTCCATGCTAAGAATCAAGTATGCACTTCCTTGGTAAGAATCAAGTGAGCACTTCCATGCCAAGAATCAAGTAAGCACTTCCGTGCTAAGAATCAAGTGAGCATTTCCATGCTAAGTATCAAGTGAGCACTTCCATGCTAAGAATCAAGTGAGCAACTGCATGCTAAGACTCAAGTGAGCACCTCCATGCGAAGAATCAAGTAAGCACTTCCATGCTAAGTATCAAGTGAGCAATTCCATGCTAAGAACCAAGTGAGCACTTCCGTGCTAAATACCAAGTAAGCACTTCCATGCTAAGAATCAAGTAAGCACTTCCATAAGCACTTGCATGCTAAGACTCAAGTGAGCACTTCCATACTAAGTATCAAGTGAGCACTTCCATGCTAAGAATCAATTAAGCTCTTCCGCTCTAAGAACCTAATAAGCACTTCCATGCTAACTGTCAAGTAAGCACTTCCGCTGTAAGAATCAAGTATGCACTTCCATGCTAAGAATCTAGTAAGCACTTCCATGCTAAGTATCAAGTGAGCACTTCCATGCTAAGAATCAAGTAAGCACTTCCATGCTAAGAATCAAGTAAGCACTTCCATGCTAAGAATCAAGTAAGCACTTCCATGCTAACTGTCAAGCAAGCACTTCCGGTCTAAGAATCTAGTAAGCACTTCCATGCTAAGTATCAAGTGAGCACTTCCATGCTAAGAATAAAGTAAGCACTTCCATGCTAAGTATCAACTCAGCACTTCAATGCTAAGTATCAAGTGAGCACTTCCATGCTAAGAATAAAGTAAGCACTTCCATGCTAAGTATCAACTCAGCACTTCAATGCTAAGTATCAAGTGAGCACTTCCATGCTAAGAATCAAGTAAGCACTTGCATGCTAATACTCAAGTGAGCACTTCCATACTAAGAATCAAGTGAGCACTTCCATACTAAGAATCAAGTAAGCACTTCCGTGCTAAGAATCAAGTAAGCACTTCCATAAGCACTTCCATGCTAAGAACCAAGTAAGCATTACCATGCTAAGAATCAAGTAAGCACTTCCATGTAAAGAATCAAGTCACCACGTCCATGCTAAGAATCAAGTCACCACGTCCATGCTAAGAATCAAGTCAGCACTTCCATGCTAAGAATCAAGTGAGTACTTCCATGCTAAGAATCAAGTGAGCACTTCCATGCTAAGGATCAGGTCAGCACTTCCATGCTAAGAATCAAGGAAGCACTTCCATGCTAAGAATCAAGTCACCACTTCCGTGCTAAGAATCAAGTCAGCACTTCTGTGCTAAGAATCAAGACACCACTTCCGTACTAAGAATCAAGTCAGCACTTCCGTGCTAAGAATCAAGTATGCACTTCCGTGCTAAGAATCAAGTATGCACTTACATGTTAAGAATCAAGTATGCACTTCCATGCTAAAAATCAAGTAAGCACTCCCCTGCTAAGTTTCAAGTGAGCACTTCCATGCTAAGTATCAAGAGAGCACTTCCATGCTACTATATCAAGTGAGCCCTTCCATGCTAAGAATCAAGTGATCACTTCCAGGCTAAGAATCAAGTAAGCACTTCCATGCTAAGAATCTAGTAAGCACTTCTGTGCCAAGAATCATGTAAGCACTTCCATGCTAAGTATCAAGTGAGCACTTCCATGCTAAGAATCAAGTGAGCACTTCCATGCTAAGAATCTAGTAAGCACTTCCATGCTAAGTACCAAGTGAGTACTTCCATGCTAAGAATCAAGTGAGCACTTCCATGCTAAGAATCAAGTGAGCACTTCCATGCTAAGAATCAAGTAAGCACTTCCATGCTAAAAATCTAATAAGCACTTCCATGCTAAGAATCAAGTGAACACTTCCATGCTAAGAATCAAGTGAGCACTTCCATGCTAAGAATCTAGTAAGCACTTCCATGCTAACAATCAAGTGAGCACGTCCATGCTAAAACTCAAGTAAACACTCCCATGCTAAGAATCAAGTAAGCAGTTCCATAAGCACTTCCATGCTAAGTATTAAGTGAGCACTTCCGTGATAAGAATCAAGTAAGCACTTCCATGCTAAGAATCAAATAAACACTTCTGTGCTAAGAATCAAGTAAGCACTTCCATGTAAAGAATCAAGTAAACACTTATGTGATAAGAATCAAGTACGCACTTCCATGTAAAAAAACAAGTAAGTACTTCTGTGTAATAAATCAATTAAACACCTGCATACTAAGAATCAAGCAAGCAGTTCCATGCTAAGAACCAAGTAAGCACTTCCACGCTGTGTGTCAAGTGAGCACTTCCATGTAAAGAATCAAGTAAGCAACTCCATGTAAGGAATCAAGTAAGAACTAATGTGCTAAGAATCAAGTAAGCACTTCCATGAAAAGAACCAAGTAAGTACTTCCATGTAATAGATCAATTAAGCACTTGCGTGCTAAAAATCAAGTAAGCACTTCCGTTCTAAGAATCTAGTAAGCATTTCCATGCTAAGAATCAAGTAAGCACTTCCAGGCTAAGAATCAAGTAAGCAATTCTGTGATAAGAATTGAGTATGCACTTCCATACAAAAGAACTAAGTACTTCTGTTTAATAAATCAGTTAAGCCCTTGTGTGCTAAGAATCAAGCAAGCCCTTTCATGTTAAGTGTCAAGCAAGCACTTCCATGTTAATAAGCAAGTAAGCACTTCCATGTAAATAAGCAAGTAAGCACTTCCATGTAAAGAATCAAGTAAGCACTTCTGTGATAAGAATAGAGTTTGCACTTCCATACAAAGAACTAAGTACTTCCATGTAATAAATCAATGAAGCACTTGTGTGCTAAGAATCAAGCAAGCACTGCTGTGCTAAGAATCAAGTAAGCACTTCCATTCCTATGATCAAGTAAGCACTTCATGTAAAGAATCAAGGAAGCACTTCCATGTAATATATCAATCAAGCACTTCTGTGCTGAGAAACAAGTAATGACTTTCATGTAAAGAATTCAGAAATCACTTCCATTCTAAGAATCAAGTAAGTATTTACATGCTAAGGATCAAGTAAGCACTTCTCTGCTTAGAATTAAGTAATCACCTCCATGCAAAGAATCAAGTAAGCACTTCCATGCTAAGAACCAAGTAAGCACTTCTATGCTCTGTATCAAGTTCGCACTTCCATGTAAAGGATCAAGTAAGTACTTCCATATAAAGAATCAAATAAGAGCGTTCTTGTAAAGAATCAAGTAAGCACTTCCATGCTCCGTATCAAGTACGCACATCCATGTAAAGGATCAAGTAAGTACTTCCATATAGAGAATCAAGGTAGCACACTTGCACTAACAACGAAGTGAGCAACTCCATACTAAGTATCAACTAAGCACTTCCATGTAAAGAATCAAGGGACCACTTCCATGTAATAAATCAATTAAGCACTTCTGTGCTGAGATTCAAGTAGCACTTTCATTTAAAGAATTAAATAAGCATGTCTATGCTAAGAATCAGGTAAGTATTTTCATGCTAAGAATCAAGTAAGCACGTCAGTGCTACATAAAAATAAGCACATTAATGTAAAGACTCAAGGAAGTACTTCCGTACACTGTATCAACTATGCATTTTCATGTAAAGAATCAAGTAAGCACTTCCGTACTAAGAATCAAGTAAGCACGTCTATGTCAACTATTTAGTAAGCACTTCCATGTAAAGACTCAATAAAGCATTTTCATGCTAAGAATCAAGAAAGCACTTCCATGATCAGTATCAAGTAAGCACTTCCACATAACGAATCAAGTAAGCAATTCCTTGTAAAGAATCAAGTAAACACTGTTTTGGAAAGAATCAAGTAAGCACTTCCTATAAAGAATCACATAAGCACATTTGTGCTAAGAATCAAGTAAGTACTTCCATGCTAAGAATCAAATAAACACTTAAATGCTAAGTATCAGATAAACCCTTTTGTACTAAGAATGAAATAAGCACTTTAGTGGTAACAATCAAGTAAGCACTTTCATGTAAAGAATTAAGTAATAACTTCCATGCTAAGAATCAACCAAGCACTTCCATGCTTAGAATAAAGTAAGCACCTCCATGTAAAGAATCAAAAAGCTCGTCTGTGACAAGAATCAAGTAAGCACTTCAGTGCAAAGAATCAAGTAAGCACTTCCATGTAAGAACCTAATAAGCACTTCCATGTAAAGAATCAAGTAAGCACTTCAGTGCTAAAACTCAAGTAAGTCCTTCATGCCAAGACTCAAGTAAGCAATTCTAGGTAACAAATCAAGTGAGAACTTCCGTGATAAGAATCATGTCAGCAGTTCCATGTAAGGGATCAAGTAAGCACTTTTATGTAAAGAATCAAGTAAGCACTTCCATGTAAAGAATCAAGTCAGCACTTCTATGTAAAGAATCAAGTAAGCACTTCCATGTAACAAATCAAGTCAGCACTTCTGTGCTAAGACTAAAGTAAGCCCTACATGCTAAGAATCAAGTAAACAATTCTAGGTAACAAATCAAATAAGCACTTCCGTGATAAGAATCAAGTACGCACTTCCATGTAAAGAACCAAGTAAGTACTTCTGTGTAATATATCAATTAAGCGCTTGCATGCTAAGAATTAAGCAAGCACTTCCATGCTAAGTATCAAAAGAGGACTTCCATGTAAAGAATCAAGTATGCACTTCCGTTCTAAGAATCTAGTAAGCACTTCTGTGCTAAGACTCAAATGAGCACTTCCATCCTAAGAATCAAGTAAGCACTTCCATGTAAAGAATCAAGTATGCACTTATATGATAAGAATCAAGTAAGCACTTTTATGATAAGGATCGAGTACGCACTTCCATGTAAAGAACCAAGTAAGCACTTCTGTTTAATAAATCAATTAAGCACTTGCATGCTAAGAATCAAGCAAGCACTTCCATGCTAAGTATCAAATGAGGACTTTCATGTAAAGAATCAAGTATGCACTTCCGTTCTAAGAATCTAGTAAGCACTTCCGTACTAAGAATCAAGTGAGCACTTCCCTGGCAACTATTAAGGAAGCACTTCCATGTAAAGACTCAATAAAGCATTTTCATGCTAAGAATCAATTAATCACTTCCATGCTCAGTATCAAGTAAGCACTTCCACATAACGAATCAAGTAAGCACTTCCTTGTAAAGAATCAATTAAACCCTTTTTTGCAAAGAATCAAGTAAGCACTTCCTATAAAGAATCACATAAGCACATTTGTGCTAAGAATTAAGTAAGTGCTTCCATGCTAAGAATCAAATAAACACTTAAATGCTAAGTATCAGATAAACCCTTTTATACTAAGAATCAAATAAGCACTTTAGTGGTAAAAATCAAGTAAGCACTTTCATGTAAACAATTAAGTAAGCACTTCATGTATGAAATCAAGTAAGCACTTCTATATAAGGAATCAAGTAAGCACTTCCATGCTAAGAACCAAGTAAGCACTTCCATGCTCTGTATCAAGTTTGCACTTCCATGTAAAGGATCAAGTAAGTACTTCCATATGAAGAATCCAATAAGAGTGTTCTTGTAAAGAATCAAATAACCACTTCCATGCTCTGTATCAAGTACGCACTTCTATATAAAGGATCAAGTAAGTACTTCCATATAGAGAATCAAGTAAGCACACCCACGCTAACAATGAAGTGAGCAATTCCATGCTAAGTATCAACCAAGCACTTCCATGTAAAGAATCAAGTGACCACTTCCATGTCACAAATCAATTAAGCACTTCTGTGCTAAGAATTAAGAAGCACTTTCATGTAAAGAATTAAATAAGAATGTCCATGCTAAGGATCATGTAAGTACTTTCATGCTAAGAATCAAGTAAGCACATCAGTGCTACGTAAATATAAGCACATCCATGTAAAGAATCAAGTAAGTACTTCCATACGCTGTATCAACTACACATTTTCATGTAAAGAATCAAGTAAGCACTTCCGTACTAAGAATCAAGTAAGCACTTCCATGGCAACTATTAAGTAAGCACTTCATGTAAAGACTCAATAAAGTATTTTTATGCTAAGAATCAACAAATCACTTCCATGCTCAGTATCAAGTAAGCACTTCCACATAACGAATCAAGTAAGCACGTCCTTGTAAAGAATCAAGTTAACACTTTTTAGGAAAGAATCAAGTAAGCACCTCCTATTAAAGAATCAAGTAAACACTTTTTTGGAAAGAATCAAGTAAGCACTTCCTTGTAAAGAATCAAGTAAACACTTTTTTGCAAAGAATCAAGTAAGCACTTCATATTAAGAATCACATAAGCACATTCGTGCTAAGAATCAAGTAGGTACTTCCATGCTAAGAATCAAATACAAACTTAAATGCTAAGTATCAGATAAACCCTTTTGTACTAAGAATCAAATAAGCACTTTAGTGGTAACAATCAAGTAAGCACTTTCATGTAAACAAGTAATAACTTCCATGCTAAGAATCAACCAAGCACTTCCATGTAAAGAATCAAGTAAGCACTTTTGTGCTAAGAATCAAGTAAGCCCTTCATGCTAAGACTCAAGTAAGCAATTCTAGGTAACAAATCAAGTGAGCACTTCTGTGATCAGAATCAAGTAAGCACTGCCATGTACAGAATCAAGTCAGCACTTCTATGTAAAGAAACAAGTAAATACTTCCATGTAAAGAGTCAAGTAAGCACTTATATCTAAAGAATCAAGTAAGCACTTCCATGTAAAAAATCAAGTCAGCACTTCTGTGCTAAGACTCAAGTAAGCCCTTCATGCTAAGAATCGAGTAAGCAATTTTAGGTAACAAATCAAGTAAGCACTTCCGTTGTAAGAATCAAGTATGCACTGCCATGTACAGAATCAAGTCAGCACTTCCATGTAAAGAATCAAGTAAGCACTTCCAAGTAAAAAAATCAAGAAAGCACTTCCATGTAAAGAATCAAGTAAGACCTTTCGGGGCAAACAACCATATAAGGAATCCTATGTAAAGAATCAAGTAAGGACTTCTGTTATAACAATAAAGTAAGCACTTCAATGTACAGAATCAAGTGAGCACTTCCAGGTAAAGAATCAAGTAAGCACTTCCAAGTAAAGAATCAAGTAAGGCCTTCCATGTTAACAGTCTAGGAGGCACGTCTATGATAAGAATCATGTAAGAACTTTCATGTAATGAATCAAGTAAACACTTCTGTGATAAAAATCAAGTAAGCACTTCCGTGCTCTGACGCTCTGTCAAGTAAGCACTTCCATACTCCATACCAATAAGTATTTTGAGGATGTAAAATCATAATTTAAAACTCTGCCTATAGAAGGGAATTTTATAGAATTACTTGTAAAAATGAAAAAAATCAGAGTACATCTGTCACTCTAGGAAGTATATAGTGAGGCACTTTTTTCCTTTGCCCTAAGGTCCGTGTAGTTCTGTGCACCCCATGAACACACTTCTCCGCTGCAGTGCAGAAGAGGCATTTTGCTCCATGGTTTGCACCTGTAAAAATGTTACATAATCCCTCATCTCCCTCCTTCTTGGCTGAGACAGCCCCTTTGTCTGGGAAATCTGTCTTTATCGTCCATCTTGTGCCATGTGGCATCCAAAATGGATCCCATTGGCTTCAGTACTCAAACTCACACACAGTCCTACAACTGTACATGTGCTGCACGCACACTACAGTGCAATCAACACACGTACATGCACTCCACATACACAAACGATGTCAGCTCAAGGTTCTGCTCATTTATGTAACAGCGGAACGTTACTCAAGAGGGGTCTGTAGGCTGCACTCTCAGCGATGCATATAAAAAGATCTGGTCACATTATCAAACACAAAACACAACAGTTTTATGTGCCTTACTGCGGAAAGGAAAGTAATCCACTCACCATTGTGAGGGCATGCTTAGTGTGCCCCTCGCAGTCACCTGCCAGGTCCAGGACTTTGCATAGTCAGGGACAGGCCTAGGCTTCTGCACTAGTGCTTAAATTAGTGTACCATTAGGGCCAAAACTAAGTCAGGATACCAGATACACAGGCAGTCTGGGACCCACGGCAGGGTACATGTCCTTGTGCCATGCAGGAGATATTGCCAGCCAGTGTTTCATTTGTAAAAAAATAAGTATTAGGCCTTCGTCAGGAGGCCACTGTAGCTTGCAACACCAATAGCCAACACCAGCGCTTTTAGTGGCATTACCTAGACAACTAACAACAATCACACTGCCAAGTGTGACAGTTCAGACTGTTCGAGGCCCCAAAGCTAGAACAATGCCTTGGGTGGCAGGTATAAGTTGTTTTAATGTATATTGAATTAATATACAAAGGATGCTCTGCTCATCTTGAAATTACACAAATAGCGCCACCATGTGGCAACTGTCATAAGTGCCGGTGTTGACAATTAAGTGTCTTCTCTGCACCAAAGCGCCAGCGGTGCCCGTAATGATGCGCGCCACCACGCCCAATATCCACACTCTTTCTTACAGTATAAAGATGACTGGCACTCCATGCTGCGAGTGTAGCCACTTTCAATCCACTTGGCAAAGGGGACAGGAACGCCTTTCAGCATTTTCTGCCTTTCTCAACGTGCTCGTCGCCATGTTTCCCCATCTTTTATCACCACATGTGATAATTTATAAACAGCTACTACTTTAAAACCACATATTTTTCCACTTACAAAGCTGGCATACCCATTAATGTTGAATCTTGCAACACAACTTATGACATCATTTGAAAAACAATGTATACAACATTTGCGATAACGCTATTCAGCCCAAACTTCACATAACAATATGGTCCGATTGTAGAACAATCACTTTACAAATTCACATAGCGTTTTACCAATTCATAAATTATGCACAGTACGTGGAATCCCATTTGAATCACTCAAAAAGCACTTTATTGAGCGCACCATGCATGGATATCCTATATATTATGGCTCCAGTCATACACCAAATGTTTACTCAAGTGGGCGTAAACATACTACTTAATCAGCCCCAAACACAACAATCAAAATATATATAGGTCCCTTGCTTCTGCATTTTGTTCTTATACACCACCCCTGTAAGAACAATTAAAAACAGGATTAAAAAATTAAACAAATTCCCCTACAAAACATCTTTCAAAACAGGAACAGAGATGCACTATTTTGTAAAATCCTATCCTTAGAGACCTACATGGAATTCTTCACTACAATTCAGTCAATTAGGTTCCTTAGTATCAAAGGCGATTATGTATTTAGACTCCAAGATTCTCAACTTTTTCTCTATTACCACCTCTAACATGTATTACCACATGTGGTGTTAAAAGATGGAGAAATATGTCAACAAGCAGGTCAACAAAGGCAGAAAATGCTGAAACGCGTTCTATTCCCCTTTGCCAAGTAGATTTAAAGTGGTTACACTCGCAACACAGAGTGCCTGTCATCTTTATACTTTAAAAAGAGTGTGGATATATATATGTATATACATATAATTATCTGTCGATCTATCGATATATAATCAGTATAGTTGTCGTGCTTTTATTACAGTTTTATTTTACTGTGGATCCTCATTATTTCATAATTATGGATACAATACATGCCAAGCTGTGTCGGCAGAAAAAAGTATTTAATCTCTTTTTAGGTCTGGCTTGACAGTGCAGCTGTCTGCGTGACCTATTTTTATGAATGCTTTGGAATGTACATGCAATGGGGCTCTGGCTCCACCCAGAGGAGCAAGGCCCTGTCACCACATGCTGTTGGCTGGTTGGTGTATCATTCCGCTTATTACCGAGTGTTTGCATTGCAATGCACGAGCGGGACTATTTTATGTCACTAAAATCGACTGAATCAGGGCACATTATAGTATCCCATGCATGATTGCATGAGAAACAATATATTTTTGCTTTATTTCCCAGCTGCAGACTCTTCCTAAATGTGTGGTCAGGACTCACCAGGGAAGCCAGATGTACTGAGTTTGACTTCTGAAGCTTTTCGGGGAGTGGCAGTTCCCCAGTGGTAGGCGCAGAGCTTTTGGTGTTGAGAATCATGCCCTTCCCACCGTTTGTTTTTCTTTGAGTCTGACAGTTCCCTCTTCTCCCAAGAACATGAATGCTTCTGCAGTGGAGGTTAAAAGAGGGGTGTTGGCGGAGAGCTGACTGTGTGGGGGGGTCCCTGGAACTCTGTGAGAACTGGGACGTGCAAGGCAGGCGAGGTGGCAGTGGAATAACGAAACTTAAGGGGGGGCTCAAATTACCTATAGGGGCCCCTTCCCCTGGACGCAGGCAGGGGCCTGCTGCCGTGCACTGTGTATTGTGCTACGGGGGGGGGGGGGGGGGGCGCTTGGAGCTCGGGAGCCCCCTCCTCACCAAAGGGGACCTTTGTTACGCCCCGTGAGATGGTAATGACCGGGTGCTGTTCAACGACTTCCATTCCTTCACCCCCCACTCCCCAGGGACAGCTTCAGCATTTGTGGGGCCCGGTCCAAGAGTATTTGGGGGCCCCTGTTCAGAACAGCTTTGGATTTATGATCCAATCTCAGGTCTTTCCTGCCCTCTTTGGACAGGTCACTGACAGTGCACAGGTCACTGGTGCAAACTCTAAATGTGCTAAAATCTAATATTTCCGGGATAGTGACCCGTGTTTTCAATATTTTTACAGAGCAGCAGCTCACAAATATTACTGAAAATAATTGATGTGACTCCCTCCTATTACTCATATGTGACGTCCTGGTATGCCTAAAAGAAACGTTTTTTTATAGAGGTTGCATGAAATAAAAACACACATTTTATCTGTAATGACTCTCACACATACCCACATTACAAATACATTTATGTAAAACTCTATTTAAAACAATCTATCTGATTAAGAATTATTCACGTTCATCGGGGCAAGAATGTCTGCAGAACAGAGTTGGCTCTATCAGGGGCCCCTGGAAGGCTGGGGCCCGGCGCCAGAGCCCACTTTGCCCTGGCCTTAAAAAGTCTCTGACACCCCTCCCTCGCAGTCCTCTGCAAGCGCCCCCTGCGGTCTCTCCCTGTCCTCATTGTGGACTGTGCAGCGGATGGACAGGCCCCTCTTGTTATAGGCGAGCTGAGAGCGCCATCTAGCGGTGGCAGAGACTGTCCTCACCGTGCCAGGAGTTCACATCTGTCACTGCAGGCCAGTGCTGAGGCAGGCGGGACCCTGTGCCTTGCAGCTGTCACAGTCCCTGCAACTTCACTGCAGATGTGCAGCGGGAGAGTCCCGGGGTGGGGCTGATCCGACAGCTGAGGTCTCCCTTCACCCCCCAGAGCTGAGGGTTCTGGGAGCAGAGAGACACCCGGGATGAGCACCCCCGCCTCCCACCTCCTGAGTCCTAATGAAAAGGTGCAGCGCTCTCCCTGCTGGGGGGCTGCAGAGGCCGACCCCCCGGAGGCACAACTTTAAAGCCCAGTATGACAGACAGGCCCTCGGGTCACCACTGCAAGCCATGCTTGGCTGCCCCATTATCTGTCCCAGCGCCCTCTGGGCTGGGGCCACCACCGCCCCCGCATGAAAGAAGCAGGAAGTTTGAGGCGAGAGTGGAGGGGTGGGAGTGCCGTGCAGTGCCAGGGAGCCAGAGGTGGCACAAAGAGGCCTGTCCGGTGGAAGGATGCTGGCAGTTTAGTGACTGTCCTAGAGTCCGATGCCAGCAGTTTAAAGGGGACGCTGCACCGAAGGGGCGCAAGCATACATGGAGGCCGGACCAGATTGGGGTGCACCATACTGTGCCTGTGCCAGGCAACTGCCTGCACCATACTGCTGCCTGTTCCAAGCAGCTGCCTGCACTAAACTGCTGCCTGTTCCAATCAACTGACTGCATCAAACTGCTTCCTGTGCCAAGAACCTTCCTGCTCCATGTAGCTGTCTGTGCCAAGCACCTACCTGCTCCACTCTGCTGCCTGTGCCAAGCAACTACCTGCTCCACACTGCTACTTGTGCCACACAACTGCCTGAACCAAACTGCTACCTGTGCCAAGTAACTGCCTGCACCAAACTGCTGCCTGTGCCAAGTACCTGCCTGCTCCAGGCAGCTGTCTGTGCCAAGCACCTGCCTGCTCCAGGCTGCTGACTGTGCCTTGCAGCTGCCTGCACCAAACTGCTACCTGTGCCAAGTAACTGCCTGCACCAAACTGCTGCCTATGCAAAGCAACTGCCTGCACCAAACTGCTACCTGTGCCAAGCACCTCCCTGCTCCAGGCTGCTGTCTGTGACAAGCACCTGCCTGCTCCAGGCTGCTGTTTATGCCAAGCAGCTTCCTGCTCCAGGCTGCTGTCTGTGCCAAGCAGCTGCCTGTACCAAACTGCTACCTGTGCCAAGTACCTGCCTGCTCCAGGCAGCTGTCTGTGCCAAGCACCTGCCTGCTCCAGGCTGCTGACTGTGCCTTGCAGCTGCCTGCACCAAACTGCTACCTGTGCTAAGCAACAGCCTGCACCAAACTGCTGCCTGTGCCAAGCAACTGCCTGCACCAAACTGCTGCCTGTTCCAATCAACTGACTGCATCAAACTGCTTCCTGTGCCAAGAACCTTCCTGCTCTATGTAGCTGTCTGTGCCAAGAACCTGCCTGCTCCACTCTGCTGCCTGTGCCAAGCAACTACCTGCACCACACTGCTACTTGTGCCACACAACTGCCTGAACCAAACTGCTACCTGTGCCAAGTAACTGCCTGCACCAAACTGCTGCCTGTGCCAAGTACCTGCCTGCTCCAGGCAGCTGTCTGTGCCAAGCACCTGCCTGCTCCAGGCTGCTGACTGTGCCTTGCAGCTGCCTGCACCAAACTGCTACCTGTGCCAAGTAACTGCCTGCACCAAACTGCTGCCTGTGCCAAGCAACTGCCTGCACCAAACTGCTACCTGTGCCAAGCACCTCCCTGCTCCAGGCTGCTGTCTGTGACAAGCACCTGCCTGCTCCAGGCTGCTGTTTATGCCAAGCAGCTTCCTGCTCCAGGCTGCTGTCTGTGCCAAGCAGCTGCCTGTACCAAACTGCTACCTGTGCCAAGTACCTGCCTGCTCCAGGCAGCTGTCTGTGCCAAGCACCTGCCTGCTCCAGGATGCTGACTGTGCCTTGCAGCTGCCTGCACCAAACTGCAACCTGTGCTAAGCAACAGCCTGCACCAAACTGCTGCCTGTGCCAAGCAACTGCCTGCACCAAACTGCTGCCTGTTCCAATCAACTGACTGCATCAAACTGCTTCCTGTGCCAAGAACCTTCCTGCTCCATGTAGCTATCTGTGCCAAGCACCTGCCTGCTCCACTCTGCTGCCTGTGCCAAGCAACTACCTGCACCACACTGCTACTTGTGCCACACAACTGCCTGAACCAAACTGCTACCTGTGCCAAGTAACTGCCTGCACCAAACTGCTGCCTGTGCCAAGTACCTGCCTGCTCCAGGCAGCTGTCTGTGCCAAGCACCTGCCTGCTCCAGGCTGCTGACTGTGCCTTGCAGCTGCCTGCACCAAACTGCTACCTGTGCCAAGTAACTGCCTGCGCCAAACTGCTGCCTGTGCCAAGCAACTGCCTGCACCAAACTGCTACCTGTGCCAAGCACCTCCCTGCTCCAGGCTGCTGTCTGTGACAAGCACCTGCCTGCTCCAGGCTGCTGTTTATGCCAAGCAGCTTCCTGCTCCAGGCTGCTGTCTGTGCCAAGCAGCTGCCTGTACCAAACTGCTACCTGTGCCAAGTACCTGCCTGCTCCAGGCAGCTGTCTGTGCCAAGCACCTGCCTGCTCCAGGATGCTGACTGTGCCTTGCAGCTGCCTGCACCAAACTGCTACCTGTGCTAAGCAACAGCCTGCACCAAACTGCTGCCTGTGCCAAGCAACTGCCTGCACCAAACTGCTGCCTGTTCCAATCAACTGACTGCATCAAACTGCTTCCTGTGCCAAGAACCTTCCTGCTCCATGTAGCTATCTGTGCCAAGCACCTGCCTGCTCCACTCTGCTGCCTGTGCCAAGCAACTACCTGCACCACACTGCTACTTGTGCCACACAACTGCCTGAACCAAACTGCTACCTGTGCCAAGTAACTGCCTGCACCAAACTGCTGCCTGTGCCAAGTACCTGCCTGCTCCAGGCAGCTGTCTGTGCCAAGCACCTGCCTGCTCCAGGCTGCTGACTGTGCCTTGCAGCTGCCTGCACCAAACTGCTACCTGTGCCAAGTAACTGCCTGCACCAAACTGCTGCCTGTGCCAAGCAACTGCCTGCACCAAACTGCTACCTGTGCCAAGCACCTCCCTGCTCCAGGCTGCTGTCTGTGACAAGCACCTGCCTGCTCCAGGCTGCTGTTTATGCCAAGCAGCTTCCTGCTCCAGGCTGCTGTCTGTGCCAAGCAGCTGCCTGTACCAAACTGCTACCTGTGCCAAGTACCTGCCTGCTCCAGGCAGCTGTCTGTGCCAAGCACCTGCCTGCTCCAGGCTGCTGACTGTGCCTTGCAGCTGCCTGCACCAAACTGCTACCTGTGCTAAGCAACAGCCTGCACCAAACTGCTGCCTGTGCCAAGCAACTGCCTGCACCAAACTGCTGCCTGTTCCAATCAACTGACTGCATCAAACTGCTTCCTGTGCCAAGAACCTTCCTGCTCCATGTAGCTGTCTGTGCCAAGAACCTGCCTGCTCCACTCTGCTGCCTGTGCCAAGCAACTACCTGCACCACACTGCTACTTGTGCCACACAACTGCCTGAACCAAACTGCTACCTGTGCCAAGTAACTGCCTGCACCAAACTGCTGCCTGTGCCAAGTACCTGCCTGCTCCAGGCAGCTGTCTGTGCCAAGCACCTGCCTGCTCCAGGCTGCTGACTGTGCCTTGCAGCTGCCTGCACCAAACTGCTACCTGTGCCAAGTAACTGCCTGCACCAAACTGCTGCCTGTGCCAAGCAACTGCCTGCACCAAACTGCTACCTGTGCCAAGCACCTCCCTGCTCCAGGCTGCTGTCTGTGACAAGCACCTGCCTGCTCCAGGCTGCTGTTTATGCCAGGCAGCTTCCTGCTCCAGGCTGCTGTCTGTGCCAAGCAGCTGCCTGTACCAAACTGCTACCTGTGCCAAGTACCTGCCTGCTCCAGGCAGCTGTCTGTGCCAAGCACCTGCCTGCTCCAGGCTGCTGACTGTGCCTTGCAGCTGCCTGCACCAAACTGCTACCTGTGCTAAGCAACAGCCTGCACCAAACTGCTGCCTGTGCCAAGCAACTGCCTGCACCAAACTGCTGCCTGTTCCAATCAACTGACTGCATCAAACTGCTTCCTGTGCCAAGAACCTTCCTGCTCCATGTAGCTGTCTGTGCCAAGCACCTGCCTGCTCCACTCTGCTGCCTGTGCCAAGCAACTACCTGCACCACACTGCTACTTGTGCCACACAACTGCCTGAACCAAACTGCTACCTGTGCCAAGTAACTGCCTGCACCAAACTGCTGCCTGTGCCAAGTACCTGCCTGCTCCAGGCAGCTGTCTGTGCCAAGCACCTGCCTGCTCCAGGCTGCTGACTGTGCCTTGCAGCTGCCTGCACCAAACTGCTACCTGTGCCAAGTAACTGCCTGCACCAAACTGCTGCCTGTGCCAAGCAACTGCCTGCACCAAACTGCTACTTGTGCCAAGCACCTCCCTACTCCAGGCTGCTGTCTGTGACAAGCACCTGCCTGCTCCAGGCTGCTGTTTATGCCAAGCAGCTTCCTGCTCCAGGCTGCTGTCTGTGCCAAGCAGCTGCCTGTACCAAACTGCTACCTGTGCCAAGTACCTGCCTGCTCCAGGCAGCTGTCTGTGCCAAGCACCTGCCTGCTCCAGGCTGCTGACTGTGCCTTGCAGCTGCCTGCACCAAACTGCTACCTGTGCTAAGCAACAGCCTGCACCAAACTGCTGCCTGTGCCAAGCAACTGCCTGCACCAAACTGCTGCCTGTTCCAATCAACTGACTGCATCAAACTGCTTCCTGTGCCAAGAACCTTCCTGCTCCATGTAGCTGTCTGTGCCAAGCACCTGCCTGCTCCACTCTGCTGCCTGTGCCAAGCAACTACCTGCACCACACTGCTACTTGTGCCACACAACTGCCTGAACCAAACTGCTACCTGTGCCAAGTAACTGCCTGCACCAAACTGCTGCCTGTGCCAAGTACCTGCCTGCTCCAGGCTGCTGTCTGTGACAAGCACCTGCCTGCTCCAGGCTGCTGTTTATGCCAAGCAGCTTCCTGCTCCAGGCTGCTGTCTGTGCCAAGCAGCTGCCTGTACCAAACTGCTACCTGTGCCAAGTACCTGCCTGCTCCAGGCAGCTGTCTGTGCCAAGCACCTGCCTGCTCCAGGCTGCTGACTGTGCCTTACAGCTGCCTGCACCAAACTGCTACCTGTGCTAAGCAACAGCCTGCACCAAACTGCTGCCTGTGCCAAGCAACTGCCTGCACCAAACTGCTACCTGTGCCACGCAGCTGCCTGCACCAAACTGCTACCTGTGCTAAGCAGCTGCCTGCACCGAACTGCTACCTGTGCCACGCAGCTGCCTACTCTAGGCAGATGTTTGTGCCAAGCACCTCCCTGCTCCAGGCTGCTGTCTGCACCATGCACCTGCCTGCTCCATGCACCTGCCTGCTCAAGGCTGCTATCTGTGCCATGCTGCTGTCTGTGCCAAGTACCTCCCTGCTCAAGGCTGCTGTCTGTGCCAAGCACCTCCCTGCTCCGCCCTGCTGTTGGTATCAACTGTTCAATGTGATCTATTGTGGTCCATGTCGAACATCCGACTGCACCAACCGAGCTGCTTTGCTGAAGTACTTCACCACCTCATATACTTATGCAGCTTCTTGAATATTTCACAAGACAAACTTGGGACTTTGGGCAGGAATGGAAGGGTTGCAGGTGTGGGAGCAAACAGGTTAGGACCTTTTAGCACCAGGCGACCTGCACGTAATCCAGGGATCCAGCCCCTCCAGCTCTCCACTTCGGCTGCCCTCTTGCTTCTTTATGTGATACATTGAATGATTTTATTTCCTGTGATAAGGCGACTGACATGGCTCTACCTCAAGGCCATTAAAGGCCCAAACTGTCCAGTTTCCAAGACCACTCGTTCGCCTCTTCGATGCATGCTGCATGATTGCTGATCCATAGTCAAACAGGCACAGCTGAGAGCCTCAACCTTGATAGCAGGTTCCTCACAGACACTTGAGGAATGATGCTTCAACCATGTCCTAAACCACCTTCACACTCCACGTTATTCCGTTGTCCACTGAGACCTTGAACTCTGACAAGGTAGTGGTGAAGCAGGGATTCTCAGCAGCACACTTAGCTGCAAATTACTTCCAACTGATAATTCCCTGTCGTTTCAATCACTCTTGGAATCACTGCCTGCAAGACCTCCAGTTACATGAAGAACCTCATATCCCACCCTCCTGGCGAATGCCGCATGTTTGTGTCGTTGCCTTCTTTGGCTGTCAGATTTCTGCTGACAGCGGTGTGTTGTGGAGCCTCATTACTCCATATACATTTTGGACTTGTTAAATCGCTGTTTTGTTTGCTTATTGATATGTGACTCTTTGTCTCAGGTGAAGGTGGTTCTCAATGGTCAGCGCTGTGATGGGCCGCGGATAGCGGTCAAAGGGGTTTGCGCATATGTCAGCGCGTTTCCTGATCAGTGGGTTTTCCTTTTGATCCAATCCTTTGTAGAATCTCTCGTTGAGTTTGCAGAGACACATGTTCGTCAAAAAACACACTGAATTTATATCATCACACCTGTTCCACTTTAGACCCTCGTTTTCCTTCCAGACTTTAACCTTCACTGGAGTGAAGATCACAACAACCTGTTCTCATCTTTTGTATGAGACAACAGCCTTCTCCAACACAGTGAGAAATCAAGATGCTACAAATGCTCTCTTCTTAATCTCGTTATCTCCGAAGAGCACACACCTCACCTCTAAAGAGCCCTTTTCTGTGGACTGATCGGACCACTGGTAAATTCCAACCAAGCTATCCTATGCCCACCCAAAAACTTTGAACCAATTCAAGAGGGGAAAATCATTGTTCTGTGACACTAAAAACATGGGCAAGAACCTGCTCAGGTATCCTTCCCAGCCCAACCCTAAGTGAGACTTTAATTCCAGAAAAAAATAATTCAACAATGTAGGTAACCTAATTAATGAGGGTGCTCTACAGAATTGCAAGAGCAAATGACCTAAGCCTCTCGTCCCCGGCTCTTGAAGGATTTATTCACTGAAAAAAATCATCTGAGGCATCTTTAGAAATTTTGAAGACAAACACTGTTGTCCATGAATCTTAGTATTGTGAGGGCTGCCAGAAGAAACTACAAATCAAAGCTCTTCAAAGCTATATCTTGGCACATTAAATCCATGCTTGATGCAGCACAAAAATGCCCAAAACTAGTGTTTGATTCCATCAAACTTGCATATACCTAGGTTAAAGTGCACAGCAGCAGGCCTAGGATGAAAAAGGAACGTGCATGGAGCTATAACTAAAATGGCTACACAACACCTCGACTAGCGCAGTCTCCATTCCTGCATCAAATTGTGGAGGTTTTGCAAACGCCTTTGCAGAGAAAGTAAAGTCCTTGAGCAGACACTTCCCCCAAATCTAGTACTCCAGATGATGGCATTTTGACCCTCAATGCCCGGTGGACCTGGTTCCTCTTTGACACAATCAGTGAGTCAGAGTTACTCGAAATTGCAACTAAAGTCAGACCTTCCAGTCACATCTCAGATGCTTTGCCTGGCTCACTGAGCAAGGAAATGCCCAAGAGGCTGTCATCATATGGACCTCTCTAGTGAACTCCTCAATGCAACAAGGTGTTTTCCCCAACAATCTGAGAATCTTCCAGGTCTTCCCCACCCTGAAAAACCCAACACCAGGGACCTGAAGAACCTTCACCCAATTTCAACACTTCCATTCCTAGGGAAGGAATTGGAAAGTTGTGTAATATCACACCTGTCGCACAACATCCAGTCCAATAACCTCCTCAATGTCTTCCACTCTGGCTTCGGGCAGGGTTGGTGCCCCAAAAATGCCCAATTTGTGAAAGACTCTCCCTGTCTCCTCGACTCAGGGAACTCCTGGGCCCATATTACCTCTAGGGTGCACTTTCTCTGTTTGTGCCACGGCACAACCTTAGAGCAGGTGTGCTGTGTGCAGACAGGAAAAGTGCACCATACTTGGCAGAATGTGCTTCCCTCAGGGCAGCTGCAAACTCGTGCTGCCCCCAGCTTCCCTCCTTCACTTTCAGAGATCCCCTTGCAGGTGGCTGCAGTGAGCCATGGGATGTCTGGGGGGGTCCATGGGACCTCTTTTCATCCCTTCAGAGGGCTGCCTTTAGAAGGCATGTGTGCCTCTGCACCCATGTCGCTAATACGGCGCGGGTGCAGAGGCAAAGAGATTCCCTTATTTGCACAGGGCGTCACCCCCATGCAAATGAGGGAATACCCTCTAATGATGGCACTGGCCCTATATGTGTGCCAGCGCTATCTGTATTATAGAAGGGGGCATTCAAACGTCTGTGGCCTCTCCTGTAATACCAAAGTGCCCCAGGGGCACACACAGTAGTTGCAAGTGCCCGCTGTGCCCCCGGGGCACTTTGTGTAATACGGCCCCTAGTCTGCTTGTGCTCCTGGACTTTTCGCTGCCTTTGATACAGTCAACCACTGTGCTTTGGTCAGTAGCCTTAAGGAGCGGGCTGGCATCAGTGGGGCCGGACTAACGCGGTTTGACTGCTATTTGTCTAACAATTCACAAACAGTGAAACTAGGGAGCTCCGTCTCTAGAAAAATCAACCTACAATAAGGGGTCCCTCAGGGCTCTGTCCTCTCCCGAACCCTGTTCAATCTATATCTTTAACTTCTTGGTTAGAATTTTAGAAAATCTGAATATTTATGATTAATATGCGGATGATACTCAGATCCACCTGAAGATGTTTCCCCCTGAAGACATCTGTCTTCTATTCTTCATCTTTGAGAAGGTTCTAAAACAGATGACCATGATGGAGAAGTGCTCCATGCAGCTGCCTGCCTTGAGACAGGCCCAAAGAAGTGCTCCATGCAGCCGCCTGCCTTGAGACAGGCCCCAAGAAAGTCAACCACACCCCCCTATTCTTCGCACCCTGCAATGACTCCCCATGAATGCATGAGCCCAGTTCAGGCCGCGTGCATTACTCAAAGTCCTTCATAACTACACTCCCTCGCACCAGGCGGGACAATTCTGCGTCTTTGGTGCTCAAAGCGGATCCAGAGACGCTGCGTCCTCCTGTTCGCACCTCCGGCTTCCAGGCAAGAACAGCGCATGAGACGGACATTCTCTGGGGGAGCAGCGAGGCTTCGGACCCGCGTCCCCCCAGCCCCTCACTGCTTCTTGTCTGGTCACATTGCAAAGGAAACTCCAAACCCTCTTATATGAGAGACACTTTGGTTTAAGTAGGAATTATTGTTTCTCTTTCAAATTGATCTGTCGTTCCTCTTACGACATGTTTGTTCTAGCTGTTGTTGTGGTTACTCACTACTGATTTCCTATGGTGGTTAGCTAAATACTTATACTGCAATGTCCCTGCTGTCATGAACTGTTCGTTCTTAGTTTTCCTGGTGCTAATAGGGTGTTTTGATTTTATTTGTTAACCAGAACTTGCTTCCTGCTCTCTTATATTAATCTCTAATGTCTTTGGGTCAGCTCTGTGCTTAATGAAGAGCCTGCAATTAACAGTGGCACAGCTTGTAGCATTACAGCCTGGCTCGAGGGATCTGTGGCTCTGCTGCCCTCTGGTGGCAGTATGTGGTACATCTCCTGTGCATGCTTCTGCTGTGGGTGAAAAGAACTTCGGGCCTATTTATAGACCCCTAGCGTCACAGGAGTGTCACTTTTTGTGACCCTCCTGTGGCGCTAAGCACTGCGCCGTATTTACAAGGTGACACTAACGCCACCTTGTAAATACAGACCCTTCCCATGCAACACTGTGCGTGTAGGGGTTGCAATGGGTGCTGCTGTGGGCGTTCAGATTTATTAAAAATTTGTAAACCTGAGGCAGCGCCAAAATCTAACGCCTCCCCCAGGGGTGGTGTTAGCAGGGCGCAGCGAGGAGGAATACTTTCATTCCTCCTTGTTTTTTTGCTTTTCCTGTGCATGCTGCATTCTGCCACACACATAGAAAAAGTAAAATGCCAGATATTATTGTTGATGTGCGGGAAGGTGTCCTTTGCTGCACATAAACAATCATTTGAAAATGACGCTTTGGCACTTCTGTGTGTGCTGCATTGTGCAGCACACACAGAAGTGCCGATGCGCCAATAGTGAATGTTTATGTGCAGGAAGGGACACCACCCCGCACATAAACAGTCACACCCCTCAACGCAGACATCCTTGCACGATGCTGAAAGGATGCCTGCGTTGGCGCTGGCAGCCAAATTTAGCGCCAGCGCAGGGGGAAATGCAGGAGTGTGTCGAATTCACTTAAATACGGCACATCCCTGCTTTTCCAAAGTGACGCAGCGTGGCGCTGCCAATCTTAGCGCAGCACACCGCTGCGCAACCTTTCCTTAATTCTGACCCTTCGTGTCCCCAGCACTTCTACCAGACAGCCTTGTGGCAACAACAGCCTCACTGCTGATAGTCTTGGGCCAGCCTAGAGGCTTCTTTGGGGGGGTGCTGACACTGGTGACAGCTCAAGAAGATCACAGGAAGTTTAAAACAAGCATTTGCAATGCCATAGGTCTCGCATTTGATTGAGTTAGAGCTATTGGCGTTGTAAATGCATAACAGGACTTTTCATGCCACATAAATTGGTCAACTCTGCTGCATACTTTTGTCCTCTCTGCCACATAATTCCAGTGGCCCTGCATATAACTAAAGCACTTCAATTTACCTCCTCCCTCTATCTGCAGCAAAAAATGAACGTTTTGCAATTAGTTTTTTTTTTCAACTTATTATTTCCCCCTCCCCCCCCCAAAACCTAGTGTGGGGACCCACAGATGATCTAAACAGAAAAAGCACATTGTGCTCTAAGTTATGGGCAAAAATGTTTTGTAAAAGGAACGCCACGCAAAGGAGTGACTTTCCAAGTGCAGAGACTATTATAGTATCTTGACTGTAATGCTCAGAACATCCCCTAGAGGGCACCCCTATAAACATAACATTTGTAAGAAACATGGTCATGTAACCATATAGTCAGCCCCTAGAGGGCATAACAACATGAAACGGAATGGCAGAACATAATGCATTGTAACCATATATTTAGCCCATAGAGGGCATAGTGCATTACACATTTTCAAGCCTGCTAGTATAATATTACAAACAAGGCCCTACTACTCCCAGCTGTAACACATAAGTTGCAACCATGAGAGAGCATACAAAAGAGATTGAATGGTGGTAGGGGTTACTATTTTGGGTCTCCCCC
Source organism: Pleurodeles waltl (assembly GCF_031143425.1). Taxonomy (NCBI): domain Eukaryota; kingdom Metazoa; phylum Chordata; class Amphibia; order Caudata; family Salamandridae; genus Pleurodeles; species Pleurodeles waltl. Next base: position 20,996,241 of record NC_090445.1, on the reverse strand, counting down.
CTCCAACCTAGTGTGGGGACCCAGAGATGACCTAGACAGAAAGAGTGCATGCTGAGTGCAGTGAATATTGTAGTATCTTGATTGTAGTCCCTCTAGAGGACACCATAATAAAAATAGCATTTGCAGGAAACAGGGTCATGTAACCATGTGATCAGCCCCTAAAGGCCATAAGCACACAAAAACAGAATGACAGAACGTAATGCAGTGTAACAATATATTTAGCCCAGAGGGCGTAGTGTATTACACATTTTCAGGCCAAGCAGGCCTACCAGAATAATATTACAAACAAGGCCCTTAAAACACAAACTACGCCCAGCTGTAAAACAAAAGTTCCAGCCATCAGAGATCTTAAAAAGACAGTGACTAGTGGGAGGTGTTATTTTTTGGTTGCCCCCAACCTAGTGTGGGGGCCTAGAGATGACCTAATCAGAAAGAGCACGTGCTGAGTGCAGCAAATATATATCAGTATCTTGACTGCAATGCTCAGAACAGCCGCTAGAGAGCACCACAATAAAAATAGCATTTAGAAGAAACATGGTCATGTAACCTTATAGTCAACCCCTAGAGAGCATAACCACCGGAAAAGAGAATAACACAATGCACTGCAACCATATATTTAGCCCCTAGAGGGCAAAGTCCATTACACATTTTCAAGCATGCTAGAATAATATTACAAACAAGGCCCTTAAAACAGAAACTACGCCGAGGTGTAAAACATAAGTTAGCCATGAAAGAGCATAAAAAGACATTGAATGGCGGAAAAGGTTACTGTTTTGCTCCTCCCCCAATGTAGTGTGGGTACCCAGAGATGACCTAGACAGAAAGAGTGCATCATGCTCAGTTGTTTGGTGGTGGTCCCATCATCGTAGGACCACCACAGGCAGAGTTATGGGCAAAAATGTTTTGAAAAAGAAATGTCTTGCAAAGCATTATAGGAGGGAGTTTTACAGGTGCAGTGAATATTGTAGTATGCTCGCCTGCTGTGCTGGGAAAGTTGCTTTGAGGATTTTGGTTTTTTTTTCTGTGTTAAATGCTCCAGTTTGTGTATTTTTCAACTGCTAAACTTGTTAAGTGGTACTCATGCAAAGAACTCCTCAGATCGAGGTTGCACTATATGAAACTTCACATAGTCATGTGAAGTGCTCCTTCGATCGAGTTCGCGCAATATGAAACTTCACATACTCATGTAAAGTACTCCTTTAATTGTAGTCGCGCTATATGAAACTTCACAGAGTCATGCAAAGCACTCCTCAGCTCGAGGTCGTGCCATATGAAACTTCACATAGTTATGTAAAGTGCTCTTCTGATCGAGTTTGCGCTATATGAAACTTCACATAGTCATGCAAAGCACTCCTCAGATCGAGGTCGCCCTATATGAAACTTCACGTCCTCATATAAAGTGCTCCTCCAATTGGCTTTGCGCTATATGAATATCTTTAAAAAACATCTTAAATAAATGAAAAAGACCCCCTCTCCAGCTTGCAACCTTTGTGCGCAGACACCACAAAGAAACAGCAGCATGCCCAAAACAAGGAAGAGGAAGAAACAACATACTGCCACGGAGCTCGAAGCCGAGAGGCAAAAGAAAAAAGTAGAGTGCTGATACAAACGTATTTGGCCAATCGTACAATAATCCATGTAACAGGCTCAGTCTGCAAGGCGTAACAAAGCAGCCTCAAGGCGGGACAAATGCAAAGCATTTACCACAAATCAAGGGAATTTCGAAAGGCCCAGGAACGAATGAAAACGATGGGCGTGTTGCAAGCCCACAGATGTAGATTACAACATGAACAGGGGAGAGCAGCATCTGAGCCAAACCTCTCAGTAGGAGTGTGGGGGGATCTCCCCAAGACATCTTTAAAGCCTGGCTCCCCAGGGTGCATTATGAAGCACATATTCTATATGGAGGCAGGGGTGCTGGAAGTGGGGACGCAGGGTGTGCTGCAGCACCCCGGAGCACTTTCAAGGAGTTCAGGCAGAATAAGAGCAGGGAAGGGACTTGTACATTTTTTCTTGCACTATTTGCGTTCAAAGACTGAGTGTCAAAGGTCACACACGTTGTCTGACCAACTGCTGGTAGTTGTTTTCACATTTATTTACTCATGCTTTCTCTGGCTGCAAACAGTAGATATTGTGTTAATCTGACTCCAGTGACACTTGTTTGATACACAGAAAGTGAAAGACTGTTCAAGTCTGTCAAAAGCTTTATAACACAACGTTCATGTATCACCATGGAACTGGGCGCCCCAGCTGCAGGAAAAATAAATAGCGGTACTTAAAGCTAACGTGAAAAACAAAAATACACGAGAAAGTACCCGCTTTGTCACAGCAGAGAAATAACTATTTGTAAGTGGACGCGAAGAATGTGCACAGACTTAATGCACTCACTGAAAGTGAAGGGAGCTAAGGACGCTTGTGGGCCCCTGAGGATCTGTGGGAGAGGGTGAGGGCAGGAAGCTTGCTCTACGGTAGGATATCTGCAGGTCCAGGTCTCAGACACGTCAGCTGGGCTGGGGAAAGGTCACCTGTAGTGGAGCTCTGGACTGCCAAGGACCCTTGTGGGCCTCTCAGGATCTGTGGGGGAGGGTGAGGGAAGGACGCTTGCGCTATATTAGGATCTCTGTAGGTCCAGGCCCCAGCCAGGGCTGAGACACGTCAGCTGGGCTGGGGAGAGGTCAGCTGAGCTGGGGTGAGGTCACCTGCAGTGGAGCTCTGGACTGCTAAGGACACTTGTGGGTCTCTCAGGATCTGTGGGAGGGGGTGAGTGGAGGAAGCTTGCGCTATACTAGGATCTCTGCAGGTCCAGGCCTCAGCCAGGCCCGAGACACGTCAGCTGGGCTGGGGAGAGGTCAGCTGGATTGGGGGGAGGTCACCAGCAGTAGAGCTCTGGACTCCTAGGGACGCTTGTGTGCCTCAGAGGATCTGTGGGAGAGGGTGAGGGGAGGAAGCTTGCTCTACGGTAGGATCTCTGCAGGTCCAGGCCTCAGACACGTCAGCTGGGCTGGGGAGAGGTCACCTGCAGTAGAGCTCTGGACTCCTAAGGACACTTACCTTGTGTGCCTCAGAGGATCTGTGGGAGAGGGTGAGGGGAGGAAGCTTGTGCTACGGTAGGATTGTTGCAGGTCGAGGCCTCAGACACGTCAGCTGGGCTGGGGAGAGGTCACCTGCAGTAGAGCTCTGGACTCCTAAGGACGCTTAACTTGTGGGCCTCTGAGGATCTGTGGGAGAGGGTGAGGGGAGGAAGCTTGCGCTGCGGTAGGATCTCTGCAGGTCCAGGCCTCAGACACGTCAGCTGGGCTGGGGAGAGGTCACCTGCAGTAGAGCTCTGGACTCCTAAGGACACTTACCTTGTGTGCCTCAGAGGATCTGTGGGAGAGGGTGAGGGGAGGAAGGTTGCGCTACGGTAGGATTGTTGCAGGTCCAGACCTCAGACACGTCAGCTGGGCTGGGGAGAGGTCACCTGCAGTAGAGCTCTGGACTCCTAAGGATGCTTAACTTGTGGGCCTCTGAGGATCTGTGGGAGAGGGTGTGTGGAGGAAGCTTGCACTATGGTAGGATCTTTGCAGGTCCAGGCCTCAGACACATCAGCTGGGCCGGGGAGAGGTCAGCTGGGCTGGGGTGAGGTCACCTGCAGTGGAGCCCTGGACTCCTAAGGACACTTGTGTGCATCAGAGGATCTGTGGGAGAGGGTGTGTGGAGGAAGCTTGCGCTACAGTAGGATCTTTGCAGGTCCAGGCCTCAGACACGTCAGCTGGGTTGTGTGACGTCACCTGCAGTAGAGCTCGGGACTGCGATGGACCCTTGTGTGCCTCAGAGGATCTGTGGGATAGGGTGAGGGGAGGAAGCTTGCGCTCCTTTAGAGATCTCTGCGGGTACAGGCCTCAGACACGTCAGCTGGGCTGGGGGGAGGTCGCCTGCAGAAAAGCTCTGAACACCTAAGGACGCTTGTGTGCCTCAGAGGATCTGTAGGAGAGAGTGAGGGGAGGAAGCTTGCGCTCCTTTAGAGATCTCTGCATGTCCTAGTGTGAGAGACGACGGCGGGCTGGGTTGAAGTCAATGGAGTCGCCAGAATTCGGGGCTCTGGTGAAGGTAGGATGTACTAATCTAGGGCAGCAGAGTACATCCCCGTGCTGACCTGGTGCAACGGAGTACAGCCTGCTTAGGGTGACCACGTCCCTTATTGTTATCATGGGCCCTCTAGCCTGTCCTTGGCTTTCCTGTGATAACCCAGTGCATTCTGGGTACTGTAGTCTTTTTTTGGCTTCACTGACCTAAAACACCCGAAATTAGTGATTTGTAGGTGAAAAGTTTAGGACTTGAGATAGTGTCTGTAGTAACCTGGAGTGAGGTGGTCATCCTAGGCCACCAAAGAATATATAAACAGCCATTCAGTCAGAAGCACCACATCTGTACCCTTAGCTCTAAACTGAAGTCCTGGCAGAGAAACTACCTCAGTGAGTTATGAGTTCATTTACACACAATAGCTTAACTGTTAAGGTCAGTTTTATCAAAACTATGACACTTATCAGAAAGGAGGTAAAACATGTTTGGGATGTTCTGTCCTCTCGAGAAGATTGTGGCACCTTCTAGCTCACCCGATGTAACATTTCATTACATACTCTTTCCTGCTACCTGTGAGCAGAAGTCCTATCACTGCTCTCACTCTAACAGTGAAATGAGAAGGCTGGCCGTGTCTTGTAACTTCTGAAAGTTTTCCAAGTTTCAGGACCTCACGTGTGAACCCTTACCAGTCTACAACCTGCATCTCCGGCTCCCACATCCTCACAGACCTCTCAGCCCTTCCTCCGCAACCCCTAGCATGGACGAGGCGCACTGACCCACTCAGCACCCTGGCGCACACCTAAGGCCACTATTTATGGGCAATCGGCATAGGGCAGCGACGCAAACCTTTTTGGCCAATATGAAAGGGCAGGAATGCGCCGTATTTATGAAATAGGGAGCATCGTCTCCTTTCCCCCCACGCCGGCACACAATTTGTTGGCTAGCGCCAAACCAGACACTCTTCCACCGTGGTTCAAGGGTGCCTGCTTTCATGCAGGTTTGTGTTTGTGCAGGAAGGTCCTCCTTGCACAAAAACAATCCTGGTGGGCGATCTCCTCTTTATTTGTGCTGCAGAATGCAGGACACATGGAAAGAGGAAAAAAACGAGGAGAAATACAAATATTGCTGCTCGTTACCCCTCCCCTGGGGAGGTGCCCCTAAGTGCGTTCCCAAGGCGCAGACAGAGACAGTACGCCACCTCATAACAAACGCCTTGATGTTGCTCTGGGAGGCGTAAGGTTTTGGCGCTGCCCCAGGGTTACAGGATTTTGTAAATCTGGGGCAGCATCAAAATCCGTGGGTGTTGTGTGGGAAAACCCACCGCAACGCCCATGGAACGCCTCCCTGGCGCAGAGTAAGGCAACGCCACAACTTGCACTGCCCTGTCTTACTCCATATCTATCAGGCCATAAAAAGCCAGTTGCTTTGCGTGGCCTCATAGATATGGTTTAAAGACTTCCAGCACCACAGCATCGCACAAAGTGACACTCCAACAGTGCAAACTACTTGTAAATATGCCCCTGAGTCAGTGCTTAATTTGTGCTTGTTGTTTCCGGTGCTGAGCACCGGCACTTATTTTTGAGGGCCGGCGCTTATTCTTCTGACCCAGCCGTTTGCTGCGAGAAAAAGACACATATGGGAAAGACGGAGGAAGGGAAAAATGAAAAAGCGTCACAATGGGAGAAAGAAGACAGCTGCAGGAGTGCGCTGGAGGGGCAGGGAGTGCCTTCATATGGATTGAAGAGGCCCAAGATGGCTTCAGGATTACGCTGCCTCAGTATTCCGTGCTCACACATGTAATTGCAGCGGCCGCATGTTTAAGAGGAGGACTTCGAGGACCGTCACGTTTTTATTTACAAATTAAGCACTGCCCTCAGTGCGTGCCCTAGGCGCAGACAGAGACTGTACACCACCTCACAACAAATGCCCTGATCCCACAGCAGGCACGAACCCACACCCTCACTGGGAAGAGCGCATGAGTGAAGACGCACCTGGTGTTCGAAGCAGACAGTCCACCTTTCACTGTGCAAGTGGCAACGTGGGCTGCTTTTTGTAGCTTCTCGTCAACAAAGCACTTGATGCGTTGACACGGTCTAGCAAGCCTGCGATAGGCCACCATCAGGTTTACAGAACAGCATCCGCCATGTCAAGGTCCATTGTCAGGATAATGTCTCATGTCTCTTCACCATCGTCTATAAGAAGGGAAGGGGCTCTCGCATGTAGACTGGTGAGTTGGCAGGGGCAGCTCCTCCATAAGGGCGGAGAAGCGTTGCTCCCCGGCCAGCAGCAGAAACTGCAAACCTTCTCCCAAAATAGATCAAACTGTGTTTATGGTTGTTTTTTGGGAAAGGAGCGGGGCCACGGGTGACGAACACAGTTGCTGGGCTGGCGAGAGCCTGCACAGGCTCCCGTCTGCCTGGGAGTGCCCTGGCTGGGCACTTCCAGCCAATCCTGAGGCCGCAGGGGAGGCTGGGAGCCTGTGTCTGCACTCGACGAGGGACAGAGGAGCGGTGCGCGGCAGAGGAGGTAAGTGTTTTATTTTTTTATTATTTTTAATTTTATTTAATTCTCCTCCCCTGCGCGCGTGCCACCCTGCTCCTTCTGCTAAGCACGAGCCGCGACTGTAAGTTGGTAGTTGCTATCCTACCCATTGGCATGGGTCGACTTGTTTTTTCTCTTTCCAAAGGGATGAAACGGAAGGGTAGTCGGTCCTGCCTTTGTCGATGACTGCTGCACAACGAGGCTCCTTGGAACAGGATTTCCCGGTTGAAAGTATCTACGTGCAATGTATCTCTGCACCACAGGAGGGGAACTGGGGTTTTATTTTGCTGAAAAAAACAGGATCCATTAAGGCCTCACTGGAAGATAACATCTGTAAGATATTGGGCTATTATTTGGAGTGGGTGACTACCCACATCAAGCAATCACCACTCCCCTTGTGAAGGTGGACCTTCACAATCACTCAACTAACCTGAGCTCAGCTCCATGATAGCTGCGCAATGATATGGCGCACAGCAGACAGGCCTACATTGGGCAATGTGTGAAGTATTTACGCAGTATCAAAACAGTAATAAAGTAAAAATACAAAACAATAAAAATCCCAAACCGGAACAGAAAAAGTAGTGTGCAATTTAATAAACAAAATGACAAAAATTCAATAAGGGGAACCAGAAATATGCATTTCATTTTTTTAAATTAGAAATAGGGCCAAAAAGCACAAAAGACCAACAATAGGTAATAACTACGGTAAACCAGGACCTAAGCGCAGTTTGAGGCTGACCGCTATGGGGTTCACCCGGTCAAAGATTTTACCTTCTGACTTGGAGTTTGGCCGATGGGGTTACTCAATCACAAACGTGATGGATATCCCGTCCACCATATTACGCTCTCCATAGGCTAAAATGGGATTGCAAAATGGCAGAAGGGATATCCGTCACATTTGTGGCAGAGTAACCCCCTCCACCAAACTCTAAATTAGGCGAATATTCTTTTAAGTAACAATACTCTAGAGTGCACTTCTAATGCCCGAGGGCCTCTGTCACTAAGAGACTGACGTGTCAAGCGGAAGCCAACAGCAGGGTCCAGTACAGGTCCAGTGGCTACTGGTCAGCTGGCTACTTCCAGGAAAAGGCCTCTTGCAGCTCATTGTCTCCCTGTAGCCAAACAGGAGGTCAGTCAACTGATCCTTGGAGTCCACTTCTTAGTCCTGGGTACAAGAGGAAGCGAGTCCAGTCCATCAGGGCTTCTCTTAGGTCGCAGGCAGCAGGTCCAGTCCTCTTCTAATCTTCCACAGGTCCAGAAAATGTTCTGAAGTGGCTGCCTGGAGGTGCCACAATCATACCTGACACAATATAGTTCTGAAGTGGCTGCCTGGAGGTGCTACAATCATGCCTGGCACAAGATAGTGAGTGGGGATGACTCCTGGAGATGCCCTAACCATGGGGTAAACGATCCCAGGGGTAACCCCACCCACCTTTGCAGCAGTTCCCGTTTGTCTTACTGCAAACAGGCACAAATACCACATACTGGAGCACTTTTCAAGAAGGTAAATGTCTTCGGCCATACTAAACTTGGGCTCTGAGGGCTGGGGGTGTGGGTGGAGTGTAGGATGGTAATCCCAGTGTCTTCCCACATTTAACAGCCAAATCTAGTTATCCACTTTGAGGAAGTCACTGTATTCACAAGAACCTCAGCGACAGAAGTCTGGTAGGAAACAAGAAGGGTCCTCCAGCAACCAGACAGTGGATATACATGAGTTGTCTAGGCATCCTGTCCTCGCCTTTACAAGTGCTCCGCAAGAGTTGTATGTAGCTCAACCGACCTGTCTAGCAGGATTTGACCTCAGCTTCCACCCTGCGAATTCTGGGGAATTCAGAGAAGACATCTCTGCTTATTCAGGTCATTGCTCTCAGGAGACAGCACCAATTCAAGGCTAATCACTGGCTAGGCTTCTGCTGGAGAGCTAATGCAAAATATGCTCCAGAAATGTCAGGCAGGGAAAAGATACCTTTCTAGAAGTTGCTTTTCCTTAATAGTTATTGAAAATCAGACTTCACAGTGATGTTGGATTTCTAAACTATTAAACATAGTGGTTTCATTATTTTAATAGCTGGTCCCAGTCCCAAGATACAGTATTAGCATTTAATGTTGCTTCCCTGTGCTTCTCTATGGGCCAGCCAGCCACCCTACACAGTGAAATAGCGTTTGGGTGCTGGTCACTGTAAGGACATGTTAACACTAAATTTCTACATGTCCTACTTTTAAATACTGTGCACCATGCCTAATATTTAAAAGGAAGGTTTTTACCGGGCAAAAAAGCTCACAATGCATGTTTTGCACTGTTACAGTCTGGCAGCAGTGGTAGGCCTGAAGCCACTGTAGTGGATGGCACCACAGGTGCTGCAGTCCGCTGGTGGCATTTAACTTCCAAGCCCTTGGGTACATTTTGTACCATATACTAGAGACTTATAAGCAAGTTAAATCTACCAACTAGGAGTATTCCAACTTGACCATTTTGAAAGGGCAAGCATAGGAGTTTTACTACTTTTAACAGTGCATAGAGTTCTAAAGCCATCACAATATAGGGGCCACGAAAAGTGAAAAATCCAAGGTGACCATGCACAAAAGCTGGATTTCCTAAAACATTGCATCAGTGGTCCACTCCTGAATTTCTTTGAAAAGGATAGACTATTTCTCTGGTGACTGGTGGAAATTATGGGTCTCCTGCCTCCATAGCTGCAAAAGATGTTTGGCCTTGAATATGCAGCCACATAAAACTCTGGAATTAACCTTCAGAAGAGGTTTCTGTCGGCTCGCATTTTCCACATTCATATATATACGTTTGTCAGGGACCATGTGTGATAACAAGTGATTGGTCTATCAGCATCACATATCTCTTACTATGAGGTTCAATATATTCTAATGCTTCAGAATCAAAGACAAACAAGGCTTCAAATATTTGTTATGTTGTGACTGTTTCAGCTATGGCAAATCTTGAAATTAGACACTCATCTCTTTTGGAGTTTTCAAAATTGTATGTTATCCGTGTCTTAGGCAAGCATTTTGGATGGCACCACCAAAGCTCCAAAGCTGTTGGTTCAGTCACATTCTTACATCTCTGACTGACTCAGCTATAAGAGCTGATGGTGCCAGCACAGATACAGGCCTTGATCCAGGGTAGGCACCTCTGGTGTGGACTTTCATGAAGAAAGAGGCTCTACCTTATAAGCTCCAGTGAGTGTATGAGATGTCACCCATACTTTGACATATATCACCATGAGAAATTAGCAATATTCAGTCACAGCGAAAACACTGAGCATCATGAGTCAAGGGGTATGGTACAGGGAAGTAATGTCCTTTTGCTGGTGGATTCTATAGCCGAAAAGGCCAGAATGGCCACGAACATCCATGTGCAATAAACAGACTAACTGAATGGGGCCATGGGCACTTAAATGAGAGAAAGCTTCTCTGATGACCTTCCGAGTGGAAATATCCTAACAAGAAGCCATCGGGGTTGGCCATGGAGATAGCGAGAATGAGTTTATCTTCAGATGGAGGTTAGCTCTTACTGGAGATAAGTGGTTAAGCCAGGACTTTACCATTCCTTGTGCAGCAGTTGCCATCTTCAATCTGACCAACAAGTTACCTTCAGTAATGCTCTTTCTGGTGAATACTCTATCTAACCGTAACTACCTCACCTTATAATGTACTCCAGGCACTTGACTGGGTCTGAATTTTTTTTCCGCAATGCTCACACGTGCCACTAGGTGGCATCATGCGGCTCCGCACTAACTCAATACTACCACTGAAATGATGAGCAGAGCCACGTATAAGCCCCACCTTGTGCGCTGACGTCAGTCTCTTAACTTTTTCTTTTTCCTAAGATGCAAGTAGAGAACGATTGTTGGTAACAGTGCGCTGAATACTAACTTGGGACATTTTTAGAGACAACTCCATGAGACGGGGAGAACGGAGGGCAGCGAGGAATGTGTGGTTAGATAGAGTAGTCACCAGAAAGCATTACCGAACGGAAGCAACTTGTTCTTCTGATGTATATTTTGAGTTGAAGATTCCTCACTTTAGAATAGATACCAAAGCAGAACCTCCCCGAGTTGGAGGGTCTGTGGAGTGGGATCGGACAAACTAATCAAGCAGAATTGAGCAGTGATGTGTCCTTCCACCTGAACCGGGCTGCAAGGCAGTAGTGCCCATGTGGTAGCCTGGCTGGTATAAAGGACAGTCACCCTCTGTGCGAACGCAGGGGCAGTGGCCTCGGCCCTGGTGCCATGGAATCTCAGAATACAGCTGCCCCTTGTCTCCCTCCATCCAGAATGTGCCTCATAACAACTGCATTAGTGGAACCTCTAATGCGATAATCATCGACAATGCTCATTGAAGATCAGGGATCTCCACCAAGTAGCTCGAAAGCTACTGGTAAATCACCAGCGTCCTGGAAGAATTCTCAGAAGCGAAGTTCAGCCAGTACCCCGTTCAGTGTGTCTGTGCACATTGATGAAAATACCATTTCCCAGCTAAAACATTTAAGAGTGGCAGCCATTTAAACCAATGGCAGGGCCTCACACTAACAGAGAAACACAAACTGCCTCAAAATACAGGATCTGTGATGTGACTATCTGTCCCTACTTTCAATCTCGCACAGTCACAAGATTATCTGGCATATTGTAGTCTCTTCTCTGCCAATCACATTATGGCCCTCATTATGACAATGGCGGTCAGGTGACCGCCACGCCAGCGATGGCGGCAGTACCGTCACAAGGCTGGCGGTAATGACCGCCAAATGATGACGATAGTGGTGATCTCCCTCATAGACAGCCAATGTACCACCCCAACCGCCAGTGCGGTACAACCACTGGCACGGCGGTAGCCACTTGCAGGCTGACGAAAGATAAGGATTCACCCACCATATTATGACATGGCAGACCACCAGGATTTACAGGGCAGCTGCCATGGAACCAGAACTGGAAGTCTTCCTGATGCTGTACCACGCAATGGCAGTCCAGGAGCACCAACGTCAACGAAGACGACAACAGTGAGTTCAGCCACCTAGCACACAAGGGAGGGAGGGGAGAGTGACACACACACACACACCACACACCATACACACACACCACACACCCACAACCAACTGCACAGTAAATCGACAGCAACAGAATTCAGGAGCAAAGAAAGCTAGGACAAATACCTCTGGTCCAAATACTGTAATCATGTTGGAGAGTGAGCCTTAATTGAAATAAATAATTAATAACATCTATAAGGCAGGGCCATTGGCCAGTCCAAAGTACACAAGTGGCCAAAGGGCAACGTCCAAGCCCCAACTTGACACCTGACAACATTGGCACTCCACTGGGCAGGGTCATCATCAAGATGGTAGGCAGGTACCTCAGGGGGGGATATGGGGCGTTTCTCCTTGGGAGGGGGGTCCTTGGGCTTGGGTTTGGGAGGAGGTGTGTCCTTGCCCTTCTGTTTTGGGGGTGGAGGAGTGGCCTCGGGATGGGGGGACCGGAGTTCCATTCTTTTGCACCTTAGTGGCAGGAGTACTCTTAGGGGGAGGAACAGGACCCAACTTGGAGCTTGAGGTACTGGGCTGGGGTGGTGGGACTTTTCTCTTACGGGCAGGACGGTGGGGTGGGTAAGGGAAGAGGCCAAGGCGGGAAAGGAAAAGCTTCTTAAGACTGATGGGGTGGGGTGTGGGAGGAGGAATGGGAGTGGAGGTAGACGGAGTGGTTGTTGGAGGAGGTGGTGTGCTGGACTTGGGTGCAGGTGCATGGACAGTGTGTGTGTATGAGGTGGATGGCTGTTGGGGGTCTGAGTGCGAGCATTTGTGTGTCTTTGGAGGGGGGGCAGACAGGGTGGGGGAGGTCAAACAGGACGTGTGGATGTATGTTGAGGTGGTGTCTGCCAGTGACGTGGGTCTGCTGCATGAGGTGGTGATGGTCGTGGTGGTGATTGTGCATGCGTTATGTGGAGTGCATGTCTGCGGGTCTGCTGTTGTGGTGACTGTGGGCAAGGCTGTACAGGTGGCAGGATCTGGAGCTGTTGATGCAGTGCAAGCAGGTGTGAGTGCTGATGTGACTGTGAGGGAGGAGGATGGGGAGTGGAGGCAGTGGCTGTTGTTCTGTGTGTATCTGTGTGTTGGCTGTGTGTGCTTGTGGACTGAAGTGTGCTGCCTGTGTTTGTCAGAGCGAGTCCTGTCTGTTGTTTTGGGTGAATGCTGGTCAGAATGTGTGCGTGGGATGGGTTGGGGGAGAAGAGACATGGACTGGGAAGAGGAAGTTGGAGGGGGGAAGGAAGAAACAGGGACACTGACTGCCGTCAGAGAGGAGGTCAGAGCCTGAAACGATCTCTGTAGGGCCACCAAGCCACAATGAATGATCTGCAGGTAGGCACTGCATTGCTGCATCTGGGATGGCAGCCCCTGGATGGCATTCACTATGGTTGACTGCCCTACAGAGATGGATCTCAGGAGGTCAATAGCCTCTGCACTGAGAGCAGCAGGGGTGACTGGGGCAGGACCTGAAGTACCTGGGGCGAAGGAGACGCCCACCCTCTTGGGTGAGAGGGCACGGGCAACTGGGTGGGGGGCTACTCGGAGGGCGGTACTGGTGCGAGGGGGGGGTGGAAGATCTTGTAGCTGGGGTGGTCCCAGAGGGGTTTGCCTCCACCAGGTAGCTTCCATCGGAGGAGGAATCTGAGTCAGTTGTATCTGCTCCAGTCTCCCCCGTGGTGCTCCCCTCGCCCTCTGTCCCACTGGTCCCCTCAGCGTCAGTGGACTCTGCCTCCTGGGTCCTGTGGGCTGCAACTCCGTCACTCGCCGGTGCCCCTGCTCCTTCGCCAGATGATGCTGATGCACACATGGACAGGATGACAAAGGGGGGGAGAGAAAGGGAGCACTGGGTCAATCACAGCACCAACAGCACAGATGTCATACACATCACAATCACTCCCTAGGACTTACAGTGCGCAGAATGGACCAGAGTGACAAACCATTGCCTAGGTACCACAGCAGGAAGGAACCTAAACACTACCATCTGCACACCTAATTAAGCCCTGTATGACTTGGCATGCTAGCTACCTAGCAATACCAAAAATACATACCACTATACATAGCTAAACAGGACCACGCAGGAATGGCCAAACCGGCATATTGGAGCATCCACTGACTAGAACTTTGCACCCAAATCAGGCAACAAAAAAGTGAATACCACACACACTGTACTCACCCCCTTGTGGTTGCTGTGCTGCCCTCAAGCGCCTACCAACTCAGGATTGGCTACCGCCAGTATGCTGCTCATAAGGGATCAGGATCGGACAGGCACCCCTCCCTCGTTGGGAGGCCGTCCCTAACTGGGCCTCCGCGGTCTTCCGGGCCCAGTGTCTCAGGTCCTCCCAACGTTTCCTGCAGAGGGTAGTCCGCCGGCTAGGGACCCCCAGGGTCCGCACGTCCTTGGCGATGGCATGCCACAACCCCTTCTTCTGATGGGTGCTGACCTGCAGAGGAAAGACAGACAGAGGGACACCATGAACCTGACAATCCAGCCAGTCAAACAAATGGCTTACATATTGCATTTGCCACGAATCAAGCACACAAATGACGTGTACCTCTGCATACACATTGCCTGCAGCAATAACCCCCCAAATGACACACTGCTAGCACACACATACATCTACATGCAACCATGCCGCATGCAACAAACCCATGATATACTCACCTGTTGGTCTAGAGGCCCAGACAACTGCCCATACAGGGGTAGGACCCCATCCAGGAACATCTCCAACTCCTCCGACGTGAAGGCTGGGGCCCATTCCCCTGTACTATAGGCCATGGCAGGTACCAGACACAGGTCACAGCACCACATGCAGAGGAGATGTCGTCCAGTGGAAAGTCAGGAATCAAGTGAAGTGGTAGAAAGAAAATGACGGCCACGTCCGTGGCGGTGAACACATCACAGTCGGCGTTGATCATCATTGGTTCCTGTACTCCATAGAGCCCCATGAGGAATTGCACGGCGGTGCAGACCGCCATCCACCATGATGCCTAACGCCGACGGAGTGAGGTCACTTCCACCTGTCCCTGCATACAGGACAGGTGGTTGCCATTTCCTACTGCTACTACTCATGTTTCGAATTTATCTGTGCGTCATTGGTGTCGAGTGTACACACCTAGACAATTCTACTGTTCTACATACATACATGCTCTGTGTACTATGATGTTGTGTGTCCTGTAGTCACACCCATTTTACTTTTGGCTCACTTAGATACCAACCCCGGCGGAGGAAGCACCCGTGGACTTGGCTACACTGGAGGACTGGCCCATCATACTCACCTATCGTCTGGACAGGGCCACAATCACGGAGCTGTGTGCAAAATTGGAGTCTGATCTGCTACCTGCTATCCGTTGCACCACAGTAATTCCCCCTCTCCTGCAGATACTGTCAGTGCTCCATTCCTGGCAACTGTTTTTTTTCTTGTGACTGTGGGCTTGGCTGCAGGAATGTCACAGCCAATGTTCTTGATTGTGATTGGAAGGGTTTTGGCTGCCATGCGCACATGAGCAGCTACATCGCATTCCCCCAGGTTGATGATTTGCCCACTGTGTAGGCTGGATTCTAAGCAATGGGACACATAGCATATGTGACGGGATCCACATTGCCTAAGTCCCTCCCAAGGCAAATGAGCAGGTGTACAGGAATAGGAAGAGTTTCCAGTCTCTCAGTGTCCAGATGGTGTGCCTTGCTCACCAGTACATCTCCCACGTCACTGCCAAGTATCCTGGATCTGTGCATGATGCCTATGTCTTGAGGAATAGCAGCATCCCACAGGTGATGGCACGACTACAGAGGCACAGAGTGTGGCTTATAGGTGAGCTTGAGTCCCCACTCAATGTATATCAGTGTATGCCTTCAGGAGTCATCCCCCCTACCATTGTGCAAGGCTAATGTTTGTCCGTCACTTCTTCCAGGTGACTCCGGCTACCCAAACCTGTCCTGGCTCTTGACCCCTTTTAGGAATCCGAGAACAGGGGCTGAAAATGGGTGCAATGATGCTCATGGGGGTACCAGGAGGATTTTGGAACGCACTATAGGTCTCCTGAAGGCCAGGTTCAGGTGCCTCCATTTGACAGGTGGATCCCTATGCTACTCCCCTGAGAAAACCTGCAAGATTGTGGTGGTCTGCTGCATGCTGCACAATTTGGCCCTCAGACGCCATGGTCCCTATCTGCAGGAGGAAGGGGGTGACAATGCACCTGTGGCAGCAGTGGACACTGAGGACAGTGAGGAGGAAGAGGAGGAGGTTGTGGACAACAGGACACATATCATTCAGCAGTACTTCCAATGACACTCAGGTAAGACTGTTGATCTAAACATGTCTCCACAGGTCCAGTGTCCAAGTGGCCATAGGAAGAGGAGCAATGGAAGTCCAAAGTGAACAAGGGGGACATTCTTGAGGGGCTCATTTCCTGGCGGTGGTGTTGGTCTTGGCAACTGTCTCTGGTGTCTGTCTGGGTCAGAGGCAGCGTTTACAGGATGGTTCATCTTCTGCAGGGGGAGGTGTGCTGGTGGCCTGTGAGTCTTGTGGCAGGGCCTCCTATCCACTAGCTGCAGTAGATGTGGAGGACTAGTCAGTACACTGGCTAGTGGTAGGGACCCACTGGTGTGCTGTGTACTCCCGCATAATGTTCACCATGTCACTCAGCACCCCTGCAATGGAGACCATGGTGGTATTCAAGGACTGAAATGATTGCATGACCTCCTGGTGGTGTTCCCCCTGCAGCCGCTGGTTCTCCTGCATGATGTTGAACACCTGAAACATCCTGTCTTAGGATTGTTGGTATGCCCCCAGGACATTTGTGAGTGCCTCCTGGGCAGTCGGTTCCCTGGGCCTGTCCTCCCCCTGGCGCACAGCTGTCCCCTGACTGTGACTGGCCCCCTGTACCTGTGTCCCCTGAATGGTGAGCCCACTCCCACCATCGTATTGCCTGTGTGGTGTCGACTCGGTCCCTGTACAGGCAGGCACACTACTGATTGACGTGTCCTGGAGACAGAGGTTTGGTGGCGTTGGCTGGCTGCTGTGGTGTTTGAGTCTGAGGGGGGGCCCTGTGGTGGACTGGCTGTGGGATGTGGTAGCCAACTGACCAGTGGTCCCAGTTGGGTCAGGGAGTTCATCCAGATCAAGACCTCCAGAGTTGCCATCATCACTGAGGGGATCGTCTGGTGGGGGGCTGGGTTGCATTGGCACCTCCTCGCCGCTGACATTGGCTGGGGCACCTGTGGCGATGTGTGATTTGTTAGGGTAATTGTCTGTCATGTATTGCACATCTCCACCTTTCCCAATGATATTGGTGTCATCCTCCCACCTTTGGTAGTGTATGGTGATGGAGTGTGCGATTGGTAGTTCTCCAATCTGTCCATGCATTGCTGGTGGGTGTCCATGCTGAGCTGGGAGGGATGTGCTTGCAGTGTGTATAGCATGCAGGGGTAGACATTTAGGTGAGGTAATTGGGGTGGTGCACTGTGTGGGATGGAATGGGGTGAAGGGAGTCAGGGTGAGGGGATGAGATGGCATGCAGGTATGGAGTGGTGGTAGGGTGGTAATGGTGACTCACTGTGTCCAGTCCTCCAGCACCTCCAGTGAGTCCCTCAGGATGCAGTATTGCCAAGACTTGCTCCTCCCATGCTGTCAGCTGTGGGGGAGGAGGTGGGGGTCCACCGCCAGTCCTTCTGATGGTGAGCTGGTGCCTTGCTGCAGTGGAATGCACCTTCCTCTGTAGGTCGTTCCACCTCTTCCGAATGGCGTCCCTTGTGCGTGGATGTTGTCCCACGGCGGTAACCCTGTTCACAATCCTCCGCCGTAGCTCCATCTTCCTGGCAATGGAGTTCTGCTGTACCTGTGCTCCAAACAGCTGTTGCTCTACCCTGACTGTTTCCTCCACCATCACCAGCAACTCCTCATCAGTGAAACGGGGGTGCCTTTGTGGGGACATGGGTGTTGTGTGGTGTGTGTTGTGCAGAGGGTGTTGAGTAATGTGGTGGGGTGTGTGGTGTCTGTGTGCGGTGCATGACGGATGTATGGGTAGTTGTAGTGTGTGTGTGTGTGTGTGTGTGTGCAGTTGGCTCTGTCATGTTTGCAAAGGTTTGTGGATGATGTGGGGGGTGTTTTATGGTGCTGTTGGTGGGTGTGTGTGGTGTGTTTATTTGTGTCAGCTGTGGGTTTTTTGTTCTGCCCAATGTTGTCTTGTTTAGTTTTTGGGTAGCCATTTCATCCGCGGAGATGTGCACCGCCAATGGTTTACCGCGGTTGAATGTGCGCTGTGGTGATTCATAGGTCATTATTTGGAGGGCGTTGTTTTGGTGGCGTAGCGGTATGGGTGCAAGTTCTGATAGTTTATCGCGTTCATTGGGACTGGCTGATTTGTGGTTGTGGCTGGTTTCTGTCAGCTTGGTGTGTGTGTGTGTCATAATCTGCTGGACGGATGTTCGCCTCTGCGGCAGTATGTTGGCGGCCGTCACCATGGCGGTATTCAGAATTTACCGCCAATGTCATAATGAGGGCCTATGTGTCTGAACACTGGCCTAGGAAAGAAAAGTGCTAGCAGTGCTAGCAGTAGCTAAAACAAGAGTCAAAGTTGAGTCACTGACATGTGGGAGTGCAGCAGTCAGCGGGAAAGTGTGTGAGTTGGGTGCATGATCAGCCCGAGAGTGAACGAGAGCAGAGGCTGGATCCAGAGCTGAGCCTTATTTATGGGGTGTGTGCATGCATGTATGTGTGAGTGTTTAAGCATGCATGTGTGTGTATGTGTAAGTACATGTATACATTTATGTGTGCATGTGTCAGACACGGTCTCTCCCTCATAGTGTTGCTCCCTACAAACTGGGTATGGTGTCAAGTTCCACCAAAGGTTGCTCGTAGTCAAAAGGGGGTTCATCTCTGGAATAATTGTCATTCCTGACATAACAATGGTCATCTTTGACACATTTTGGGCATTCTTCGTCTACTTGTGAAGTACTGGCAGCCATCATCGTCGTATTGTGAGCATGACTGACTTAATTACGGCCAACCCTCACATAATGGTGACACCATAAGGTGGCCACCTTCTGAATAATAGTGCTAGTATAATTGTGGGCATTACTGACATATATGCATATCTGGCAGTACTGTAACCATCTGTAGTATGTGATAGTAATGCCTGAGAATTTGAAGCAGAATCTGTCCATGTGAGGTATTTCTGCAACAGAGTAATTGATGAAAATGGCACTCTGATGTTTGGGGGCTGTTTATTTACTTAAACTTATTTACTATGTATTTTGAATGCAAAAATTGTGATTCTTTCAAAATGAATTTTCTTTGGGAAATTGGATTTGTTACAGATAATACTGTGAGGGTTGGTCACCAATGTTTTATCAACGGATTTACACACTATTGCGCAGTGGCTGATTTGTAGTAGCCCTGGATGATCTTCCTTGAATTCTGAGTAGAGAAAAGGGAGAGAACCCCTGTTGCAGATTCTGATGAGAAATCCAGCCAGGGCTCCTTGCACTGGTAAAAGACGTCCTGTGCCACCTTGAGATGTGGACGCCACTCATGATCTGCCAGACGACAACTTCTGAGTTCCTCCTTTCTGCTATTCAGGGACCCTGCTAGGTGGTTGACAACCAGAAAGATACCCTAGATTCTAGGCACCACCAGAAGACCAAACCCTCCTGTTATAGGGTATAGGAACTCAATCTTCCAATCTTGTGGAAGTGCCACCTGTCCAGTGGCGTAACATAGGTCCCCGCAGCCCCTGTGGTGCATGGAGTTCCCCGAGCTCTGGGGCCCCTCTCTACACAGTACCCTGGCTTGAGAGCACCTGATTGAGTCTGGATAGGCGGCTCCTCCATTTAGTTTGAAGGGGAGTCCCCTCAAGTTTTGTTACTCTTCTGCACCTGTGTCTGGTGCTGCGTGTGAGGACGGCCTTCAGGGACTGACAAATGGCCTGTAAGCTCCAGTAGGCTGATGTGGAGCCAGTCCTTCACTGGAGACCAGAGCCCGCTGATTGACACCTCCCTTAGGTGACCCACCTAAGCCAGCAGCGATGTGTCCGTCACCACTGTTAGCTCCAGGTAGAGAAGGGAGAGTAGCCTTCCTCAGGAGAAGGTGCAATTGGTCAGCCACCAGTGTGGTTCTTCAGCATGCTTCTCCAAAACCTGGATGCTGTTGGAAGAGGCCGCCTTGATGTTGGGCCCACTGGAATTTCAGATTCTGCTGCGGGACTTGCATGTGCTACTTGGCGTGCTTGACAAGAATACACAAAGCTCAGAGGCCACAAAGCCTTAGTGGCACACTCACCTGGATCCCGGGTTGAGTCTGAAACATTGGCATCACAGTTTACATTTAAAGTTCTGGACTCCTTGCTGCAGGGGAAAAGCCCTGAGCTCCACTGTGTACAGGATCACCCCAATGAATGGAAGCCTCGGTGCGGGATTCAGGTACAACTCGTGTTAGAGGCTGGGTATTAGTAGAGGTAAGGACACACCTACCACTAACGATACACCCCCCCAAACACAGGGTTGTGCCCAGTCACGGTCCCACAAAGTAGCCCCTGGCTCAACCCCTGGTAGCTTGGCAACAAGAAGGCAGGCTTAACTCAGGAGACAGGTATGTAAAGCATATAAATACACCAACACAGTAAATAAGTAAGACACAACACACAATAAAAATCCCACAACAATTTATATAAATAGGAAATATTATCTTTAAAATGACACCAAAACAACAAAAATACAACATATGGAAACATAGATATGAATTTCTAAAGGTTAAAAGTAACTAGCGCTTAGAAGCCAATAACACTTAGATGGAAAGTTGCACTGGACTAGGTCATAGTCAAGAGTTCCAGCTGCCTGCAAAGTCACAGTTTACACTTACCTCCAGAAGTGTTTTTTGATGCAGGAAAGTGGTCCACAACCCCAAACCAAGGTTCCAAGTTCCTTCTTGGGGCGCTAGGACTACAATTCCCACAATGCACCAGGCCAAATCCTTGCACGTCCACTAGATGCACTCCAGGCTGGGAATCTTTGTGGAAGTTTGATGGAGGAAAGTGATCCACAACCCCAATCTAAGGTTCCAGAATCTCTGAGTCGCTCCTTGGGTCATTGAGACTACAATTCCCACAATGCACCTGGCCAAATCCTTGCAAGTCCACTGGACGCACTCCAGGCTGGGGGCTTTTGTGGAAGTTGGTGCAGGGAAGCTCTTTTAACATGTTGCTTGAGGGAGTCCACACCTGAATCCTTTTTGAAGCAAGCCAAAGTCCTTTGGGCTGTGGTTCCAGTGTGCAACAGGCAGTCCTTAAGTGTGCAGGCCTCTGGGTTGCAAACCAGGGTTTCAGCACGTAGTCCTTCTTCTTTTTCTGGATTCAGCCAGCAGATCTGAATTCCAATGCAGATCAGCCATTTTACTCAATCATCTTGAGGGACAGTCATTGGGCATCCTGTCCAATGAGCTAAAGGCTACACCCAGAGGTATGACAACTTTCTCCAAAGTGTGGCATCATCTTTTCCCATAAAGCACTGCACTTTAACATTCCAAGATGGATGATTTTCCTCCAGAGGAGCAAGACCTGGCTAAGCAAACCCACTGGTGTAGCTCAATTCTATTAACTCCACCTCTGGGCATCTGCAAATTCCTTCCTTAAGCCTACTATCTATCTGTGGGGCACAGGGGCGAGGGGACAGGCCTGGCCGCATTACTTTCTGACTGGCTTTCCTTAGAAGCCTTATCTTGATTTAACCAGTCCCCCTCCTGGCCTTAGCATCTGCTAACCTCCCCCGTCAGATAACCCCTGCTCACTGCCGGCCACTTATCACCTCA
This sequence comes from Pleurodeles waltl, assembly GCF_031143425.1. NCBI lineage: Eukaryota > Metazoa > Chordata > Amphibia > Caudata > Salamandridae > Pleurodeles > Pleurodeles waltl. The sequence goes on along the minus strand of NC_090445.1, from coordinate 20,974,809 downwards.
TCAAAGTAGCCTGGCTTATCCTGTTAGGGCTGACCAATCAGGAGCGACCACTAGCAGACTGGACTTTAGCTTACAGAAAAGAAAGTCTTATAAATTAATTTTATGATAAATTCAACAATGGCAAGTTATTGGATTTCTTATTACCCTTCATTTGAGTGCTTACATGACATTTTCAGCTTCTCCCTAGCCATTTTTAGGCCTATGGAAAACATCCCCATTTTTGCCTAGGGAGTTAAGTATCTACGAGGGAAAAACGAAAGTCACAGTTTTCCCTAACCAGGGCATACAAAACATATTTTATAATGTCCCTGCTTATAGTTACATGGCACCCTACCCCTGGGGCAGCTAGGGGAGACCTTGGGAGTGACATATTTAAAAACAAGCATTTGCAATGCAATGGGTCTCGAGTTTGCTTGAGTGAGAGCTATTTGCATTGTAATTTCCGAACTGGACATTTCTTGCCACATAAATTGAAAATAAAAAGTAAAACAGAAGTTCGCTCGCAGTCAAACGTATTATTGGCAAAAATACAATTATCCATGTAACAGAGTCGATGTGATGCAAATTGCTGGACTACTGCCCAGCGAGATCGTGCTGCGTAGGAAATAAATAGAAAAAAGTAGTCCAGAAACCATATGGAAAACACAGAGCCTCGTATGTTTTCAGTAGTTCGCCTGTGCGCTCGAGGAGGGCTAAACACCGAAAAAGGCATGACGTATGCATGCCTTCCACTAATGAAAGCAAGCAAATTTTAAAAGGCAAGCCCACGAACCAATGAAAGTGATAGGCATGACATGGGTGTGGTTAAAAGCCCACAGAGAGAATACAGCAGTGACAGAGCGCTTTGCGCTCGACCCTAAAAACAAGAAGGTGGGGTGGGAAATGGGGAGGGAGGGAACTACACAGCAAAACAAATAGATATAAGTATCTACAGGGGTATGAATGCCTTGCCTTTTGGATTTTTGAGTAGTCGTATTCGCTGCAAGGAAGTGGTTGGCAGTAGTGCCCCAAAGCAGTGGGTTTGGGTGAATGTTTTTTAAAAAATTATTTTATGTTTTTTATGGTTGGTTCCAGCGGAATGTCAGTGTGAAAGCAGTAACGTGAGCCACAGCCCAGCGTCAGAGGCCCCAATGCACTCAGTCACAGGGAAAATTTGCATTGATTAGTGAGTGCACAGGAAATAGGATTTTAAATGGAAAGGTGGAGTGAGCTAGGGAGATTTTTTTTAAAGGCGAGATCGATAGGCTAATGGTGAAAAAATATTAGAAAAATAACACAAACTACTCCCCAACCTCCTAAAATATACCCCCAAGCCCCCAATTGTGAAACCAATTTGCCATTCGGTTCACAGAGTCCCCATGTCACAAAACAGGTTGGCAGGAAGTAAACAATTCCGATTTGTTCCGATATGAGCAAACAAATAACATCCTTCCAACTTATTATTTTCAGTTGAAGGGCACATTTTTTTTTTCACCCCAATCTCCGTATTGGACGAAAGTGTTTGCGCCTCCCCCGTTCTTCAGCCCACTAATGCACTGTGATGTTTATTACACAAACAACTGCTGGCCCTGTGCTGCCTTCTCCTTCGCCTCCCCCAATTTTATGATTTATGGTGTTCGCGCCTGTATGACAACCCTACTCTAAAGAGAGAAATAAATAATAAAAAATCAAAAATGTTTCAAAGCTGGAAGGTGCAAAAAGTTTAGGCGGTCAGAAGAGAAAGAACAAAACTCCACTAATTTAACATGACAAACACGAGTGATGAATATACTTATGCAAATTCACGATGTGTTTTCTCTCGCCCTCTCTCCCTGCGAAATGTAAGGGTCCGGGTAATGGCTTAGGTATTAGCTGACCCCAGAGATGCATACAAACACAAGCGTCTCTGTGGGCTGCGCGCAAGATTTATGGCTCAGGAGCGACTGGAGCTGTAAACAAGGAGAAAAGGTACTTCTCGGCTGCTCTGTGCCACTTCCTACTTCAGTTCTTACCACATAAATTGAAAATAAAAAGTAAAACATGCCACCCCAGTTTGGACCCAACCATATGCAAATCAGTCTTGACCCTGTTCCTCAAGGGAACAGTCCAGCCCGAACTGCCAGGGTATCACCCTTCATCAGCTAGGCTAGCTTGAATCCAGCGGTGCAATGAGCACAGGACCCACGTCTGGGCATATCCTTTCCACATGGGGCGACAAATGCAAAAAGAACAGATGATGGACGGAATGCAGAGCAAATCAAACATTCAGCCCCAGTCAAAAAGATCTGGGCTTAATCCATCGTTTTTTTGCTAACCATGCCACCCCAGGTTGGACCCAGCCATATGCAAATCAGTCTTGACCCTGTTCCTCACGGGAACAGTCAAGCCAGGTCCTCCTTGGACCGGAAACAAGCATCCTGGGACCGGTTTCAGGGTCTCACCCTTCATCAGCCAGGCTAGCTTGAATCCAGTGGCGCAGTGAGCATGGGTAGCCGATGGTCTGGTAAACGTATGGCACATCAGGATCAACTGATGGACCGGCTTCATGGTCGTTGGCCTTAATGCCGTGCAACTGACATCTTGATGCCTTTGCACCCTCTCTTCGGAGCAAGGAGTGTCAGGTTGGCGTTGAGTCGTGCGTCGGTTTCTTATGCTTGTGTTTGGAGTTCGACTTACCACACAGACTTCAAGCGGACAGTGGAATGGTCGCAGTGACAGCCTCGTGACTGGGACAAGACTCATCCAGAGTACTGGAGCAGAATCTACTTGAACATTGCAACTTTTTTCTTGAATCTCCAGTGGGTGCATTTATCGTGACTGAGTATTGTCCTAAGCCCAGGCACAACGAGCCGGTCCCGTGGCCGACATTTACTTCCTGCAGTTGCAGCACAGCTTGAATCCTATCGTTTGTGGTGGGGATATTGTTCCCTAGCTCACTCGTGAAAAGTTTTGGAGTCTGTGGAGAACTAAAAGTCAGGGGCAGACCTCCAGATCCACACCAGAAGGCAAAGAGAGAAAGCCATTGAGGTTGGGGAGTAGGGGGGGGTGTTTATTTGTAGCTTTGCTTCATCACTACCGGGGGCGGAATGGAGTCAGAGCAAAGCTGCACAGCGCCACCTAGCAGCACAGGGGAGCACTGCTACAAAAACCTTCAAAACCAGTCTGGCACCTGGTGAGATATTCTGCGGTTAGAAGTATCCATCAGAAACAAAGCTACACAGGTGAAATATAGGTGTCCTCTGTCTCTGCTTGGCTCTCGTGCTAGTGGTGGGCTTGTCAGGTATGAATGAGGAAGTGAGTGTTGTGTGTGAATGGTGAACACACAGTGTCTCGCACAACTGGTGAAAAGAACATATTTATACAGAACAGCCATTTAAAGTGGCCATGCAAAGGGAATAAAACGCAATTAAATGTGGAAAGGAACCTAGCATGCACGACTCAATTCCTGTCAACTATTACCAGTCCTAAACTAGAGGTCTGATTCTTGCTGGCTGAATAAAGAAGCTAGTTACAGGAGACATGATGGTCTGTATAGAAAGAGACAGATTTCAACACCAAGAACATTTTATATGACTCAGATCCTCGCCATAACATGAAGACAACACGGGACCTATGAACATTGCCACTTCCCTCATGATGACGTAATAATGCAGGTGTGTGCATTGTAATAACAAGCTGCCTTGTGCAGTGTACAGACCCCTTCTTTAAACCAGATTGGTGAGCATAGGAGTTAATAAGTTAACATTTCCCCACACTTAACTGCAATACCACTGTCTTTGTGACTTTAGTTGGAAGAGTTACAGCTCTGCTCCTGGGTGACCACATGAGATGGCCGAGGCACCTGGTGCATTGTGGGGCACCGGTCACTGTCACAGGGAAACCAGAGAGTGTCCATAATTTAAAAAGAGAAACTAGTTACTTACCTGCAGCAGGTTTACAGCTTAAAAGCTTTCCTACATTCGTATGCAAGGCATCCTTCCACCAGTTAGCTGTGGAGTCTGGACACCCTTTTCTAATAACTTAAGTGTCTTTGTTGGGCAACAGCCTTGGGCATCCATTACGACTCCCTATAACGTTGAATGTAAGCCTACAGCGCCCCAGTACATAGTCACCACTTCCAAGCTTTTTTTTATTTTATAAAAAATAAAACACGATGTTCTATTTAGAGAGAATTTACACGAATTCCTCAACAAGTAGTTGAGTGAGTCGCATACGGATCTAGAAGCTGTTCAAGCTACAAAACTATTGTCACCGGTAACTCCAGAAGATGTGATTCTAGACCATGTTCATGAGGTAAAGACCATTAGTAGGTCTCACGCCCCATGAACCTATTCTGGAATCACACGTTATGCGTGCATTATGTAAACGTGGTACCCACTGTGGGGGGGGGGGGGGAGTGTGATGTAGGTAGTTAGACGTCTTAGCTGTCTGACCAGCCAACGTTTGCTTCTCTTCTGGAATACGCATCCACGCAGGAATGGTTCGTGAAGGTGTGGACCAGTGACCATGTCACAGCAATGCGGAGTCCCTTTAATGACACAATGTTCACTAATGTTACCCTTTTGTTTCAGGTGGAACGCGCTTAGTTCGATTTCCAGAAACTTTCCCATCAGTGAAAAGCAAAGTTAAATTGAATTGTACAATCCAGCTTTAGATACTTAGGGCCTGACTTAGAGTTTGGCGAGGGGGTTACTCTCACAAACGTGAAGGACATTCCGTGAGCCACATTACGATGCAATTATAGCCTATGGAGGTCGTAATACAGCGGACAGGGTATCCATCATGTTTGTGACAGAGTTAAGCCATCCCCCAAACTCTGAATCAGGCCCCTTAGTTTGTCAGAACCTCTTTCAGGGGGTTACAGGGGCTACTTGGCCCAACCGTGGGGGTGACGCCCTTGACCCCTGATGTTACAGGGCCTGATCTACTGTGGATCCTGCTCAACTGGGCCAAGAATCTCTTCTGCACTTGATTCTGAGTAAGCGTGTCCGAGCAGTCCGAGGTGCCCCCCGGGGAGAGGTGAACACAGGCTCATAACTCAAAATGCGCATAGCAGCAGCAATAAATCATTGTCTAGCCAAATATTCACTTCTATGAAAAAGAGAAGTATTTTAATTCTACCGCATACCACACAAAGAAAAAATAATACTTTGACAGACAACCACACAACCCCCCCTTGAGGTCTGGGCTCCAGTGTTTCTACGGCAGTTCCCTATTCCACCCCCTCGTTAGCGATAGTACCTATTCCCCATTCAAGACTGGTAACCTGGGTATGCCCCAACTAGCAGTCCAAGTCTCAAAAGTGCATTTCAGGTTAAAATCAACTGTGTTCCAGCACAGCAGCACTACTTGCAGCAACTTCTCCCAGTGCAGACAGGCCCGAAACCAGTCCTACCCGCGCCGGCAGGTGTGACGAGTCCAGAGTTCCAAAGTGCTCCCCGTCCACAGATGCTTGCAGTGGATGCAGCCAAGTTCAGGTATATCGGCTGCATGCGTCCCAGGTGGCTGCACTCATCGGGTGCAACCTCTCAAATGCAGTTGTGCTCCTGAAGCGACCAGAAGCTTCTGCAGCTCCTCCTGTGGAGTGAGTGTACATTCAGCTCCCGACAAGGGTTGGCTACAACTATACTGTCTTGGGTCCCTCGTCTGGCCGATGGTGCACAGGTACTCCCATAACGACCTCACTTCACCAGCAGGGCACAAGTCGCATTCCTTGGTGCTCCTGGTGCCCCCCCCGGCACATGTGGTCACCAGAACATGCAGTCAAAGGGCTCCAGCCTGATCAGCATGGTGATATTCTCCATGGCAGCCCCTCCTGGCATAACAGGGTTGCCACCCCGCTACTGCACAGGGCTACAACCCTTTCCACACAGCAATGTTGTCCCCGGCAGCCCCTCCTAGCCTAAGGGGTCACTACCTCGCTACCACACATGGGCTCCAGCCTGATCAGTTCAGCAGGAGACACGGCTATACTGTACACACTTCTCCTCACATTTGGGGGTCGCAGACTCTGTCCTGCACATGGGACAACCGGATTGGTGTAGCAATAATTTCCTCACGCCTCAGTTCCAGTAGAATGGGCTCCCCTGGTCCTCACTCTATCCAATTCTTTCCTCTCACTCACAGGGCACACTGGTCTCGGCAAGCAGGTGGAAGCAGGTGCTTTTGGTTTTCCTGAGCGATGTCACATCACCCAGTAGCAAGACTAGAAGGCCTTGGCCCCCAGTCCTGGTGACAGGCAGAAGTCTTGCAGAGCTTCCCCTCCTCACACAGGCCATCTGGCACATGACAATTTTGGAGTCTCAAACTCCCCTTCTTATAGTCCATTTCCAGACACCATATGTGCTTTAGGAACTGAGTCTTTGTTGGAGTTCTGCTTCTTTTGATTTGCATGCTCCCTTTTCATCTTGAAAATCAGTCTGTCACAGCAGAAGTGTTTCCAAAGCTGATAGCCCCACAACACAGGTCATGCAAGAGACTTGAGTTCACACCTAGGTCTTAGCCACAGTGATATGTGCATCAAACATTTAGCCCAGGGCCCCCACCCATATTCTTTATGACTCTCTTATCAGCTCCATTTCTTTCCTGAGATGTCCCCAAGCCCCTTCCTTGTAACCTCTCATTGAACCAAAGAACACTCTTTAAGTGTACAGAGGAGGTCTGGCCCTCCCCTCCCCAGTGTGTGTCCCATCCAGTTTACGGGAATGCAGCAATACACAGATCTGTCGGGGGAGGGGGGCTCGCTCTACCTCCTCTCTAGTGTTTCATCATGCAGGCCTGGGTCTCCCAAAAATGGAACGTATGTATTGTACCATTCACGAGCGCATGAGACAGCCCTATTTCATGGTACACAGGCATGATCCGCATTTGCCTATGACAACAAAAATCAGCATTAGGGATCCAGACATCAGTACATTTGGGCACTCAGGGCAGGGGTGCCCGCCCATAACCACGCAGAGGAGTTTTCCGTCCCAACACTGTTCTTGAATTGTAAGAACTTGTAGGTCATATACTCAAAGTAACATAATTTAGAAACGCTGTCCTTAAAGTTAAATATTTTAGATCAGCTCTACGTAGTTCTTCAAAAGGTAGTTTGGTCAGATGTGGTAATTAGGGGTTTGGAACGGGGCACTGATTATTCAGTCTCTTAATAACTGAGCTGAAAGAAGATTTCTAGGTCCAGTGCCCTTCGTGTACCAGAATACTGAAGATGGGTGTATACTTAGAGGTGGATAAAACAGGTTGCAATCCAAAAGGTGCATTGAAGGGTGAACAACACTTGCCTCGCGAGCCATGTTCTATTTGTAACCTGTGTTTATACGTCACTGGACGAACTGAAAACATTTCTCTGCATAAAATCGGTTTACGGATGGCTGGGCTATCTAGTTATTTCTGTACATTTCATTATCCAAGCTTTAAGATTTCTACAGCCAAGCAGTTAAGGCTGGAGTCCCGCGATCTGGTTCGGAGTTTGTCCCCTTTCCACGGTTAACAGAAGCGACAAGTTTGGAAATCATCTCATGTCATTGATGGACATTGTCTTCAGATGTGAATAACATGGTTACTAATGTCATTTGTGTCCCTCTGGATTTGCTGTTGACTAAGGATCCAGCTTGACTGAGGAAGAAGGATAAGCAAATACTCTATTCCAACAGAGAGAGAGATAAAGAATGTATTTCACAGGCAGGAGATGTGGATACTGGAATATAAAATGCTGGCTTTCCGCGTTTCCTTGGTTTGTAAACAGCTCCATGAGCGGTGTTTCCAATTCATTGGAAATTGGTTCTGGGAACCCTTGGTGTAGTTCCCACTTATGTGGCTGCCTTTTTAGTCTATCTGAACCTGTGCTTGTCTCCTGGCAAGCATACAGCCACCAGCTATACCCAACTCTGAATGTCCCACTTCCACATATCTACCGTTATATTGCACATACAATATGTGCATACAACTTGTACACCCTGGTTTGCTTTTTATAGACTTTGCTGTAGAGTCTGTTTGAACCACTTCCCCTGCTCCTTGACCCGGAAAGCTTTGAATGGAGAGAAATCCTCCCTGATTTCCAAGAAATACATGCGTTTGGTCTCTTCTGTGTCCTTTGACCTCAGATTTGCAAGTTGTTCAGATGTGCACCACAACTGGTGAGCAGTACATATGTTGCTGTGGACACCATGGGTCTTGCTGGGGCTTTGCCTAGTCTGCCCTCTGCCTGGCTGTCTTGTGTCCACCACTGAAGCCCCTTGGTGCAGTGTGTTTGTGACAACCACTAGATCCTCCCCGCCCCCCATCATCTGCGAGCATTGACTGGCTAGTCATTCTTGAAGTGGTCTTGTATGTAATCATGTCATGCATAAGGTATCTTTGGGGTGCATGATGTCCTCACTGCCAAGATCCTCATCAATGTTCTTGTCAGAGAAGGGGCCCGATTTATATATTGGCAGACGAGCTACTCAGTCACAACGGCGATGGATATCACGTCCGCCAAAACCTAAATCCCATAGGATATAATGGGAGTTGGATTTTGGCCGACACAATGTGATAGTCACCACTGTGATAGAGTAACTCGTCTGCTGATATCTTAATCAGGCCCCTGAGTCAGGTAAAGGAAAATGTGTTCCAGCACTTGCACTGGGATTGTAGTTGTCTTTATGGCATCTATATCTTCCTCCAAAACATCTTGCTTCCCTGCTGACTGGGGATGATGTTTTCATGTTAACTGTGGACACCAATCTGTGAAAAGTCTGAAGGATCTATTAGTGCTGGACTGACATTGTTGGAAAGAGCTGCAGCCAATCATGAGCCAATTGTCTGGATACAGAGCTACCTCAGCTAGACATCTTTAAAATAGTTTTGGTGTGTAATTTATTCTGAATGGTAGGACCCTGGACTGATAATGAATTCTCCACAGTGTAATCCAGAGATCAAAACAATTCTTTGTGATGTGAAAGTACACATTTTGGAAGTCTATTGTTTCTAAGTGAATGAGGTACTCACCTCCAGTAATGCTCCTTCTAGTGCATGGTGTAATTAAGTGCAGTTTCCTGCAACCCACCTCTGGATGGAATGGCATGGAGCCACATAAAGGTGCAGCCCCTGTGCCGTAACATTGTTTAATCATGAGATCACTCCTTACCCAATCAACATGACAGAGCACAGCTAATAGAACTGGTCTTACACCGGCAGTGTGCGGTAGCTGACTCAGACCCTTATTAACATGGCAGGCGGTGAGTAATCATCGACTAGATGGAGTATCCGTAAGAAACAGCAGTACTCAAAGTAAGTAACTTATTCTATTGGCTGATACTTCTCATCGCAGATTCCTAAACCTTGCGAATCCATGCCAAAGCAATGCCCATTCTAAGGCGGTGGGCCTGAGGAGTGGACTGAGACTACAAAGTCCTGCAGGACCAAGCGGGCAAAATTACCCTCGCTGCAGACTTGTGAATCAATGCTGTAGTACCAGGCGAAAGTATGGACAGATACTCATAAGGGTGCCTGGCAGATGTCCAAGACATGAACGCCCAAAGCTACAGCATGCTCTGGCAGAATGAGCCAAAATACCCCCTGGAGAAGGCTTTTGCCGAGGCATAACAAAGTTTCATGCAGAGGACAAATGTAGGAAAATGGCTCCCTGTTGCAGTTACCCCCCCCCCCCCCCACACACACACACAGTTTTTGCCTGGTATTGATGCTGACTTGACTGAGAGTGTGCTGGGACCCTGCTAACCAGGCCCGATCTCCAGTGTTCTTTCACTAAAAATGTACCATTGTTTCCACAATTGGCACACCCCTGGCACACAGATAAGTCCCTTATAAAAGGTACCCGTGGTACCAAGGGCCCTGTGACCAGGGAAGGTCCCTAAGGGCAGCAGCATGTGTTGTGCCACCCTAAGGGACCCCTCACCAAGCACATGCACACTGCCATTGCAGATTGTGTGTGTTGGTGGGGAGAAAAAGGCAAAGTAGAAATGGCATCCCTCTCAGGGTACCAGGCCCACAAAACACTGCCTGTGGCATAGGTAAGTCACCCCTCTAGCAGTCCTTACAGCCCTAAGGCAGGGTGCACTATACCACAGGTGACAAGATAGTTGCATGACCAATATGCCCCTACAGTGTCTAAGTCCATTCTTAGACATTGTAAGTGCAGTGTGGCCATATTAAGTATATGGTCTGGGAGTTTGTCATTACGAACTCCACAGTTCCATAATGGCTACACTGAATACTGGGAAGTTTGGTATCAAACTTCTCAGCACAATAAACCCACATTGATGCCAGTGTTGGATTTACTCTAGAAAGCACGCAGACGACATCTTAAAGATGCCCCCTGTATTTTACCCAATACTCTAGTGTAGAACTGACTGGTCTGTTCCAGTTTCTGACCCCATGGGGTGAGGGCCTTTGTGCTTTCTGAGACCAGAAACAAAGCCTGCACTGTGTGGTGGTGCTTCACACCTCCCCCCTGCAGGAACTGTAACACATGGCGGTGAGCCTCAAAGGCTCAGGCCTCATGTTACAGTGCCCCAGGGCACTCCAGCTAGTGGAGATGCCCACCACACAACAAAGCCCTACTTTTGGCGGCAAGTTTGGTGGGAAACTTTGGAAAAACAAGGAGGAGTGGCCACTTCAGCTGGGACCACCCTTAAGGTGTCCAGAGCTAAAGTTACCCCCTACCTGCAGAATCCTCCATCTTGGTTTGGAGGACAGGGATCAATAGGGTTATGAATGTGCCCCCCCTCACCCAAGGGAGTGGGCACAGGAAGGGTGTAGCCACCCTCAGGGACAGTAGCCATTAGCTACTGCCCCCTGACACACCCCTAAATCTTGTATTTAAGGGCTACTCTACACCCATCTCCCCAGATTCCTGGCGACCTGACAAGAAGAAGGACTGCATAGCTGAAACCCCCAACGGAGAAGAAGGAAGACGACAACTGACTTGGTCCCAGCCCTACCGGCCCGTCTCCTGCTTCAAAGAACCTGCACAAGAACAGCGACGCATCTAGCGGGACCAGCGAACTCTGCCAAGCTCCAGAGGACTGACATGCACCCAAAAGGACCAAGAACTCCTGTGGACAGAGGCCTTATCCAAGAAGAAACAACAACTAAGTACTCCAGCCTCACTCCGAATGCGTGAGTCCTGACCACTCTGCACCCCGATGCCCACGGCCCGTTTCCAGGTGGCCCTACCAGCTAAAGAGGATCCCCTGGCAATTCTGAGCAAGTTCCCACCCTGGGTTGACCTCTCCAGCCCTCCACGACGACGCCTGCAGAGGCAATCCCGAGGACCCCACTGACCGCGAAAGCTTCAGATGAAGATATCCGACGCCTAAAGAAACACAGCACCTACAGCCCCCAGGCCTTGGAGAACCTGACCTCCTGTGCAACAATGTTCAGCAGGCAGCCCTCCTCCCTGTCCAGCCTGTGGTTTACCTGAGGCGGCCTCCTGGACCTCGCCTGCAGCCTCTGAGTGACCCCCGGGGGTCCCCTCATAGAGAATCCCCCAGGTCTGCCCTCCGAAGACACGGGTACTTACTTGCCTGCAGATCTGAAACCGAGTGTCCCAGTCTACATAGGAGCCCATGTTAATTTTGCCTCATATTTGTCCTCTGCACCCGGCCTGCCCCATGTTGCTGGTGGTGGTTGTTTGGGGTTAACTTGAACTCTGACCTGTGGACTTCCTAACCCCATGAGACTGGAACTGTAAGGGTTGTACTTACCTGCAAATCGATCTAAGTTTTTCTTCCCCCAAGGAACTCTTTCTGAAAATTGCAGTACGTCAACTTTTAAAACAGATAATTGTCAATATTTCAAAAACTGTATAACTTATCAATTTCAAACAAAGTGCTATTGATAGATGTGTGAAATACGAAACTGTTTAAGTACTTACCTGCAACTTGAATCTTGTAGTTCTAAAAATAAAAATTAAGAAAATATATATTTGTAATAGAAAAACCATTGGTATGATGTTAAGTCATTGAGTGTATGCTTCTTCTATTGCCTGTGTGTGTACAACAAATGCTTTGCACTACCCTCTGATAAGCCTAAGTGCTCAACCACACTACCACAAAAGAGAGCATTAGTATTATCTACTTTAGCCTCTGTTAAGCCTCTGGGGAACCCCTGGACTCTCTGCACACTACGGGTGCCAGTGCTGGCGGTCTCCTGCCCGCCATATCACAGGTACTTCCGGATTTCCGCCACACTTTGGGTGGAAATCCGGCAGTAGTTGTGCTGGTGGGCGGAGGCGCTCTGGGCCATAAAATGGCCTGGCGGTGTCCTCCTGGCAGGGCACTGCCGGCGGTGGAAGAGCCCCATCCTGTTCCCTGCCGATCAACCTTCTTCCCGGAACAGGTAAGGTGATCGTCCGACAGGGGAGGAGAGTGGGGGGTGTTGGTTGTGCGTGTATGGGTGTGTGGTGTCGGCGTGTGTGCATGAATGTGTGTGTGCGTGGTTGTATGCATGTCTGTATGTTGAAGTGAGTGCCTGTCTGCATGTCAGCATGTATGCGTGTGAGAATGCGTGATTGGATGGGTGTGAGTATGCATACATGAATGCGTGTATGAATGGAGTTGTGAGTGCGTGTATGGATGTTGTTAGTGCATGTATAGATGTTGTTAATGCGTGCATGGATGCGTGTGAGTGGATGAGTTTGTGTAGGTGAATGGGTGTGTGTCTGGTGCGTGTGGGTGTCTGTGTGCATGCATGCAAGGAGGGGGGCTATGTGGCTGAAGGGGGGGACTAGGGGGTAGGCAGGTCTAGTGCTTGCTGTGTGGGGAGGGGGGTGAGAGCCATCTACTGGTGACAGGGAAGCCCTTCTGCCATGGTTTTTGTGGCGGTGCTAACGCTGCGGAAACCATGTCGGAATGCCGGCTCCTAATACCGCTGGCGATCTTCGGTGGACCACCGGGTCGGAGATGATCATCTCCGGCCCAGCAGTGCCAACCCGCTACACTCCTAATGTGACGGTCTGCACTGTGGTGGGACAGCCACATTTACTGTGGCGGTCAGAAGACCGCCAGGGTCAAAATTACCCCATATAACTTATTTTGATATAGTATATACAGAGCCAGCTTCCTACAACAATCAATCTGGACAAGGTCCATTTCTAGATTTCTAGCCCCCCCGCTCTAACCCAATACCTTTTTTTCATCAGATGGTACACATTAGTCCTGTGGATGTAGAAACTAAAAGGCACCACTGTAGGCTCACTTCCTCCCTGTATGTCTGTGGGGGAGAAAAGAACTTAGGAAATGCGATGGATTGCACCACGTAGAATTGGCACCAATTTCCAAATGAAGGATGCATGTATCCTACGCACCATATGTTAGGGAAGAAGGTAGTATACAGAGGCTAAACCGACAAGGCTTGAAGATTGCTGATGCAGCACACAGAAGCACTAGCAATGAGGAACACTCTTCAGGTTTAAGACAGCATGATCGTAACTATAAAAGCATTCAGTAAAAGCACACATAAAAAAGGCCGAAATGGACAACCCCCTGTATTGCACCCTCCCAGGCATGCATACACCCATGGTGAGTTAAGTACACAGCAGCAGAACTTTAAAAGCGACCGAGCCAATAGGCCTCACTCCAGTGGCACAGGTAAAAAGGTTCTGTTCACTCCTACTCATCCCAACAAGGTATGCTGCCAACTCCTGGTAGAGGCAGGAACCCTCTACTACTACAAGGGAAACGCTTTGGCCGCCCATATCAGTCCAACAAGACCGCAATCCATAACACAGTCCTATTTCATGGTGCACAGGCATGAGCCGTGTTTGCCTATGAGGTCCCGCAGTGGCATAATGAAGGGGTGGGTGGGGGGACTTGTTAAAACCTTTTCTGAAAACGCATCAGAACTAAAGATTTACATAATGAGGGTTGATTAGGTAAACAAAGAAAGGCTGAAAAGATCAGTAAATCATTCTTAGTTCACAACAAAGCTTTGCCGCGCGAAAGGTAACAAACAAAAGTGCATCATACAATCTGTCCTGTGTAGGGTCAATCTACCTGTCCTCACACCCCTCGACAAACCGGGACCAGCAGCCTGAATAAATGTATTTGGTGGGAGAGCGGCAAAATTCATTCAACCAGCCCAGATGATGGATAAGACCCCTTCAGCTGGCTCTACAAATTTTCCATGCACGAAGGTGCAGCCGTCTGAGGTTCAGGTGCAATACCTTCCCTTGCTTCTGGGGCATCACATCCTCCTGAAAAGGAAGCAGAAGCTTAGCAGACATGCTTAGGCTCAGTTGTTCAGAGTACCAGACTCTTCATCCCCAATCCGGGGACAATACAGGGAGTGCAGAATTATTAGGCAAATGAGTATTTTGACCACATCATCCTCTTTATGCATGTTGTCTTACTCCAAGCTGTATAGGCTCGAAAGCCTACTACCAATTAAGCATATTAGGTGATGTGCATCTCTGTAATGAGAAGGGGTGTGGTCTAATGACATCAACACCCTATATCAGGTGTGCATAATTATTAGGCAACTTCCTTTCCTTTGGCAAAATGGGTCAAAAGAAGGACTTGACAGGCTCAGAAAAGTCAAAAATAGTGAGATATCTTGCAGAGGGATGCAGCACTCTTAAAATTGCAAAGCTTCTGAAGCGTGATCATCGAACAATCAAGCGTTTCATTCAAAATAGTCAACAGGGTCGCAAGAAGCGTGTGGAAAAACCAAGGCGCAAAATAACTGCCCATGAACTGAGAAAAGTCAAGCGTGCAGCTGCCACGATGCCACTTGCCACCAGTTTGGCCATATTTCAGAGCTGCAACATCACTGGAGTGCCCAAAAGCACAAGGTGTGCAATACTCAGAGACATGGCCAAGGTAAGAAAGGCTGAAAGACGACCACCACTGAACAAGACACACAAGTTGAAACGTCAAGACTGGGCCAAGAAATATCTCAAGACTGATTTTTCTAAGGTTTTATGGACTGATGAAATGAGAGTGAGTCTTGATGGGCCAGATGGATGGGCCCGTGGCTGGATTGGTAAAGGGCAGAGAGCTCCAGTCCGACTCAGACGCCAGCAAGGTGGAGGTGGAGTACTGGTTTGGGCTGGTATCATCAAAGATGAGCTTGTGGGGCCTTTTCGGGTTGAGGATGGAGTCAAGCTCAACTCCCAGTCCTACTGCCAGTTCCTGGAAGACACCTTCTTCAAGCAGTGGTACAGGAAGAAGTCTGCATCCTTCAAGAAAAACATGATTTTCATGCAGGACAATGCTCCATCACACGCGTCCAAGTACTCCACAGCGTGGCTGGCAAGAAAGGGTATAAAAGAAGGAAATCTAATGACATGGCCTCCTTGTTCACCTGATCTGAACCCCATTGAGAACCTGTGGTCCATCATCAAATGTGAGATTTACAAGGAGGGAAAACAGTACACCTCTCTGAACAGTGTCTGGGAGGCTGTGGTTGCTGCTGCATGCAATGTTGATGGTGAACAGATCAAAACACTGACAGAATCCATGGATGGCAGGCTTTTGAGTGTCCTTGCAAAGAAAGGTGGCTATATTGGTCACTGATTTGTTTTTGTTTTGTTTTTGAATGTCAGAAATGTATATTTGTGAATGTTGAGATGTTATATTGGTTTCACTGGTAATAATAAATAATTGAAATGGGTATATATTTGTTTTTTGTTAAGTTGCCTAATAATTATGCACAGTAATAGTCACCTGCACACACAGATATCCCCCTAACATAGCTAAAACTAAAAACAAACTAAAAACTACTTCCAAAAATATTCAGCTTTGATATTAATGAGTTTTTTGGGTTCATTGAGAACATGGTTGTTGTTCAATATTGAATTAATCCTCAAAAATACAACTTGCCTAATAATTCTGCACTCCCTGTAGAGCCAGACCCGTTTGACTTTCCTCAAGATGCACGGGGTCAGCAGCAGAGTCTACAGGAGACGGAAGCCCAACAAAGGTGGAATACATCTCCAAGACATCTTTAAGAAGGAAACTCCACAGCACAAAAGGTTGGACAATCAGTATTCTTGGAGGCAGTAAATGGGTTTGCTAAGGTTAAGTCATTTGGACACTGTAGGAAAGTACCATCTTTCTTGGCATGTTACCCCCAATTTCTGCCTGTTTGTCAGTGTTTTTTTACTGTCTCACTAGGATCCTGCTAGTCAGGACCCCAGTGCTCATAGTTTGTGGCCTATATGTGTTGTCAGTATGCCTGACTGTGTCACTGGGATCCTGCTAACCAGAACTTCAGTGCTTATGCTCTCTCTGTGTACCAAATGTGTCACTATAGTTAAGTGCCTCTATATTCCAATTCTGATTGGCACACTGGATCCCCCTTATAAGCCCCAGCTGCTGCCACGTCACAGACAGGTTTCTGCCCTCCTGGGGATTAAGCAACTCAATCCCAGGAAGGCGGAACAATGCATTTCCTTTAGGAGAGGGGTGTTACACACTCTCCCATTGGAAATAGGTGTTACAGGCATGGGAGGGGTATCCTCCCAGAAACTCAGGAAAAGCTTTGAAGGGCACAAATGGTGCCCTCCTTGCATAATCCAGTCTACACCAGTTCAAGAACCCCCAGTCCCTGCTCTGGCGCAAAACTGGACAAAGGAAAGGGGAGTGACCACTCCCCTGTCCATCACCACTCCAGGGGTGGTGCCCAGAGCTCCTCTAGAGTGTCCCTGGCGTTAGCCATCTTGGATTCCAAGGTGTGGGGACCCTCTGGGAGCATCTGTGTGGCCAGTGCCAGCGGGTGACGTCAGAGCCTCCTGATAGGTGCATACCTGGGTAGGTAGCCAATACCCTTCTCAGGGCTATATAGGGTCTCTTCTCTGGGTGTTTCCTCAGATTCAGTTTGCAAGACTCCACCAGGACTCCTCTGCATCCTCTGCTTCAGCTTCTGACCATCTGATCAACCGCAGACTGGTCCAGGAACCGCTGTAACTGCAACAAAGTATCCAGGAAGGCTACTGTGAACCGCATTTCTGTACTTTTCTTCCAGCCGGAGAATCTATCTTTGCACCTTCTTCCAGGTGGGCAGGGGCTCCTGTCCTTCCTGGACTCTTCTCCGACTTCTGGACTTGGTGTCCTCTCTCCACAGGTCTTCAGGTCCAGGAATCCATCATTTGTTGCTTGCAGTCCTGCTTGGTTCTTGAAAAATCTTCACCATGACTTGTAGTGTGTTCTGAGGAAATGTGCTGTACTTTACTCCTGTTTTCCTGGGCTCTGGGGTGGGGTACTTTACTTACCTTTGGTGTTTTCTTACACTCCCAGCACCCTCTACACAGTACACTTTCCTAGGGGGGGGGGGATTCGACATTCGCATTCTACTATTTTAGTATATGGTTTGTGTTGCTCCTAGGCCCATTGCAATCTATTGTGTTTTTCACTGTTTGCACTAATCTATAACTGTTTAGTTACCTGATTTTGGTTACTAGTGTATATATTGTGTATAATACTTACCTCCAGAAGGAGTATTGCCTCTAAGATATTTTGGTCTTGTGTCACTAAAATAAAGTACCATTATATTTTGGTAACACGGAGTATTGTCTTTTGTTGTGTATAAGTACTGTGCGACTACAGTGGTATTGCAAGAGCTTTGCATGTCTCCTAGTTCAGCCTAAGTTGTTCTGCTACAGCTACCCCTAGACAGCCTGGCTGCTAGACACTGCTACATTTCACTAATAAGGAATAACTGGACCTGGTATAAGGTGTAAGTAGCTTAGGTACCTACTACAAACCAGGTCCGCCTCCTACAGACATGAAAGTCTCCTGCATAGTAAACAGGCATATCCTCTGCCCTGAGTGCATGACCACATGTATGTAGTATTATTGTATTTTGGCCCTGGTGTCATGTTAAGGTAGCATGTGCACAGAGACCTAAGCCTGTCCCTGACTATGAAAAGTCCATGACTTATCATGTGACCTGGCAGGCAGCATCTAGCATACCTCTACTGCAGACAGGGGACAACTTTCCCTGCTGTGTGTGTAACAGAAAGTGGTTCTGGTAGTGGGACTATAAGTGCAAGGTGAGGCAGTTTCTGGTTGCCCATTTGTCTATCCCAGATTACTGCTTCAGAGAGGCTTATCACAGTCATGTCCAGAAACCTCAAATATCATCAGGCCCATGTTGTGGGTTGTTCACCTGTAGAAACCCTCCCCCACACTCCCTCATTCAGAAACCTAGGACTGCCCGTCCTACTACCCTGGCAGTCATGTGCAGGAAGTCTTTTGCTAGGCCCAGTTTGCAGATTCATCATAGGAGAGGCCCCTGCACACATGAGCCAGAAGACCTCAATTACCACAGTTGGTGCCCATTTTTTCCCTGTGCCCCCCAAACAAGGTCTCACAACACACAACTGGAAAAAGATACTCCGTCCCACCTCCAGGTGCAGATACTACTCCTGGTCTGTAAAAGGACAGCTACTGAGCTCATCTGCCAGTGAAATCCTGCCAAGTAACTGACTGTCAGGGAACGTCCTCTTTGATACACTGTTGCTGGTGTGGGGAGAATTCATACCCCAACTGCAACCACCGAGTCCAGGAGGAGGGGGTCCAACAGGAGAAATGCGTTCATAAGTGCTTAGGAGACCAGCAGGGTGGGACGCCCTCTTTGATACATTGCTGCTGCTGTTGGGAGGGCATGATACCCAAACAGCCACCACCAAGCCTGGAGGAGCGTCTCCAACAGGAGCAACATGCTCAGAAGTGCTTACGAGAGCCACGGGTGGGATGCCCTCTTCGATACATTGGTGCTGCTGTGGGAGACTTCATACCCCAGCTGTTGTGAAAGAACCCATTTCTTGGCATGGTTATCCCCATTTGTGCCTGATGTTGGTGTGTTTTTGACTGTGTTCACTGGGATCCTGCTAACCAAGACCCCAGTGACTGTGCTCTCTTTCCCTAAAATTAGTTGTTCATGGTTTTTACACCTCACAATTGGCAGACTGGTGCCCCCATGTAAGTCCCTAGTATATGGTACCCAAGGCATTGGGGCAACAGGGGTTCCCCCTTGAGCTGCAGCATGTATTATGCCACCCATGGAAGCCAATGCAAAACCTCTCTGCAGGCCTGCCATTGCAGCCTGCGTGAAAGGGTGCATGCACCCTTTTCACTACAGGTCACTGCACCAAGTCCCTATAAGTCACCCTTATGGCAGGCCCTCCTAGCGCAGAGGGCAGGGTGCCACTGGGATGCTTTGATGGGCACATATGGTGCCCTCCTTGCATACACCAGTCTGCACCGGTTCAGGGACCTCCAGTCCCTGCTCTGGTGCGAAACTGGACAATGGAAAGGGGAGTGACCACTCTCCTGTCCATCACCATCCCAGGGTGGTGCCCAGAGCTCTTCCAGAGGGCTCCTTGATTCTGCCATCTTGAATCCAAGGTGGGCAGAGGCCTCTGGAAGCAAATGAGTGGCCAGGTCAGGCAGGTGACGTCAGAGCCCCCTCCTGATAGGTGATCACCTGGCTAGGTGACCAATCCCCCTTCCAGGGCTATTTAGGGTCTCCCTCTTGGATGGGTCCTCAGATTTGACTTGCAAGATTCCAGCAGGACTCCTCTGCAATGTCTACTTCGACGTGTGGCTACTGGAACCGTAACTGGACTTCACAGGAACTATAATCTGCAGCTCTAGCGACGACTTCCCCCAGCAACATTGTTTCTCCGGCTCCTTCCAGCTTCTGCAACATTTCCCCGGCTGTGCATCCTCTGAGGGCGGCAAGTCTTCAGTCTGCATGAGAAGGAAGAAGGAATCTCCCTTGGAGTGAACAAGTCACTCTCCTCTATCTGCAGGCACCAACTGCAACGACGACCAGCTGCGTGGATCCTGCATCATGGATGGTGGTCTGGAGTGGTCCTCTTGGTCCTCTCTACCAGCTCTCCAACTTTGGTGAAGGTAAGCCCTTGCCTTCCCATGCAGGACAGTACCCCTGTGCACCGAGTCTTTTGCAGCTACCAAGGCTTGCTGGCATCTCCTCCAAGGGATCTTCAGGCTCAGTGTAGCCCTTCCCTGAGACACATAGCCCTCTGCGTGCTTCTCCTGCGGCGTGGGACCCTTCTTCAGTTGTGCTGCGTGGGCTCCTCTGTGACTCTTGGGTCGTGATCCAGTGGGTCTTCTGTGATGCTGCCTCCTTTTCTTTGGACTCTCTGCAATGCCGAGGGTTGCCTGGGAGTCCCCCCGTGGATTGAGTCCCCCTTGAACCTTGCTGGTCCCCGGCAGCTCCACTTTTCCTCCAACCGAGGCCACACCACAGACTGACTGCAATCCTTCATTCTGTGTGGGAAGTCGACTGCATCATCCAGGGACTGTTCATCTGCTCCTGTGCTGTATTGCTGACTGTCTTCGTCTCCCCGCCGACCAACTCATGCATCCACATACGGTTAGGTAGTGGCTCCGGCCACCACCGGCCACTCCAACTGGAACTGGACTACAGTAGTATGGCATGAGCTTTGCATGTCTCCTAGATAAGCATTGGTTGCTCATCCACAGCTACCTCTAGAGATCTTGGCTTCTAGACAATGCCTACTCTTCACTAAGATGGGATACCTGGTATAAGGTGTAAGTACCCTAGGTACCCACTACACACCAGGCTAGCTTCCTACACCAGCCACCACCACCGAGCCCAGGAGGAAGGGCTCCAACAGGAGAAATGTGGTCATAAGCGGTTAGGAGACCCACGGAGTGGGCTGCCCTCTTTGATACATTGTTGCTGATGTTGGGAGACTTCATACCCCAGACGCCACCACTGAGCCCGGGAGGAAGGGCTCCTATGGGAGAAACACGCTCATAAGCACTTAGGAGATCTGTGGGGTGGGACGCCCTCTTTGATACATTGTTGCTGCTGTGGGAGCCTAATACCCTAGCAGCCATCGCCGAGACCAGGAGGAGGAGCTCTAATGCGAGAAATGTTCTCATAAGTGCTCAGGAGACCATGGTGGAGGATGAGCCCGGATGCGTGCAAAGGTGAAGACTGGGCCGAGAGCGGGCCCGTCTGCACCCATCCACACCTAGACGAGACTGGGCTGGGCCCACTGTCTTTCATCTGTTTACCTCTGTGGCTTCATATCATGGCAAAGAGGGAGGTGTCATCTCAGACCCTGCATAAGGTAATTCAGGGAGTTCCTGCATTGCTTCCTTTCTTTCCAATGCTACGGGTGCCCGTAACAAGGAAATAGACAATGTTGAGAAGAGATTATGCAACAAACAAAGTAACAAGATTGGGGGGGAAACAAAGCGACTCTGGCCTCAAGTGTTCCAAGGGGGATATAGGAGACGGCGCTTCTGCACACAATATTGGTAGCAAACAGGTGGTTATTAATCCATGTGTGATGGAAGCCTCTCTGGTGATTGAACATTCTCCCTCTTCAGATAACAGCGAGCTTCCACCTGTTGCTAAAAAAAAAAAATATATATATATCGAAACGGCCAACCACCAGGCATAAATGTATGGCAAGTAGAGCTGGGAGATCACAATATGTAACAAATGGAATAATTATGGCAAGGAGAACAAAATGGATTGGTCCGGGCCCAAAACCGATACAAATGAATGTGTTTTGGTAAACTTTAACTCAGCCTTTTATGCCGAGAGGGCTTTTACTGTTCTTGCCGATTATCAGAGGGAGAACAGTAGGATTTCTGTGGTGCCCCTAGAGTATTTTTATCGATCTTGCCATCCTTCAAATACTCCTTCCCAGGCCCCATCTACGCACCCTCAAAACAGATCTCACACGGTTCACTTGAAAGCTAAATCGATTCTACCAGGGGACATCCTTACATATAAGAGTTTCCTTTCCCTGGATAACTTAATGGAACAGAATTGATCACCCCAGCTGCTAGTGAGGGAGGATATCCATGGGGGTGGCAGCTCTGCGGTCCCTCATGAACCATTTGGGCTATTACTTCCAACCAAGGACTAGAGTTGGGGATGAGTAGCTTGCACCTGACCAAGGGTAATCTTAGTATCCTGAGCGGGAATGTGGTGGGTGTTGGGAGTAAACTTGAGAATAATTAATGGTGTATACTTATTCAAAGCTTTCCGATTGTCTGCCTACAGTAACTTGGCAAACACCTGTGCTTTTGTGGATGGTTTTAGTAGACTCTTTACCTCCCACCTGCCATCAAATGAGGGTAGGCTGAAAGGATGTGTGGCCATTCTCCTAGCCAGCAACATGTGAGGTCGTGTGGGACACACACGCTTGAGTTCTCCTTATAATCAGATGGCCTGTTACAAGTGGAAGGGTGGGAGGAAACTTCAGTTAATCCATTTTTATAATATTCATAATTCTGTGGTAGACTTCATTTCTGATTTTGACAATGAACTGGAAGTATTTTTGAATTGATGCAGGGGCTGGGTGGGGGGCTTTACCATCCAGCGCTGTAGTTTTACTTCTGGCAGGTCTTGTGGTCTGTCAAGTGATGAGGATAAGCAAATTACACATTTTGTACATTCTAGATATGGCGAAATTCTAAATAATATTCTAATTGAGTATAATTTATCTTTTGTTTCAGATTTTTCAAGCTCACTTGTCACGAGATGGCCTGCTTATGTAGGCCATGGTACCCCCAGCCGTATTGATTTTATAAGTCTTGGGTAATATTATCCTCCTTGTCAGAGATTTCCACATACCTCCTTCTTGCTTTAGCCATCATATTTCCCTGATTGCAATGTCTGATATCTCTTTTGCAAAAGATGGGAAATCTACTCTAGGGGAGGAGCTGAAAGTGAATAGACGGAATGGGTTGGCACTAAAATTGGATTCAACCAACAAAGAGACATTTTTTAGTGAGTTGGTCAATTTATGTGGAGCACAAAGAGAGTTGGGCCTAAATGAGAACACTCAGAGGGAAACAATTGTCTGTCTTTGTATATAAATTCTCCGTTTACACGACCATCAAGAGCATTAAAAAAACAGGGCTGATTAGATAATGAATTGGAAAGGAGCATAAGGCCTTCATGTCAAACCCTAAAAATTGTCCCAATGGACAAAGAGGTGCTCTTCAAGTGTAGATCACTCTACTGTATAAGAGAACTTTGTTGGAAGGGAAGCAAAGGATAAAGGAGGAAGCTTGGGAGGGTGTCATGGAAGCGAGTAGTTAAGGTGAAAATGTGGCATTCTGGAAAACAGTTAATCCATTTCTTTGGGATGACAAAGCCCCACATTGGAGTCCAACATTTCTCCAGATGATTGGACTTCATATTTCTCTGTATGTTGTCAGGGGAGGCAGGCTCTTGTACAGAGGATTTATCTAACCTCAATAGGGACATCGATCCAGGACCAGCCAAGGGCTTAGACTTTGATGCCAGGGATGTACAGTATGTTACTTCGGCTCTCAAGGGGTGCCACAACGGTAAGGCCCCAGGTCAAGATGGAGTCCCACTGGATTTATTTATAGGGTGCATTGAGTTGTGGGCTCAGCTTCTTAGCAACGTCATCAATGCTGTTAAGGTAGGACCTTCTCCTATGTGGATGAAGTCTGTTATAGTCCAGATCTTCAAGAAGGGTAACAAAACTGATCCAGCCTGCCACAGAACTCTTTTGTTTTTGGATTCTTCGATGACGTTGGCAGGGAGGATAGTCTTGGATAAACTTGACGGGTGGGATCAGGACCACAAAGCTAAATTCGCAATTCAGTATGGTTTCAGAAAGAACATCAGTAGAACAATGCCTCAATTTAGCTGTTTTTATTGATAAATACACTGTTACCAAGCACAAGACAATGTACCTCTCATTTATGGATCTTTCATCCGCTTTTGATTTAGGGAACTGCTCCTTGCTTTGTTGCCTTTTACATGATTTGGGGCTTTGCACATGCATTATGCAATTACATTGACAGTTTTACATTGATACTACAGCAGTGGTACGCTATGGTTACAATGGCGAATCTACGGATTATTTTAGAGTTGACAGGGGCGTAAGACAGGGATGTATATTAGTTCCCTTTGTCTTTTTTATTTTTTTTTTACATTATACTTCAATGGCGTAGACAACTTTTTGTCTGCCAAAGTGTTAGATATGCCATATATCGTTTCCCGCACAGCCCCCTTCTTATTAAATGCAGACAACGCTCTGTTAATGGCCCGCACTGGTAATGCATTTCAGTCTCTTTTAGCTTTGTGTCTTTTATTGACACATCCCTGGGTAGGCCTAAAAGAATTCCCTAGTTTGAGCAGGTTTATTCACTTTGTATGAAGTTGGGTAAACTTTAGGGATCCAAATGGATGACGCAAGGTCAGTAGAAAAGACCTGAGAACCTCCTTGCTTGATTTAAGAGATATCAAGGGTACTATTGCTAATACTAACAAAGAATCTGTTCACGGATATGTAACTTTATCGTTTCAAACTTGTATTCAACCTTATTTATGTTGGTTGAACAATGGGTTTCACCTCTTTTTGTTAACTAGATTTCGACTAAATACAATTCATATGTATGTTGCTATTTTGGATGATTTGGTTAATCTTCAACCTTGCACCTGTTATCATTTCTCTGTACAATCACTTTTACATATTGTCTTTTTTGTGGTTTTTACCATGAAAGTACATCTACTGCTGCTGAACGGTTTAGATTTTGTTTAACGTAGACCAGCTTTATTATACCTACAGCAATTACATATACACTTTACATCTATATCTGCAGCCACATTTCATCATCAGAGGTGAGGTTAAGACCATATGGACTTTGCACTTTACTGTTGTCTCCCCTTCCAAGAGACAAAAAACTGTATTAATAACTAATTTTATTTGTATTTAACCTTGATATGTTTTATATATGTGATGACTTGAACATAGTATGTTTTATCTTAACCAAATAATGCATTTATGCATCTTGTATGGGGTAATTCTTCCCCCGAATAAAGATTAACCATCAGGCAAATTCCCATAAAGTGCCAGATATAGCACAGGACACCACTCTGCCCTGCTTCTTATACTACCGCATAGAGGTCATGTTGTCCATCAGTACCTGCATCAACTCGACTTGATGGAAGGCAGAAGGGCCTTTATGGACAGCTGGCTGACTCACATCTCAAGAAGATTTACGTGGTGGTGCATCTCTATCTCAGACAAGAGACCGCTTCCCTCCACCTCATCCAGGTAACTTCCTCTGCCCATAAATGATGCAATCGTCACTACTGTGGCGTCATCAAAGGTCCTGAACTGCCTTGTCACAGATTTAGTTTCTGTCCAGATAACATTTCCGGTGCTGAGCCCACTGCAGGCAAAGGTTATATTCAGGGGCGGCTCCTACATTAGGGCGGAGGAGCGTCGCCCCCCTGCCAGCAGCAGAAGCTGCATATCTTTCACCACGAAGTGATAATAAACTAAGTTTATTGTCCCTTTGTGGTGAAAGGGGCGGGGCCATGGAGGTGATGGGCAGTGAGGGGAGTGCACAGAGCACTCCTGTCAGAGCACATGTGTGTTTGGCCGGCCATCTCGGGCTGGCCAAACACACATGCGCAGTGTGCTTTCTCCAGCCCGGCACTGTGTTGCCGGGCTGGAGAGAGCCTGCACAGGCTCCCAGTGTGCCTGGGAGCACCCTGTCTGGGTGCTCCCAGCCAATCCTAACGCTGCTCTGAGCAGCGTTAGGATTGGCCGCAGAGCAGGCTGGGAGCTTGTGCCTGCCTGCAGCGATGACGAGGGAAAGAGGAGCGGCGCAGTAATGGAGGAGGTAAGTTTTTATTTTGTTTTCGTTTTTTTAGTTATATGTTAATCCCCCCACCATCCACGCCCGCCCCTTTACAGGTCAGTGAGACGCGACTGGCTATATTGAAGGATTCAAATATGCCAAAAGGAAAGAAGCAAAAGCAGGATGTCCGATGCCAAGAGCTGAAGCAGCCTCAGAAACATCAAGGCCAGGATAGAAGCTCTTGCCTGAAACACTGATCATAGCCTGAATGCCCCAGACTCACTGTGGGAACTGATAAGCCTTGAGGACTATTGTGTCAAGAATGGCCCCAATACATAGAATTCTCTGCAATGGCTGGGGATGGGATAAGGATTCGTTGATGGAAAACACCAAGACAGTAATGTCAGAGATGAGACTACCTGCAGCAAACTAGCATTGAGCAGCCAGCCATCAAGGTACATATGTCCCCAGCTTCCAAAGATCGGCAGCTGCCCCCGGCATGCCCTTCGTAACGAGTCAAGGTGGGTCCATCCAAGTTTGAAGGGCAGCACAGTAAATTGGAAGTGGTCTGAACCCACCACGAAGCTGAGGTACTCCTTGAGGGACTGCAGAGCCAACACATGAAAGTACTGTCCTGCAGGTTGGAGACACCATCCAGTCCTGACAATCGAAGGCCTACAGCATTTAAACATCAATTTTTACCATTCCATTTTTGTGGAAAGTGTCTAGAACGAGCTTTAGTTCCCTGTCATTCCAGAGGACCAGAAGGAACGGGGAGCAACACCCAACACTTTTTTGCCACTGGGACCAGTTTGATCACCCCTTTGGCAGGCAACACCAGTACTCCCTTCAACAGAATCATGGTGTGATAGTACACAGGGGAAATATGAAGAGGATTGTCTAGAAACGGAAACGCCTAACCCACTTTGAGAACGTTGAAGACCAATTATCCAATATGATGCCGCACTTGCAAGGTAGGCAGTCTTTGATTCTCTCATCTACCAGTTTCAATGAGGGATGCAGGTCAAATAAAAGGTTTGGCAACAGTGCCTGGGGAAGAAGCACAAGGAGTGTTACGGAGGTTGTTGGTGTTTTTTTTTTTCAAAGTCCTCTACCTCTGCCACAAAGAAGAGTCTGCTTGGGTTGCCGTGTAGGCGGAGAGGGATGCAGATGGTGACATGCAAGACGTCTGGACTATTCTGTACTGGTTTACTTTGCTCTGGAGGACTGTATCAAAGGTTATCTGGGGTTGGATGTTGCGTCATAAATGTTGCTCACCTGGCATTGGCCTGTGACATCTCGCAATGGGGCCACTCACGACCAAACTGACAATATATCTGACCAGTCACTACCGAGTCATGTAGGACATTGTTTAGAGGCAACAAGGGCTCAGAGTTTGACAGCCCAATTTGAAAAATTTCAGTGAGGAGGACAACCTTAGTCTCTAAGAGGAGTGGCAATTCCAGGACTTACACATCCCTACAAACAAGGCACTTTCCCCTGTATGAGGCTGTACTGGGATTCCAGGGTGGAGTCTGGAGAGGCATCCAAACCACTGGTATTTTGCAAATCGTGAACCCTGCCAGCATCAATGAGTTGGACTCAACTCATCTGCCTCCTTGCCATCATGCAGGACATGTTGGAGGCCTTGAACGGCATCCGAATCCGACTCAAAAATGTCCTTGATCCTCCGGAAGTACTGTTGACACAAGAGACTGGATGACAGCTCACTTAATCCCCATTATTTGCTTTGGTAATCATGTACCTTGACATTGGGTTGTCTCCAACTGAAGATGGTTCTGGACATAAGGCCAAAGCCACTGTAATCATAGCGGGTACTTACAGAGAACCAGAAAGCAGGGGTTGTAGCACAGAAGTGGAGGCGCAGGCCGGAGGTGGAGGTAGTGCAGACTGACTGACTGTGGTCAGTTAGTGCCAGGGGAGAACCCGCTGGCGGATGCCTGACTGAAGGGTTTGACGGTTCTATGGGGGTCAGAAAACAACTTGTGTAGCATGACCTCCTTGAAGAGCACAACCTGCTGCAAAACATTGACAGACGGGGAACTCTGGGGACAGTGGTTTAAATTTTGGAAGTGGATCAAAGTCATACACCGAGGATGGAGTCCGGCGCTGTGACTGCTGACTCCTTGTTCTCCTCCTGGGTCAAAACAGCACTAACAGCGAGCATAACTGGAAAATTGATGTGGCTCTGCTTTACTCTTGGAATGCAGAGTTCCTGCCAAAATGAGCCAATCACCATCCTGACAACAGGAACAACACAAGGCTTGAGAATGTGAGCTGGCCAGTGAGATTTGGCATCACCTAATGTGATTTCCAGTCGCTAGGACGACGTTCGGGGAGATTTTATCAGAGGGCGGTTGCAGTTGGTAAATTTTCTACCCGAGTGGCAGCAAAATCAAGAACAAAATAATTTTTCGAGTAGATATTCTACCTAAACGGATGGTTCTGGTAGTTTTTTTTTTTTTTTAGCTCAAAATATATATATATATATATATATATATTTTTTTTTTTTAAACAGTTTAAACATGAAGGAAGTGCCATGCCTCTTCCTGTCCAGAAGGCTCCTCCTACTGTTTTGTCCATCCCTTGTCTGCAATCCCTGCTGTGTGTGTGTGTATATCTCTATATCTTTTGACGTGATTAAAAAACAATTTACTTAAGGCTCCAAAATCAATATCCCTATGACATCAGGAGTAACGAGTGAATCTGATATCGATTTGAGTGAAAATGAAGAGAGAAATGAACCAAGGTTAAAGACAACCTTTTTGGAAGAGATGCAAATTATGTACCAAGATCAGCAATTATCAAAAGGCAGGTGCAGAGGACGCTATCAAGGAAGAGGCCAGAAAAGACCTCCACAACATCTCACAGAAAAAACAGAAGAGGTAGGGGGCAAAAGAAATTACCCACTGCACAGCAGACAAAAGAAGTCTTTGAGAACATTAGTGAAGCACTTGAGGAGCATTTAGTAGTAAACCTATCAGACTATACCCCCCAACAAAAGAAGAATGTAGGGTGTTAAATAAAGGTTTGTCATCCTGCCCAGAACATCACTTTGATAAGGTTGAAACTAAACTTGATACATACAAATTTGTAAGAAAAATCAAGCTAATGAAATATTTTGGGAAAACATCTGAATAAAGAGAACACACCTGCAGCACGACGAAATGAAACTGGACTTACAATTGAACAAACAGTAGATGTCAAAGTGTGCTATGATTTGATGCACAATCTAGAGGATGAAGAGATGACTACAACAGAAATTATGGACCAATTGGGCATTTCAACGAATGAACATGCATATAGTCATTTCAAACCGAAATCAAATGTATGTCCTACTTTGAACCCTGACAAGAAAATTGATGCATTTTATGACGCTGTGATAGCCGATTTAGACAGGCTGACATATCACAGACAACCACAGGCTAAGGAAAATCTAACTTCAGGAGAAAAAGCCCTGAACAATTTACTTGAGAACGAAAATATCATTATAAAACCTGCTGATAAGGGAGGCAACATTGTCATCCAGATCTGTGGAGATTACATCAAAGAGGCAATGCATCAACTTGGGGACTCTAAGAGTTATCAAAAGTTAGATAAAAAATCCCATGAAAGAAATGATGCATAGCGTCAATTTGAAACTACAGGAGTGGCATCAAGAACTGCTGATTGATGAAGAAGAACTAAAATTTCTCAAACAAGACTATCCGATTTTAGCAACTATTTACTTCCTTCCAAAAATTCATAAAACACTGAAAAATCCTCCAGGCAGACCTATTGTCTCGGGATGTGGGTCATTGTATGAGAACATCTTGCAATATGTTGATTTCTATTAAGTACCTCTGGTAACATCATTGAGCTCATATATTAAGGACACAAGAGACTTTCTGAGGGCAATCTCAGATATATTGTGGCAATCGGACTATCGATTAATTACCCTAGATGTGGTTTCACTCTATACCTCTATCCAACATGAAATAGGTCTGGATGCTCTAGGCTATTCCCTCATACAGAGGAACATAGAGGATGCTATTGATTATGGTAGAAATGTGTCTACAAATTAACATTTTCATATTTAATCACCAAATTTACAAACCGATACGGGGGACCGCCATGGGCATTTCTCTATCTCCTAACTATGCAAATTTGACCATGGGATGGTCGGGGAGAGAGGTGGCCTTGCAGGATGTTTACCAGGAACATCCTGACAAAATTTTTCTTTGGCCACGTTACATTGATGATTTATTCATAATATGGAATGGTTCTGACAAAGAATTTGATATGTACTTTAATAAGATCAACAACGATTGTGGTCTCCAATTTACATATAATATGGATGCTACAAGAGTGAATTTTCTGGATATCCTGGTTTATGTAGAGATTGTAAAATTACAAACAACCATGTATAGAAAAGAAACAGCATCTTACATGGGACAAGTTTCCATCCAAAGCCGTTGATAAAAAGCATTTCCATTTGGTGAGTTTTTGAGAACCAAGAGAAATTGTTCCAATGATGATGAGATGGAAATTCATTTTGCAGGTACAAGTCAGATTTCTCTGCCGAGGTTATCCGAGAACATATATAGAGCTGGGCACCAAAAAACGCAAGGGATAGGAGTCGTTACTAAACTCTCATAGATACATCAACAGATATTCCAAAGAAAGATAATGGATGTCCTTGACCGATACTCATGTACAGCAAAGAAAGCAATGCAATTGCGAACATGGAAAATACTGAAAAATGATCAAGGCATCAGCCAATCAATAGGGATGAGACCAAAAATCGCTTACAGAAAATCACGCTCTATTAAAGATTTGTTGGTAAGAAGTCATTATACACCACAGCCAATAACAACTTAGCTGAACAGAGAAGCAATTGGTTTTTACAAATGTAACAACTGTAAAGCATGTCAAGTGGCCAAAAATATCAAACGTTTTTCAGATTACAGAGGAAGAGAATTCAAGATTTCTCATAGAATTACTTGCAACAGCCAATACATGGTATATCTATTAGAGTGTGAATGGGGCCTACAGTACATAGGTAGCACTATTTGCCCACTAAAAAAGAAAAAAAGAGGATATTGGAACACATCAGAGCTATACAGAATCATGACCACAGCTATACTCTGGCCAAGCATCACAACAACCAACACACCACAGATTGGAAAAGAATTAGGTTCTTTGGTTTGGCCAGGATCACTAGCTATGAACGTAGGGGCAACAGAACATTGAAATTGTGCCAACTAGAAAGTAAACTCATCATTCGACTCAAACAAGATCCCGTATGGGCTCAACATTGATGAGGAATTTTTTGTACATTTATAGAGGAGGACATTAAAATAAGCTGTAATTTGAGAAGAATCGAACATTTTTTATGACGCTATGAGATTCACATATAATAAGTTGCATGGGAGGGACTTGATATAAATGTAAGAACATGTTGTACTCCATGGATCAGATCACAGATGTATAATATGGGGTCATTACATGAAAGAAAGAAGATTTTGCTGACATTGATAGGATAAACAAACATATATCAAAGTATAGGCACTCAGCCGTCACTTATGATTAACTAGTGGGATATGCCATACCAATATATAGCAGGCGATACGTATTTCTTTAAACAAACATGTCTATTGCAGACAGTCAAGTCTGAAGGTTTGGGCACTAAGCGTCAAAGCGTGAAATGACATAATGTGCTAACCATAATTGCTATCAACATTTTTTATTAGATTGTC
Organism: Pleurodeles waltl; assembly: GCF_031143425.1. Lineage (NCBI taxonomy): Eukaryota > Metazoa > Chordata > Amphibia > Caudata > Salamandridae > Pleurodeles > Pleurodeles waltl. The sequence goes on along the minus strand of NC_090445.1, from coordinate 20,943,479 downwards.
ATGAGTCCCTCAGAAATATAGGAATCAAATTTTGTGATCATTTAAAGAGTCATTAATACATTTGGAATTCATTATTCATTTTTGTGATTTCTATTTAAGTTTAAGTAATTTTTGTTTTTTGAACCACGATGTCCAGAATGCACCATTCTAAGCGGGGCACAATTTTACTATTTGAAGGATATAGCAGAGGGACTCACTAGCCATGAACAAGACTTGTAATAAGTTGAAACACGTTGGTGGTTACTGAATGCTTCAATAAAAAGCGTTACGCAGTACCCTGTGGAGTGAGGTGAATTTTATGATTTCATGATATTTCGAGGGTGGACTACTCCGTCACCTGCACCGGCAACAAGGGTGCGCCGCCAAGAACTGTTTCTGACTCTTTGTGTCGACATATATATATATATATATATATACACACACACACACGTTTTGAGTTGCCTATATCTTTGGTACGGTTAGAGGAATCTTCACTGATTTTTTCTTTTTTTTTAAATACCCTGGTGATTCTTGTGCAGAAGGAAAGTTTCAGGGAGATCTGTTAAGCGGGGGCTGAGAAAAGGGGGGGGGAGGGGTTAAAAAAGTTGCATTTGCCATGTTACTTGCCATAGGACCTTTACACACAACTACAACCCGAATCACTAGACAGAATTACACCAAATGTGGCAGAAAGCTAGCTTTCGGTACACAGATCACACTTTCGCTTATTTGGTGTAAACCCATTCAGTAGTTTTGGAGATAATAAAGGGGAAATTCATTTGTATATCTTGGGACGTGGAACCTTCACAAATGAATTGCAAAAATTAGTGAAGTTTTGCAAATGCGCACGCGAATAGAAGCGCTGTCATTGGCTGGCAGCAACCGAATTAGAAAGTTGTAGTTACCACTTTATTTTATGGGATACGGGGCTGAAAATCTAAATTGAAAGTGGCACAAGAGGTCAGGGTGAAGGTACCCTGACCCCAGCGATGTGATATAGGGGTGTTTTAGGATCAAATTATGAGTTAAAAATGATTTTCCTTCACCATGTGCGATAACCGCGAATATTCTCGAAGATATGAAAAAAGAATTTTAAAAAAATTCAGACTCATTCATTCACTCATACACGCACTCAGAGACTCATGCACCCACTCACACACCCACTCAGATTCACACACCTACTTCCAAACCCACTCAAGCACCCACTTTACATTAAAAATAAACATAGAAATTCACTGAAAAAAACTGAAGGTTACAGGGGTATTATAGTTAGGTTCATAGAAGTTCAGCAGTTATAATTAGAGTTATTTCAAGTAACTATAACTCGCTCCTTCGTCATGCACAGCTAATTACTCCACATAACATATCAGTGATGAGATCTTGTATGGCTTCTTTGATATGATCACTGCAATATTTGCAACAAAATTACTGATAAGAAAACTGTACACAGCAAGGGTTCAAGTTTTAGTTACCTTAGGATGCGAGTTATAGTTACTTGAAATAACTCCAACTATAAGTGCTGAATTTCTATGGTTTTGTACGAGTAAATTCAGAAGCTAACTATAATGTCTCTGTAACCTTTGTTTTTTTCAGTGAGTATATATGGAAAATGTCACTTACCCAGTGTACATCTGTTCATGGCATGTAGTGCTGCAGATTCACATGCTATGCATATATCGCCATCTAGTGTTGGGCTCAGAGTGTTACAAGTTGTTTTTCTTCAAAGAAGTCTTTTTCGAGTCACGGGATCGAGTGACTCCTCCTCTCGGTCATAGTGCGCATGGGCATCGACTCCTTTGTTAGATTGTTTTCCCGCAGAAGGGTGTAGGAAGGAGTGATAGAGTGAAAGAATGTAAATGTACAACTAAATGCAGTAAGTAAATAGGATGTCCATGTAAATGTAAAAATATATATATATATAGATATATACATACGTACAAATAAATACTGCAACAACTAGAGGCTCCCGGGGAGGAGGGAGGGTGCATGTGAATCTGCAGCTCTACATGCCACGAACAGATGTACACTGGGTAAGTGACATTTTCTGTTCGATGGCATGTGTAGCTGCAGATGCACATGCTATGCATAGACTAAAAAGCAGTCCTTCTCCCAAAACAGCGGTGGCTAGCCTGTAGGGGTTGAAGAAGTTTGAAATAAAGTTTTAAGTACAGCTTGACCAACATTGGCCTGTTGCTTTGAAAATACATCCACACAGTAATGTTTTGCAAATGAATGTGGAGCGGACAATGCCGCCAGCTTTACATATGTCTGCCATTGGTATGTTACCTAGAAAAGCCATGGAAGCACCTTTTTTTCCTAGTGGAATGTGCCTTAGGTGTTATTAAAAGTTGTCTTTTTGCTTACATGTTTGGATGCATTTTACAATCCATCTAGCTAATCCTTGTTTAGGGATAGGATTTCCTTTATGTGGTTGCTGAAAAGCAACAAAAAGCTGTTTAGTTTTACTAAACTCTTTTGGTCTATCAACCTAGTACACTAGAGCTCTTTTAAGGTCAAGAGTATGAAGAGCTCTCTCAGCAGTTGAGTCTGGCTGTGGGAAGAAGACTGGAAATTCCACTGTTTGGTTAATATGAAAAGGAGAAACTACTTTTGGCAAACATTTTGAATTTGTCCTAAGTACTACTTTATGTTTGGCTACTTGGAAAAATGGTTCCTCCAGAGTGAATGATTGTATCTCACTAACTCAATGAAGCAATTGCTACTAAGAAAACAACTTTCCAAGTTAGAAATTGGATATCACATGAATGCATGGGCTCGAATGATGGTCCCATTAATCTTGATAGTACAATATTCAGATTCCAAGCAGGAACTGGTGGGGTTCTTGGTGGAATAATACACTTAAGTCCTTCCAAAGAGGTTTTAATAACAGGAACTCTAAAGAAAGAAGTATGTTGTATAGTTTGTAAGTATGCTGTATTGATCCTTTAAGTGGATCTATATTTTTGGGCTGACAGTAGTAAACAAACCGTTTCCACTTGTTTGCATAGCACTGTCTGCTTGTTGGTTTGCATGCTTGTTTTAGAACTTCCAAGCATTCTAATGGAAGGTGTAACCATCCACACTATGACCTCAGGAGCCAAATCGCTAGGATGAGTACACTGGGATTGGGATGCCTGATTTGACCTTTGGTCTGTGTTAATAAATCTGGTCCGTCTGGAAGTTTGTGATGGGGTACTACTGACAGATCTAGGAGTGTTGTGTACCAATGTTGCCATGCCCATGTGGGGGCTATGAGTATCATGGTGAGAGAGGTCTGATGCTATATGTTGACAAGAAATTATATTAACGGGAGTGGGGGAAAAGCGTAAGCAAATATCCCTGACCAGTTGATCCATAGAGCATTGTTCTTGGACAGAGAGTGTGGGTGTCTTATGCAAAGTTTTGGCATTTTGCATTTTCAAGTGTTGTGAATAGGTCTATATCTGGTGTTCCCCACATTTGAAAGTACTGTTGAAGTACCCGAGAGTGAATCTCCCATTCGTGTTTCTGTTGCTGTGTCCTGCTTAGCAAGTCCGCTAGCTGATTGTGTATCCCTGGGATGTATTCTGCTAGTAAGTGAATGCGATTGTGAATTGCCCATTTCCAAATTGTTTGGGCTAGAAGGGACAGTTGAGATGAATGTGTTCCTCCTTGTTTCCTCAGATAATACATTGTTGTCATATTGTCTGTTTTTATCAAAACTGTTTTGTGCTTGAGAAGGGGTTGAAAAGCTTTTAGGGCAAGAAACACAGCTAACAATTCTAAATGGTTTATGTGATAAGTTAACTGTATTGAATTCCATTCCCCTTGTATGGGAAGGTTGCTGAGGTGAGCTCCACAGCCTATCATTGATGCATCTGTTGTTATTGTGGTCTGAGGCAAAGGGTCCTGAAATGACTGCCCCTTTATTAAATTGCTGTGATTCCACCATTGAAGAGATTTGTGTGTTTGGCGGTCTAACAACACTGGATCTTGCAATTGACCCTGTGCCTGAGCCCACTGCTGTGAGAGGCACTGTTGTAGTGTTCTCATGTTTAATCTTGCATGCAGTACTATTGCTATGCAGGATGCCATCATTCCCAATAGACTCATGATAAATCTTACAGTGTAATGTTGATTTGGCTGTATCTGTGATATGAGATTTTGGAAAGCGTGTATCCTTTGTGTATTTGGATAGGCTAAGGCTTTCTGGGTATTGAGAACAGCACTAGGTAAGGTTGAACCTGTGCTGGTTGAAGATGAGAGTTTTGGTAATTGGCTGTGAACCCCAATGTGTGTAGGGTTTCTATTGAGCATTGAGTGTGTCGTTCGCACTGTATAATGTTGCTTGATTTTATTAGCCAGTCGTCTAGATGAGGAAAGACATGTATGTGTTGTCTTCTTAGGTGAGCTGCTACTACCACTAGACATTTTGTGAAAACCTTTGGAGTTGTTGTTATGCCGAAGGGAAGAACCTTGAACTGGTAATGCTTTCCCGCTATCACAAACCTTAGGTATTTTCGATGAATTGGATGTATGGGGATATGAAAATAGGCATCTTTGAGATCTCATGCAGTCATGTAATCTTGTTTTTTGCAGTAGTGGAATGACGTCCTGCAGAGTTACCATGTGAAAATGTTCTGACAGGTTATATAGATTCAGTGGTCTGAGATCCAGAAAGGGGCTGAGAGTGCCATCCTTTTTGGGTATGAGGAAATATAGTGAATATACTCCTATTCCCTGTTGAGATTTTGGAACCAACTCTATTGCTTATTTTAGTAATAGCGATTGTACCTCTTGTTGTAACAGAACGTTGTGTTCTGGGGACAGCCTGTGATAGCGAAGGGGAATGTTTGGAGCAGTAGAAATGAGTTCTAGGCAGTAATCATTGCAGATAATTGAAGGTACCCATTGGTCTGTGGTGATATTTTGTAATTGGGAGTGGAATTGCTGCAGTCTGCCCCCCACAGGAGATGTGTGGGATTGTGGTATACTGAGGAAGTCACTGTTTTGATGGAGTGGTGACACTCTGAGGCTTGAAATTTGCCTCAGGCTCTGAAGTATTGACCTCTATAAGAGCCTCTAAATGCTCCTCTTTGCTCCTCTGCTGATCTTGTTTAGCTTGCGGGGTGGAAGCCTCTGCAGACTGGGGTTTGAAACCTCCTCTAAATTGTTGTTTACGAAAGGAGCCTCTGTAAGGTGTAGTGTATAGAGCTCCCATAGCTTTTGCAGTGTCAGAGTCCTTCCTGAGCTTCTCAATAGTTGTGTCAACCTCGGTCCAAATAGATGTTTTTTTTATCAAAGGCATATTGAGCACTGCTTGTTGGAATTCTGGTATGAACCCCGAAGATCTTAACCATGCATGCCTACGTATGGTTATGCTAGTGTTTATGCTTCTAGTTGCTGTATCCGCTGCATCAAGAGCAGATCTTATTTGGTTGTTGCGAAATGCCTGACCTTCTTCAACAATTTGTTGAGCCCTCTTCTGATGTTCTTTTGGCAGGTGTTGTAAGAATTCCTGCATTTCGTCCCACTGTGCCCCGTCATATCTCGCTAGTAGGGCTTGTGAATTGGCAATGCGCCATTGGTCAGCTGCCTGTGTAGCTACCCTCTTACCACCAGCATCACACTTTCTGCTTTCTTGGTCAGTGGAAGGGGCATCCCCTGAAGATTGGCTATTGGCCCTTTTCCTAACAGCACTGACGGCAGTCTGGTGGTACCTGTTCCGTGATGTAAGCTGGGTCTGTTGGTGCAGGCTTGTATTTTTTGTCTATTCTGGGAGTTAAAATTAGAGCCCTAACAGGGTCTTTAAATATGTCATCTGCATGTCTAAGCATACCAGGCAACATAGGCAAGCACTGGTATTGTGAGTGGGTGGAGGACAACGTGTTGAAAAGAAAATCCTCCTCCAAAGGCTCAGCATGCATTTGTACCCCATGGTACGCTCCTGCTCTCGAAATGACCTGTGTATTTGCTGTGCTATCCTCTGGTGGCGAAGGTTTGGAAGGATAGAGTTCTGGGTCATTGAGAGGTATGGGACCTGGATCATACAAGCCCCAGGGGTCAACTGTATCGCCATGCGAATATGTATGGGAATGTGTTGGTGAAGGGAATATGTTGGTGAAGGCAATGGTGGTGGGGTAGCAGGTGGTGGACAGAAATAAAGTTGTGGCGAATGTGGTGGAGAAATTTGTAAAGGAGATGGTTTCTCCTTCATTTTAACTATCTTTGCTGGTGGTGGAGCAGTGTCAAGAGTCTCTTTAAACGCCAGCCTTCTCCTGGTTTGTGGAAGAGGTAAAGCAATGATCTTCACATTCTCCTTTTGGATATGCATCCTTCTTTGTTTGGTGTCCATGATTTCAAGGATTGGCCGAATATCAGAGTTTTCAGAAAGATATTCTGATGTTCTAGCTGTTTTAGAGGATTGATCATCAATAGTCTTTGAGCTGTGTTTTAATCGGCTCAAAAGTCCTTGTTCCTCTGTATAAAAATATTTTTTCGGCTCTGAAGTGGTGGATAACTTTTTCAGTCCCGAATATACAGCCTGTGATTTCAGCTACGAAGCCGGACATCGAATTTTCGACTCCAAAGAGTGTGGACATCAGCTCGGCATGGATGTGGAGATTTTAATAGAATTTGCTAGACTCCGGCATCGAAACAGGTGTGGCCTTTTTCGGCACCGAACCCAAAGGTCAGTTGCCGACGATTTTCTTTCAGGTGGAACCATGGCTCTCTGGCAGCGGTGCACCCAAGGCCTTAATAGGTCTCTCGGAAGTGGGCGTAGGGGCAGGTGTACTCACATGCTGAGCTGCAGTGATTGGTTGGCTGTCTTCATCAGAGTGTGCTTCGGAGTCGGTGTCCTGGATCGAAACAGCTGTCTGGGTCTGCTCTTCTTTTAAGGTGTCAGTGGACTCTGTATGCTTTGACGCCATTTCGAGTCTCCTAATTCTCCAGTCACACAGTGTCTTTTACGACAGGAACGACCGACAAGCTTCACAGTCTTCTTCTGGATGCTCGGGAGAGAGACAGAGATTAAATACCACGTGTTGATCTGTGTAGGGGAATTTTGTGTGGCATCAAGGACACAAGGACAGAATCGGAATGGAGTCCGATCCATCAGGCTCCAGCATGGTAGGCCTGAACAGGCCCAAGAATGGCGCAGGCACCCAAAAGGGCGTTTTCTGGTTTCCGACTGTGCTATCGGCTAGATTACAGATGGAAGCGCGATCGAAACAATACCGACAGTAGAATAAAGTTATTATAACGTTTCTGATTCGATAGTCTTGGAGCGAGAGGAAACTTGTCCGAACCAGACAGCGGAAAGAAATCAATCTAACAAAGGAGTCAATGCCCATGCGCACTATCACCGTAAAGAGGAGTCATTCGATCCCGTGATTCGAAAAAAAGGTTTCTTCGAAGAAAAACAACTTTTAGCACTCCGAGGTCAACACTAGATGGCGGGACCTATGCATAGCATGTGTATCTGCAGCTACACATGCCATCGAACACATATATATATATATATATATATATATATATATATATATATATATATATATATATAGATACACACACACACACAAATATACACACACACAAACAAACACCACAGCATTTTTAATTTATTTTTTTGTAAAATCAGGTAAGTTAACCGCTTGGGTGCCCAGGACGAGCTGGTCTCGCCCTCGGCCACGGTTGCCCAGTGCCGGGGACGAGACCAGCTTGTCCTGCTATTAGCCCTTGGGGGGGGGGGGGGGGGGGGGAGTTCTTCTGTCCCAGAGGCTACCCCAGTAGACCACATTCACCCGATGCGTACCTGAGGAACGACGCTTAGGGTAACTATTAAAGGAAAGTGATGGGCAACGGCTGGGCCTGACCAGCGCGCAGAGTGCCACCATCTTTGTTTGTGCTTTGCCCAATGTAATGCAGTGAATAAAGGCAGTCACTAGGAGACAGCAATGGCACGGTGGCAGTTGACAGTGTCTCTGCCATCAGCTGCTTTTAGTGAGAGACTACTGCTCCTCATCCCGGGGGAGTGTTTTTTGCTACCCACCAAATTTTATTTAAAACAAGCCTCTGCCTTATCTTAATATACCATCTACCTACAGGGTATTTTATAATTGTTTTAAAAGAATCCTCCTTTTCCCTCATTTGACTAAGATGTCAGATGAGGAAAAAGAGCCCTGAGATCCCACATGCAAAGATTAATGAGGAGCTAATTAAGAAGTTGCATGAGATGCCTACCTGCGTACGTGAGACTCTTGACCAGGTGATGGTTAATAAAAGATCCATGGGATCTGATAATGAATTTGTATTCAGGTCCATGCTGGGGGGAAACTCGGATGACTGGGATAAAGGAGGTAAGAGAAGGAGGAAATCTAAACATATCCTTAAGAGGATGGGAATTCCAAGCACCTCAAAGAAGAGGTCCAATCATCTAAAAAAGAATGGAAGGTCTAAGTACCTTGAAGGAGATTTGTGTCCTATGTGGCATAACATTGAAAGGTGCCTGATGCGGCACAGGGGAATCAGGTGCCCTTAGAGGCACTCAGGATAACAGAGCGAAATATCCTTAGATGTATACGTACTAGACCTTGAACTAGTGGACTTTGATGTTGACTACCTCTTTACTGAGGATGAGACCCCCTTCTACCTCCAAGGTTAATAATTAAAGATCCATTGGGGTAGGAAATGATTCCCCCACATACAATAGGATACCCCAGGAGTACAGAGTGGTGGCCCCTGGACCATGTAGGCAAATTCATCAAACAACGGACCAGGAACCCACTTGAGAAGGAAGTCTGTAGTATTCTAAAGACTGAATGCTCAAGACCTGTAATCCATGAGAACGTGTGCCTTCCCCCAAACCTAGACCCAGAGTTTAGTACCTTCCTCTTTAAGCTAGGCAGAGGTCTTAGGAATGGGCTTAAGAGGTCCATTTCAGGCTTGCCAGGTCCACCTGCTTGACGTGGTTGGGGCCCTGGCGAGGATTATTGACATGGTTGAGGAGGCACATGTCAACAAACTCCCATTGGATATAAATCTCCTCAGGGGTCGGAGCCAAAGGGCGTTGGTTCTTCTTGGAATAACCAACACTGACCTCAATGCCAAGAGGCGTAGAGTAGTACTCACAAAAATAAATCCTAAACTTGACGATCTTGAAGAGAGAGAACCCTCTGAGAACCCCAAGGGTCTTCTCTTCTGCGAGGACATGATCAAAACCCTGGGCAAGTACGTGGCAACTTTCAGTGCCCTGACAAGGACCAATCTAACATTTGCAGGGTTTTCAGTCCAGGTGTTTTTGGATGGGCCGGCAGAAGTGGACTTCTGCCGGCCAGGACTCCCAGAGGTCCCACTTCTCAAACCTCAGACAAAGAGGCTTTGGCAGAGGATATCAAGTCAGAGCAACCATGACCTTCTATCCCCAAAGAGGATGTTTCTATTGTGCAAGGTGGAATAGGTCACATGGACAAGGCTCAGCCGTTTACCAGGGTGAGTACAACAATTTCAGCTTCTTCTTCCCTGGGAAGAATGGGAGGTCACCTAAGATTTTTTACCCAGGCCTGGGAAACAATTATGCAGGATCCTTGGGTGCTAGAGACTGTCCAGGTATTCAAGATAGATTTCTTGAACTTGAAGAAACCCTTCCAAGTTGTTCCTCCAAGAGAACTAAGTTTAACCACAGATCAGCAGAAAGTGGTAGAAGAAGAGGTAATATGTATGTCGCAAAAGGGCACCATTATAGAAGTTCCCTTAGAGCACAGGGTTTTCATAAGTACACTCTTCCTTGTGGAAAAGGAAGACAAGGGGTGGAGGCCGTGATAAACCTAAGAGATCTGAACAGAATCCTTGTAAACAGGCATTTAACGATGGAAGGAATCCATCTCTTAAGGGGTATTTGCTAAAAAAGGAGTAGTTGGTAAAGCTGAACCTGAAAGATGCCTACTTTACGATTCCGATGGCCAGGGCGCATTAGCTCTATCTTCAATTCACCTGGCAGGGTCCACTTTACCAATTCCGCACCCTCCCCTTTGGCCTTTCATCGGCACCATGGCGCTTTACCAAGGTGATGAGAGCTGTGGCTCCCTACCTCAGAGAGAGGTGTGCATATAATTGTCTACTTGGATGATATCCTTATCAAGTCCCAATACAGAGCACAGGTTTTGATGGACTTGGGAATGGTTGTGTCTCTTCTGGAGCGTTTGGGCTTCATTCTAAACAGGAAGAAGTCTATTCTAATGCACTCCGGGTCTCTGGAATTTTTAGGCTTCACAATGAGGTTCAGCTTTTGTTCTTAAAGTAGATTACCAAAAGTTGGAAAGAGATAAGGCATGTGCTAAAATGGGAGTCTTTAATTCTGAGGGAACTAGGCAGACTCTTGGGTCTTCTGTCTTCTTCCATTCAGGCAATCTTTCCAGGCCCCCCTACAATACCGCGCTTTGCAGAGGCGAGGATTGTGGTATGGAGACAAGGTATCTCTAGATCAGGAAGTCAAGCTGTATTTGAATTGGTGGTTGGAGAATCTGGACGCCTGGAATGGCAAAGCGATCTCTGGATGCTCCCCAGAATTGATTCTAGAGTCATATGCGGGTTTACATGGTTGTGGGTGTACAGAGAGACAACGCATCCATAAATTATTTGGAATTGACTGCAGGTCTCTATGCCCTTATGAATTTCAAATATTGTTTGCAAGGCAGAGCGGTTTTGTTAAAGATGGACAATGTTTCTGCAGTAGCATATATAAATTGCTTAGGAGGGACGAGATCCTCGGACTGGTCAGATTTAGCCAAGAAACTCTAGCTATTTTGCTTGGAACACAAGATCAACTTGAAGGCAGAGTATTTGCCTGGAATGAAAAATGTGACTTTAGACTGGAATTCAAGGCTTTTAAGGGATTTCAGTGACTGGAAATTGAGGGGGGCATGTTCCAGGAAACTGTCTTGGATTTGGGGCCAAGTGGAGGTAGACCTCTGCGAGCAGGTTGACATTTCAGCTGAAGAGGTAGTAAAGATGGATGCTAGATCCGGGTGCTCTAGTGGTGAACGTCTTCCTTCAGACCTGGAAGGGGACCAACACTTGTGCATTCCCGCCTCTCACGACGATCCAGAGGGATCTTCAGAAGGGGAGACGAGAAAGATGCTCTCGTCCTAATAACTCCCTCTTGGGTATCACAAGCATGGTTTCCAATGACCTTGGAGCTAAATTGCGATATTCCCTTTCTTGCTACCTGCCATGGAAGGTCTGTTGAAAGAAACAGATGGAGAGGAACACTCTCTGGTTCAGATGGGGACTTTGAGCCTTGTTGTTTGGAGAATATCAGGAGAACTAGAGAAATGTCAGGTCTTTCAGGAAGAGCTGCGGAACTCCTTGAGGAGTCCTGGGCTCCAAGAACCCACTATTGGTATATAAAGAAGCATGGAAAACATGGGTATGTCAGTGCTTGCAAAGAGATTTGTATCCCGTGGAGGTTTTTATAGCAGAAGTGGTCCATGTTTTGGAAGAGTAGTTTGAAATGGGTCTTAGCTAGAGAACGACAAACTGCTATTGGTCTGCAATTTCTGCAGGGCACAATCTAGTCAATGGCATGAGTATGGGAAATTGTTTTCCGATCTGTAGAGTCCCTAACAGCATCAGGTTGAGGAGACCCCCTAGACCTAGGTATGAGACCCTATGAGATGTAATGAAAATGTCACTTACCCAGTGTACATCTGTTCGTGGCATCAGTCGCTGAGATTCACATGGTATGCATGAGCTCGCCATCTGGTGTTGGGTCGGAGTGTTACAAGTTGTTTTTCTTCGAAGAAGTGTTTTCGAGTCACGGGACCGAGTGACTCCACCTTCTGTGCTCATTGCGCATGGGCGTAGACTCCATCTTCGATTGTTTTCCCCGCAGAGGGTGAGGTAGGAGTTGTACTATAGTAATAGTGCCCGCGCAATGAAAAATGTAAGTATGTACCTATTAAAGGATTAAGTAATATATACAAATGTACAAAATTGAAGGTAACTTCTGAACTGCTACAGGCTTCCGGGGAGGTGGGTGGGTCCATGTGAATCTCAGCGACTGATGCCACGAACAGATGTACACTGGGTAAGTGACATTTTCAGTTCGATGGCATCTGTCGCTGTAGATACACATGGTATGCATAGACTAGTAAGCAGTTAGTTCCCCATAAGCGGTGGTTTAGCCTGTAGGAGTAGAAGTTGTCTGAAATAGAGTTCTTAATACAGCTTGACCTACTGTAGCTTGTTGTGCGGATAGCACATCTATACAGTAGTGTTTGGTGAATGTGTGAGGCGTAGACCAAGTGGCTGCCTTACATATTTCCTGCATTGGGATGTTTCCTAAAAAGGCCATTGAAGCACCTTTTTTCCTTGTTGAATGTGCCCTGGGAGTAATGGGCAGTTGTCTTTTTGCTTTAAGGTAGCAGATTTGGATGCATTTAACTATCCATCTGGCTATACCTTGTTTTGATATTGGGTTACCTGCATGAGGTTTTTGGAATGCAATAAATAGCTGTTTAGTTTTTCTGATGTTCTTTGTTCTGTCAATGTAGTACATTAATGCTCTTTTGACATCTAATGTATGTAGTGCTCTTTCAGCCACAGAATCTGGCTGTGGGAAAAATACTGGTAGTTCTACCGTTTGATTTAGATGGAATGGTGAAATAACTTTTGGTAAAAATTTTGGATTAGGTCGTAGGACGACCTTATTTTTATGTATTTGTATAAAAGGCTCTTGTGTTGTGAACGCTTGAATTTCACTTACTCTTCTTAGAGATGTAATGGCGATGAGAAAGGCAACTTTCCAGGTTAGGAATTGTATTCCGCAAGAGTGCATGGGTTCGAAAGGTGGGCCCATGAGTCTTGTTAGAACCACGTTTAGGTTCCATGAAGGAACAGGTGGTGTTCTTGGTGGTATAATTCTTTTAAGCCCTTCTATAAATGCTTTGATAACTGGTATCCTATACAAGGAAGTTGAATAGGTAGTTTGCAGGTATGCAGATATTGCTGCAAGGTGTATTTTAATAGAAGAGAAGGCTAGCTTTGCTTTTTGTAAATGGAGCAAGTAATTTACTATATGTTTTGGAGTTGCATCTAGCGGTTGTATCTGATTATGATGGCAGTACCAAACAAATCTTTTCCACTTACTTGCGTAGCAGTGTCTAGTGGATGGCCTTCTGGCCTGCTTTATGACTTCCATACACTCTTGGCTAAGTTGTAAGTGTCCGAATTCTAGGATTTCAGGAGCCAGATTGCTAGATTCAGCGATGCTGGGTCCGGGTGTCTGATCTGTTGGTTGTGTTGCGTTAACAGATCTGGTTTGTTGGGCAGTTTGATGTGTGGTACTACAGACAGATCTAGCAGTGTTGTGTACCAGGGTTGTCTTGCCCAAGTTGGTGCTATTAAAATGAGTTTGAGTTTGTTTTGACTCAATTTGTTTACTAGGTAAGGAAGGAGAGGGAGAGGAGGAAAAGCGTAAGCAAATATTCCTGACCAGTTCATCCATAGGGCATTGCCTTGGGATTGCTTGTGTGGGTATCTGGACGCGAAGTTTTGGCATTTTGCGTTCTCTTTTGTTGCAAATAAGTCTATTTGTGGTGTTCCCCAGAGTGTGAAGTAGGTGTACAGAATCTGTGGGTGGATTTCCCATTCGTGGACTTGCTGGTGATCTCGAGAGAGATTGTCTGCCAGCTGATTCTGGATCCCCGGAATAAACTGTGCTATTAGACCAATCTGATGGTGGATTGCCCACTTCCATATTTTTTGAGCTAACAAGCTTAACTGCGTTGAATGTGTTCCTCCTTGTTTGTTTAGATAATACATCGTTGTCATGTTGTCTGTTTTGACAAGGATGTATTTGTGGGTTATGATTGGTTGGAAAGCTTTTAGTGCTTGAAAAACTGCTAATAATTCTAGATGATTTATATGCAGTTTTGTTTGATGTATGTTCCATTGTCCTCTTATGTTGTGTTGATTGAGATGTGCTCCCCACCCTGTCATGGAAGCATCTGTTGTTATTACGTACTCTGGCACTGGGTCTTGGAAAGGCCGCCCTATGTTTAAATTTATACTGTTCCACCATAGAAGCGAGAGGTAAGTTTGGCGGTCTAGCAACACCAGATCTAGAAGGTGACCCTGTGCTTGAGACCACTGTGAGGCTAGGCACTGTTGTAAGGGCCTCATGTGCAGTCTTGCGTTTGGGACAATGGCTATGCATGAGGACATCATGCCTAGGAGCTGTAGTATTGTTCTTGCTTGTATTGTTTGGTTTGGAGACATGTGTTGAATGACCCTGTTGAAATTGTGGATCCTTTGTGGAGTTGGCGTTGCTACTCCTTTTGTCGTGTCTATTATGGCTCCTAGATATTGCTGTACTTTGCTTGGCAGAATGTTTGATTTTGCAAAGTTGACGGTGAACCCTAGTTTGTAGAGGGTTTGTATGACTTGATTTGTGTGGTTTGAGCATTGTGTGAGCGAACTGGTTTTGATTAGCCAGTCGTCTAGATACGGGAACACATGTATTTGCTGCCTTCTGATGTGTGCAGCGACTACTGCTAGGCATTTTGTGAATACTCTTGGAGCGGTTGTTAAACCAAAAGGCAATACTTTGAATTGGTAATGTATTCCTTTGAATACAAACCTTAGATATTTCCTGTGTGATTGATGTATTGGTATATGGAAATATGCGTCCTTGAGGTCTAGGGTTGTCATGTAGTCGTGTTTTTTGAGCAATGGTAACACTTCTTGTAGTGTGACCATGTGAAAGTGGTCTGATTTGATGAATGTGTTTACTACTCTGAGGTCTAGAATTGGTCTCAGTGTTTCGTCCTTTTTTGGTATCAAGAAGTACAGTGAATAAACTCCTGTGTTTATTTGTGTGCTTGGTACTAATTCTATTGCATTTTTTTGCAGTAGTGCTTGAACTTCTATCTCTAGAAGCTGTGAATGGTATTTTGTTAAATTTTGTGATTTTGGTGGTATGTCTGGAGGGAATTGCAGGAATTCTATGCAATAACCATGCTGGATAATTGCTAGGACCCATGTGTCTGTAGTTATTTTGTCCCATGCTTCGTAATATTGACGTATCCTCCCCCCCACTGGTGTTGTGTGGGAGGGGTGTGTGACATGTGAGTCACTGCTTGTTGGTAGTGGTTTTGGGGCTTTGAAATCTTCCCCTATTCCTAGGGAATTGCCCCCCTCTATACTGGCCCCGAAAACCTCCCCTGTACTGTCCCTGGTAGGTGGGCGGTGCGGACTGTGAGGTGCTAGCTTGTGTGGCCTGACCCCGAAACCCTCCTCTAAAAGGTGTTTTGCGGAAGGTGTTATAAGATCCTCTGCTCTGCGGGGAGTAGAGTGCGCCCATGGCCTTGGCAGTGTCAGTGTCCTTCTTGAGCTTTTCTATAGCTGTGTCGACCTCCGGACCGAACAGAAGTTTCTCGTTTACTGGCATGTTAAGCACTGCCTGTTGAATTTCTGGCTTGAATCCAGACGTTCTGAGCCATGCGTGCCTACGGATGGTAACCGACGTATTAATGGTTCTTGCGGCCGTGTCTGCTGCATCCATGGAGGAGCGTATTTGATTGTTGGAAATGTTTTGACCCTCCTCAACAACCTGTTTTGCTCTTTTTTGCAGATCTTTTGGGAGATGTTCAATGAGATGCTGCATCTCATCCCAGTGGGCTCTGTCGTATCGCGCTAGCAGCGCTTGTGAATTTGCGATGCGCCACTGGTTTGCTGCTTGGACAGCAACCCTCTTCCCGGCTGCATCGAACTTCCTACTTTCTTTATCTGGGGGAGGTGCATCCCCAGAAGTGTGTGAGTTTGCCCGTTTTCTGGCAGCCCCTACCACCACAGAGTCTGGTGGCAGCTGAGAGGTGATGAAGACAGGGTCCGTAGGAGGCGCCTTATACTTTTTGTCCACCCTAGGCGTCACTGCCCTACTTTTAACTGGCTCCTTGAAAATGTCCTTTGCATGGCGTAGCATGCCTGGGAGCATCGGCAGGCTTTGGTAGGAGCTGTGGGTTGAGGAGAGGGTGTTAAATAAAAAATCATCCTCTACTTGTTCCGAGTGTAGTTCCACATTATGGAATAGAGCTGCTCTAGCCACCACTTGCGAGTAGGCTGTGCTGTCTTCCGGTGGTGATGGCCTAGTTGGGTATGTGTCTGGGCTGTTATCAGACACTGGTGCGTCGTACAAGTCCCACGCATCCTGATCTTGGTCGTCGTGGCTCATGGCGGTGTGAGCTGGCGAATGTGACGGGGTGTAAGTTGGCGAAGCCGGAGTTACAGGTGGAGGCGAGGGAGGAGGTGTTACCTTTTGTGTTGTTTGTTGCTGAGGAGTAAACTGAAGCGTTCTCTTTCGTTTGACAGGTGGGAGGGTACTGATCTTCCCAGTCCCCTGCTGAATAAAGATACGCTTTTGCGTGTGATCCACGTCAGTGGATTGCAGTTCTTGTTCAAATCTATGTTTCTTCATTTGAGAAGACATAGAATGCTCTTCGGTATAGGAGCCAGAAACAGGGTCTGATGTCGCTTTTTTCGGCTCCGAAAGCCCTGTCGATTGTTTTTTCGGCTCCGAGGTAACCTTCCTCTTTTTCTGTGCCGAAAATTCTTGGCCTCTATGGTCTTCGGCGCCACTGTCTCGGCGTCGATCGGTGTCGACACCGAACTCTCGGTGTCGATGCTTCTGTTTAGCACTCTCTCGGTCCCGAGGAGGCTGCGTGCCGGTGTCTCGACCGAAGTCGGACGATCTCGACACTGAATGGGCCTTTTTCGGTGCCGATTGTTGGTCACCGAGAATTTGGGTGGAGCCATGGCCGGTTGGCAGTGGCGTCCCCTGGGCCTTCTTTCCTTTTTTAAGGTTTGATCTCGACGTCTTACTCACAGTTCTTGTAGAGTGTAGCTCGTCGGAGTCTGAATCCTGGATGGAAAAGGATTCCTCCTGTTCCTCTTCTGTCTCGAACTGTGGACGCTCTTTTGGCGTGGACGCCATCTGGAGTCTTCTCGCTCGACGGTCGCGCAGAGTTTTTCGGGACCGGAACGCCCGACAGGCCTCACAGGATTCTTCGCTGTGCTCGGGTGACAGGCACAGATTACAGACCGAGTGTAGGTCCGTATAAGGATATTTGTTGTGGCATTCGGGGCAGAATCGAAACGGGGTCCGATCCATCGGCGTTGTCCTCCACGCGGTCGGGCCGACTAGGCCCCGACGGGGTGCCGAAATCTACCCCGAAGGGCACCGAGGCGCTTCGATGTTGAACGCGTCGTCGTATGTGTCTATCTCTAACCGGATCGCAACGATACCGTCGAAAATCTTCCGTCTTCAGCTAACTTTCCGTTCCGAAACTCGGAGCGACAGGAACACGTCCGAACCCGATGGCGGAAAGAAAACAATCGAAGATGGAGTCTACGCCCATGCGCAATGAGCACAGAAGGTGGAGTCACTCGGTCCCGTGACTCGAAAACACTTCTTCGAAGAAAAACAACTTGTAACACTCCGACCCAACACCAGATGGCGAGCTCATGCATACCATGTGTATCTACAGCGACAGATGCCATCGAACATTTAATTATCTCTATGTTTTCCTCTTGGACTCGTACTAGACATTTGGACCTAAAAAAACTTTCGATGAAGTTGGTTTCCTTACTGTCTAATATCCTGTTGTCGAGTGTCGGATGTTAAAGCTTTGGAGGTAAGTAAAATAGTATGCAATGCCTCTGGGGTAACTTTTGAGATTATTAGGAATACGAAAACAATGGCTGACACCATATTTCACCCAGTGGTTACCTGTTAAACTATTGCAAGGAGGTTAAAATGGACTGTGCAACTGGTTAGAGTTGATCTACAGAAGTTTCAAGCTCATTCTATGAGGGGTGCTATGGCTAGTCAGTCCTTTTGGAGAGGCAGAAGATTAGAGGATATCTTGAGGGCCACTGACTGGTTATGTCTAGTGCACGCATGTTTCCATGACAACGTAGCAACGCGTGCATTATTTAAACATGCATTCTGGAATGGCCCTACTCTAGGATCGGCAGGTGCTTTTCTGTTGATCCGTGAGTTGGACGCTTTGTTGGAGTGGTGCCTTAATAAAGATTCAGCTTCCTCTTCGTGTATTGGAGTTACTTAAGTGGTGACGAGGATGGGAATTGAGGTGCTGAAAAATGCTGTGAGATTATCGGATGGAAAAGTCTGGAATTTAAAATGCATTGCCATTCTAAAGGAAGATGATGGGTGTATCTTAACTATCACAATATGCCTTGTGAACGCAAGATTCCTCATGACTATGATTTGGTGTATGAATCTAATTTGTTGAAGAGTAACAAGGAGAAAGAAGCTAGTCAAGGTGTTCAGGAGGTGCAGGGTTTGGAAGTTGAACAAGCTGGACAGGATTTTAAGTCGCAGGAATCACATGATGATAATGATCTTAAGAACAAAGGCCAGGAATTCATGGATTTTGGTGCATGTGACTTCAGTGTCAGACGTGCCAGAAAATTACTATGTTTTTGGGTGTAAAAGAAGTAGAAGTAAACCAAAATGGCTTGCTGACTATGTTGTTTAAATATTCATTATTATTGTTTTTCTTGTTTATATTTTAATTTTTTTTGTATTCCTTTTTATTTTTATTTTTTATGCATTAATTGGTTTATGTTTTTTAGTGATTATAAAGAAAGGAGGATGTGTTATGTCTAGTGTGCGCATGTTTCCATGACAACGTAGCAACGCGTGCATCATTTCAACATGTATTCTGGAATAGCCCAACTCTAGGATCCGGAGTTGCTTTTTTGCTGATCCGTGAGTTGGACGCTTTATTGGAGTGGTACCTTAATAAAGATTCAACTTACTCTTCGTGTATTGGAGTTACTTAACACTGGTCTAATTCTTCTACATTTGCAAAACATTACTGTATGCCAACTGACCATGTCTGATGTGGTACTGGAGAGCTACCAATATGAGCGATTAATAGTGATTCTCCAAAATAATTTCCGAGAGAATCTGAATTTTATCTTAGACAGAGGCTAACATTATCCCACCCTCCCATCCCAGAAGTGGAGATTTATCTTTAGATAGAATAGTAGTACTAAAAAAAAAACTAAAAAAGGAAAGAAAAATGAAAAAATAATGAAAAGGAGTAAAAGAAGAGTGAAGGAAAATGTTATGTTTTTAGTTGAACTTTTAATTGTCGACTATCTTGTTATTTTGTTGTTCTTCAAGCTTTTTAAGCTAGACTATTATTAATGTTTATCTTTCCTTTAAGATAATAACCAAGAGTCTGCTTCCGATAAGGAGCTTCGTTCCTCTGAGGTTCTGCGCTCCCAGTGGATTCTTTATCTTCATTCATCCATGAAGGAGGGAGCAAGTTTCTCATTTCAAAGAGGAAGATTGCTATGTGCATGGACTTATTATATGATTTGGATGTTCTGTTCTAGAATGTTTACTTTAGGATGTAAAAGGCCTTTCAAGTGCTGCATGGGGTGGCATTAAAGGAATAATGAATGCATAATGTTAGTTTCCATGTCTACTGAAATTCAGATTCTCTTGACATTTAATTTGGAGAATCACTATTCGGCAAGTTCTGTCCAGGCCTAAAAAGAACCTATACATTGAGGAGCTTTAGTCACGCTTCTTGCATTTCTTCCTCAACTTGCCCATGACTTTCAGCTTGTTTTAGCCGTACCTGCCAAGGACAATCTAAAAAAAGAGAGGTCTAGCTTCTTGTGTTTCACAACAGAGAGCTTGGCTTTAATGTCCATGATGGCCTTTGTGTGCACAAAGGAACACTTTCTATACATTTAGGCATAGTGCCAAGTTTCTTTCTTTGCAAATTCAGTGAATATGAGATTTTGGTTGGAATGGGCCCCTGGATTCACATCTTCATGCACAGAATAAGAGGAACTGACTTCAGGGTTCAGGGGTGTTACGTACAAGCAGGTTCTTATGTCAGGAATCTGGACACAGTCGCAAAGCAGGTCAATGTCACCACCAACCAGCCAACCTGGGATATTGCAAGTTTTCGGGTCCAGCCAGGCACTATTCATAAAGCGTGGAATGTATAGCTAGAAGTGTGCATTGCATGTGAAAATCTCCTTCTTCCAGTAGGGTTTCTAATTCTAAAGTTTCTTCTTGCTTGTCACAATTCTTTTGCAGTACTCTTATTTGCATAAATGACTAGTTTCTTTACTTCTTTTAAAAGTGATATGGTTTGGCTGGTCTTTTTTTGTTTTTGTTTTATTGATGGAGTACTCACCAATTGTATGCAAAAATCAATATTTTTTAATGAGGTTTAGTACCCACTTGTCAGAGATGATTTCCTGACAGTTTTACAGGTACTCACATGGTACGCTCCCAAGTCGGTGTGCGTTTTGGAGCTGGCAGACAACCACTAAGAAGCCTGCCCCTTTCCTCAGCTAGTGCAATGAAACTCGGTGAAGCATTAAAAAAAAAAAAGGACCAAGGAGTATTTGACACACACTTTTAACTACTCCCTACAATACTAATCCAGAAACACACAAAAATATCAAATCAGATTGTAAAATAGTATCAACTAGATCAAGAAATTCTCTCTCTCAGACTCAAACCAACAATTTCTGTTAGGACGAAAACCCTCACGATCTCTGGGTGGTCTGCTTCATCACAGTGTCTCCTCACACCATAAACTGATATTTCTGGTGTGGGCTACTACTCCTTGGCAGGAGAGGAGCTTTTAGGAATGACTGTCCTATGTGTACAATGGTATGAGTTAAACAATCTCCCCTTTATTTTTAATGCTATCCCTTAGAGACATTAATAAAGACATTGTTGACTCCATCAAGAGGTAGCTTTGATCTTGTTTTTCACCGCCTCATTAAACTGACCTCTTGGTGAACCGAACAATATCTATAATAGCGCCCCCAAGGTAGCATTATGTTCAACACTAGACTAAATTATTTAGAACCTCCCCTTTATTTTTAATCCTATCCCTTGGGGGCATTAATAGAGACATTGTTAGATCCACCAAAAGGTAGTTTTAATCTTGTTTTTCACCCCTTCTCTTCAAACTCTGCCCATCACCCCACTTTTGCACACATAGGGCGATCATTCAGTGAGCTCTTCCGCGCTGGAGAGTTGTAACCCCTACCATGAAAATCAGTTTATGGTGTAAGGAGTAACCCTATGATAAAGAAAGCCACCCAAGGGTAGGTGAGTGTTTTAGTCCAAACAAAGATTGTTGTTTTGAGTTTAGGAGAAAGATTTTCTTGATCAAGTCAATACTATTTGACAATTTGATTTCATAAATCAAAGAGTATTTTGATGTGTGTTTCTAGTGCCATAAAAGCACAGTCTTGTTTGTCCACTTTGGGGCCACTGTGTGACAGACGGAGCTGGCATTGCGTTTCACTTCTTTTTGTGCATTTGCGAATAGTAGGTATCCAAACCCTCTTCTTACATTTGACAAGTCTATCCTAAATGAGCCTTGTAAGTACAATGTTAAGATTCCAAGATGGAGCTGGAGGAAACCTTGGTGGAATTATTCTTTTTAGTCCTTCCATAAATGGTTTGATATCTGGAATTCTAAACAAAGAAATACATTGTCTATTTTGAAGTTATGCAGCTATGGCAGCTAAATGTAAACAAACAGATGTGTAGGACAAATATCCCTGACCAACTCACC
This sequence comes from Pleurodeles waltl, assembly GCF_031143425.1. Taxonomy (NCBI): domain Eukaryota; kingdom Metazoa; phylum Chordata; class Amphibia; order Caudata; family Salamandridae; genus Pleurodeles; species Pleurodeles waltl. The sequence continues at coordinate 20,921,871 of NC_090445.1, read as the reverse complement.
CGTTGTGCATTGCCATTGGACTGAGGGTACCTGGAGGCGAAGTTTTGGCATTTTTGTTTTAATCTGTTGCGAACAGATCTATTTGAGGTGTTCCCCATTTTTTGAAGTATTTTTGAAGTATTCTTGAAGGACTTGTGGGTGGAGTTCCCACTTGTGTGTTTGTTGATGCATTCTGCTTAGTAGGTCTGCTAAGTGGTTGTCTATCCCCGGGAGATATTGTGCCACTATGTGAATATGGTGACAAATCACCCATTTGCATATTGTTTGTGCTAGTTGGGACAGTTGTTGAGATTGTGTCCAACCTTGTTTTTGAAGATAGTATATGGCAGACATGTTGTCTGTACGTATCAACACTTTTGTGCTGCAATTGTTAAAGGAATGTTCTCACTGTCAAGAACATCACTTGTAGTTTGAGGTAATTGAAATGAAGAGACCCATAAGTATCGTCCCATATTCCCTGAATTGTTAGGTTGAGGAGATGAGCTCCCCAACCGTTGTTTGGGGCATCTGTTGTGAGAGTAATCTGAGGTACAGGGTCTACAATGGGCCTCCCCGTCAGAAAGTTTGTGGTATTCCACCAATGTAAACAGAGATAAGTTTGGCGGTCCAACAACACTAGATCTTCCATTTGACCATGTGACTGCGACCAATGACGAGAGAGACATTGTTAAAGAGAACACATACGAAGCCTGGCATGAGGCACTATGGCAATACAAGATGCCATCATCCTAACAGTTTCATAACAGTTCTTACTCAGTATGGGTGTGTCTTACTGTGTAACGTCTAAAAAGCTTGGACTCTGTTTTCGTTGGGAAGGCTATTCTTAACTGTGTATTGAGGATAGCTCCTAGATATGGTTGTGTTTGGAGAGGTTGCAGATGAGATTTGCTGTAGTTTACTGTGAATCCTAGAGAGTGTAGGAGACTAATTGCAGTTTGAATATCTTTTTGACACTGTGGGAATGAATTGGCTTTGATGAGCCAACCATCCAAATAAGGGAAAACATAAATTTGTTTTCTTCTGAGATGTGCTGCAACCACTGCGAGCCATTGTGTGAACACTCTGGGAGCAGTTGTGACTCCGGATGGTAATACTTTGAATTGGTAATGTTTTCCGGCCACTACAAATCTTAGGTATTTGTGGTGTGCGGGATGAATGGGAATGTGAAAGTAAGCGTCCTTTGGATCTAATGTGGTCATGAAGTCTGCTAGTTGTAATAGAGGAATAACATCTTGAAGAGTGACCATATGAAAATGTTCCGATAGGATGTAGTGGTTTAAGGGTCTGAGATCTAATATTGGTCTTTTTGGGGGAATTAGAAAATACAGGGAGTAAACTCCTGTTCCTTGGTATTGCAATGGTGCTGGTTCTATAGCTAATTTTAGAAGAAGGGAATGTACCTCTTCTTTGAGAAGAGTTAGATGATCTTGTGAGAGTCTGCGGGTACGATAGTTGGTGGAGCGGAAATTAGCTCCAGACAATGACCATTTTGGATAATTTGAAGTACCCATTGATCTGTGGAAATTTGAGTCTATTGGGGGTAACAAAAAGTTGTATCCTTCCCCCTACAGGAGTGATATGTGTTAGTATTGTTTCTGCTAAGTCATTGTTTAGTGACAGATGAGGAACCTCTGGATGTAGATTTTTTTCCTCTTCCCTTATGGTTTACTCTGTATGATCCTCTAAAGTAACCTCTGGAGTATTTAGAGGTGAGTTTAGTTTGATTTGTGGAATGTTCTTGAAATGGTGACCTAAATCCTATTCTAAACCCTGAACGACGAAAATTACCCCTGTGTGTGCTGGCTTGCAAGGCTTCCATAGCTTTGGCAGTTTGATTGTCCTTATTTAGTTTTTTCAAGTGTGATATCCACTTGTGGACCATATAAATGCTCTTTATCAAAGGGCATATTTAAAACTCCCTGTTGTAACCTGTTTAAAGCTTGAACATCTGAGGCAACTTATAATGACACTTGTATTAATACTACGTGCTGCTGTATCAGCAGCATCAAGTGCACATTGAATGGAGTTATTGGAAATTGTTTGTCCCTCATTTACAATCTCTACCTCTCTTTTACGATGTTCTTCTGGTAGATATTGTAAAAGTTACTCCGTGGCATCCCAGTAAGCTCTGTCGTATCTGGAAATTAAAGCTTGAGCGTTAGCAATTCACCAATGATTGGCTGCTTCAGCTGCCTCTCTCTTCCCTGCAGCATCTAATTTTTTACTTTCCTTATCAGGAAGAGGTGTCTCTCCTGTTGACTGGCTATTAGCTCTTTTTGTGCAGTAGATGCCACAATAGAGTCTGGAGGAATGTGTGCTTGTGTACATAAAGGAACAGTGGGTACAGCTTTGTACTTTTTATCAACTCCAGGAGTGATAACCCTCGCTCTAACAGGCTCTTTAAATATTTATTCTCCGTGTCTGAGCATGCCTGGAAGCACTGGAAGGAATGACTTTCTTTATGTGTTGCACCAAGGGTGTCAAATATGAATTCCTCCTCTATTGGATCAGTGCACATATGTACATTGTGAAATGCTGCTGCTCTGGTTATAACCGGTTGACATGAGGTCGAATCCTCAGGCGGTGAAAGTCCAGCTTGGTAAAGATCCGGATTATTTGGCGTAATAGTATCCGGATCGTACTCATCCTATTGGTCCTGTTCGTGTAATGTATCCCCTATATATCGAGACCCACAAGGTGGTGAACTAGGTGATGTGAATCTGAAGTAGGGGGGGAGATGTTGGTGGAGGAGTATGTTGTGGAGAAGTAGCTAAAGGTGGAGATGTAGGAGTATGAAAAGATGTATTTTCTTTGGTAGTCTTCTTTGGAGGTGTAGAGGAATCAAGACATTCTTCAAAAGTTAATTTCCTCTTTAAAGGTGGCAGAGGTGATGTTATAATCCACCCTGTTCCTCTCTGAATTTGAAATTGGTGCTGCCTAGCATCCATAACTTCTACAATAGGTTCCACCTGTGATGTAGGGGATGTTATAGACTATCCAGAGTCACTGAAAGTCTTTTGTGGATTTTCCGGTTCCGAAGGTTTTTTAGGATGGAAAATTTTCAGTGCCGAAATATTAGCTGACTGTTGTTTCTTTTTCAGTGCCGAAGTGGTAGGCACTGAAGCACCATATAGTTTTTGTTTTGTCAGTGCCGAAATGGAGGTACTGGAGGTCAATGACAAAGATTTATCTTTGGCTTTTTTCGGTGCCGAGTTGGTATGCAAGGCATCCGAATAAGTTTCTCGGCTCCAACCATGGCTGGAAGGCAGCGGCGGACCAGTGACCTCTTTTGAGGTTGTTTTATCCGATGGGAAAGGGGGCTTTTTACTTGGTTTGAGCAGGTTGCAATGGTTGACTCTCAATGTCAGACTACACAGAGTCTGAATCCTGAGTGGAGAAGACTCCCTCTTGTTCCAGATCTTCTTGCGCGTTTATGTCTCCGAAAATGTCAGGTGTATTCTCTGGCTGTCGAGATGCCATTTCCATTCGACAAGCCCTTCGATCTCTAAGCGTCTACTTCGACAGAAAAGAACGGCACGCTTCGCAGGTCTGGTTGTTGTAGTCTGGTGAAAGACACAAATTACACACCTGTTGATGGTCAGTGTGTGGAAATTTCGAATGGCATCAAGGGCCACATGGAAAAGGTAGGCCCAAGGAGGGCCCGAGAAGGCCTTTCTGTCCCCGAAAGGGTAGAGAAATTTGATTCTGAGTATAGAAAAAGGAACTAAGAGTTGAATTATTAAAGAATATGCATTCGGAAACAGTTTTTAGACTGTTTGGAGCAGAGAACTCGGAGCGAGAGGAACACACATCCGAACCAGACAGTAGAGAAAAACAATCTAACAAAGGACTCGATGCCCATGCGCAGTTTTACCGAGAGGAGGAGTCACTCGATCCCGTGGCTCGAAAACTTTCTTAAAACAAAAACAAGTTGTACTACTCCGAACCCAACACTAGATGGCGAGCTTATGCACAGCATGTGTATCAACAGCTACACATGCCCTCGAACATAGACTTTTCACAGCATATAAAGCCACAACTATTCAAGATGCAAACTGTGGTAGTTATTACTGCCATTGGGAAGTGGGGCTTATCCCAGGCAACATTCTTTCACTAGCAAATGCCCCTTTAGGTCACTTTTGATCTTTGCTGAAATTACTTGTTGATCTCTTTGGTATTATGTAAAAATAATAACAGAGTGATCCTTGGCTGGTTAATCTGCCTGCTCAAATGTTTTCCTTTGCACACCAGGACTGTCAGAATGGTATTTTTGCCTGCATCGGTTTGTTGCATGTAGTGCTGTAGATTCACATGCTGTGCATACACCTGCCATCTAGTGTTGGGTGCAGAGGTTGCAAATTGTTTTTCTTCAAAGAAGTCAGAGTCATGAGGTCTCCGAGACATCCCCTCTGCATGCAGATGTGGCTGGTCACTGACTCAATTGTTAGATTGTTTTTCACCATGCAAGTAGAAAGAATCAATTTAAAGGGAAAGAGATATATATATATATATAAAACATCACTTACCCAGTGTACATCTGTTTGTGGCCTTAAGTGCTGCAGATTCACATGCTGTGCATAGTCGTCCTCCATCTAGTGTTGGGCTCGGAGTGTTACAAGTTGTTTTTCTTCGAAGAAGTCTTTTCTTGAGTCACGGGATCGAGCGACTCCTCCTCTCGGTGATAGTGCGCATGGGCATCGACTCCTTTGTTAGATTGTTTTCCCGCAGAAGGGTTTAGGAAGGAGTGATAAGAGTGAAAGAATGTAAATGTATAACTAAATGTAATAAGTAAATAAGATGTCCATGCAAATGTAAATATGTATACATATGTACAAATAAGTACTGCAACGACTACAGGCTTCGGGGGAGGAGGAAGGGCGCATGTGAATCTGCAGCAGAACATGTCACAAACAGATGTACATTGGGTAAGTGACATTTTCCATCCGATGGCATGTGTAGCTGCAGATACACATGCTGTGCATAGACTAAAAAGTAGTCCTTCTCCCAGTAAAGCGGTGGCTAGCCTGTAGGGGTTGAAGTGGTTTGAAATAGTGTTTTAAGTACTGCTTGACCAACTTTGGCCTGTTGCTTTGATAATATATCCACACAGTAATGTTTTGTGAATGTATGTGGTGTGGACCGTGTAGCAGCTTTGCATATGTCTGCCATTGGCATGTTGCCTAAAAATGTCATAGAAGCACCTTTTGTCCTAGTGGAATGTGCTTTAGGAGTTATCAAAAGTTGTCTTTTTGCTTTAATGTAACATGTTTGAATACACCTCACAATCCACCTAGCTAATCCTTGTTTAGAGATAGGATTTCCTTTATGTGGCTGTTGGAAAGCAACAAAAAGCTGTTTAATTTTCCTAAACTCTTTTGTTCTGTCAACATAGTACATTAGAGCTCTTTAAGGTCAAGAGTGTGAATAGCTCTTTCAGCAGTGTTGTCTGGCTGTGGAAAGAAGACTGGCAATTCCACTGATTGGTTAATATGAAAAGGAGAAACTACTTTTGGCAAATATTTCGGATTTGTCCTAAGTACAACATTAAGTTTGTGTACTTGGAAAAATGGTTCCTCTAGAGTGAATGCTTGTATTTCATTTACTCTTCTTAATGAAGTTATTGCTACTAAGAAAGCAACTTTCCATGTGAGCAATTGAATATCACATGAAAGCATGTGCTCGAATGGTGGTCCCACTAATCTTGTGAGTACAAAATTGAGATTCCATGCAGCAACTGGTGGGGTTCTTGGTGGAACTTCCACATCCCGATTCATCCAGCTTATCGGCACTACCTCCGCTTCATGATGTGTTCAACCTTACCAGTTCAAAGTGCTGCCCTTTGGAGTCACCACTGCTCCAAGAGTTTTTGCCAAGTGTCTTGTGGTAGTGGGTGCCCACCTACGGAGGAAGGGCATCCATGTTTTCCACTACCTCGATGACTGGCTGATCAATAGTGGAAGCAGTAAAGAATGCCTTGCTCACACCCAGGCCACAGTCTCCCTCCTTCACAGCTTAGGGTTCCTAGTAAATGCTACAAATTCCCACTTGGAACCACTGCAGATCCATCCCTTCTTTGGGGCAGTCTTCAACTCTGTTGTGGGCAAAGCGTTCTCCAGCCCTCAGAGGATGCAGGTGTTCCAACAGCTGCTGCCTCTTTTTCAGCCACTCTGTCACATCCCAGTTTGAACAGTTATGCACTTGCTAAGAATGATGGCCTCATGCATTGCAATAGTACACCATGCCAGGCTTCATATGTGTCCACTTCAGGAGTACCTCTCCAGCCAGTGGCCAAAAGTAGAAGGTCACATGGAAGATCTGGTGTTGTAAGGGCCAATGCCCATTGGTCTCTGCAGTGATGAAACTGCAACAACTTATTGCAGGACCGATCTGCCACAGAACCCGTCCCATAGGTGACCATCACCACGGATGCATCCCTAGCTGGCTGGGGAGCTCACCTAACCAACATGATAGTCCACGATCTCTGGCCACCTCGTCTGCGGGTCCCCACATCAACCACTTATAGCTGTTAGCCATTCAACTACCTCTCAAAGCCCTTCTCCTGGAAAATTCAAGGCAAAGTAGTCCTGATGTGTATCGACAAAATGTCAGTCATGTTCTTTCCACAGCTTTCTAATCAGGCAGGCTCCCACTCATCTTCCTTGTTGGTGCTAGGCTATCCATCACTGGGTTCATCTTTTGGCAGAGTACCCTCCAGCAGTGGATAACGCCTTTGCAGACCTGCTGGGCAGGATGCAGTAACAAGTCCTCGAGTGGGAACTCCACCCACAGGTCCTACTTCCTTACTTCAGCAGTTGGGGTACCCTGGATATAGACCTTTTTTCACCACAACACAAATCACAAAAGGCCAAGACTTTACTGCTAGGTTTCCACACCTGCAGTCCATGGGCAGTGCCCTTTGGATGATTCGCTCAGGGATCTTTGCCAACGCTTTTCCTCCTTTCCCACTTAATTGTTACATGGTCAGAAAGCTGAAGCAAACATCCCTCACTTCCATACTGGTGGCTCCAACCAGGGCCATACAGCCATAGTTCTTAATCTTGCTCAAGATGTCTATTGTCTTGTTCTGCACAAGAAGCTCCCAAACATTCTGGACCTTCTCACTCAAGACCACGGCGAGGTCAGGCACCCACACCGAGTTAGCTCAACCAAGCAATTTTGTTCCTGAAGTTATATAATGTGGTTACTTGAGGCTGCAGCACTAGTTTATTTGACATATTTAGAGAAGCCCATAGGGACTACAACATGCACCTGCTATGCTGCTAAGTGGAAGTATTTTCTGCACTACTGTACTCTAAACAACATTAATCCACTTACCCCTACAGTACAGGACATTGTGTTACCTTCTACACTTTCAAAGGTCAGGATTGGTTTATACACCAATCAGGCTACATCTAGCCGCTGTAGGAAGTTGGCTCTGTATGCACTATTTCAAAGTAAGAAATAGCATGCACAGAGTCCAAGGGTTCCCCTTAGATGTAAGATAGTGGCAAAAAGAGATAATTCTAATGCTCTATTTTGTGGTAGTGTGGTCGAGCAGTAGGCTTATCAGAGGGTACTGTTAAGCATCTGTTGTACACACACAGGCAATAAATGGGGAACACACACTCAAAGACAATTCCAAGCCAATAGGTTTTGATATAGAAAAATATATTTTCTTAGTTTATTTGAAGAACCACAGGTTCAAGATTTACAAACAATACTTTAAATGAAAGGTATTTCACTTAGGAACTTTGAATTAGCAAAAGAGCATATGCAGTTTTCACACAAATGGCAATAAGCTATTTTAAAACTAGACAGTGCAATTTTCAACAGTTCCTGGGGAGGTAAGTGTTTGTTAGTTTTGCAGGTAAGTAAACCACCTACAGGGTTCAAAGTTGGGTCCAAGGTAGCCCACCGTTGGGGGTTCAGGGCAACCCCAAAGTTACCACACCAGAAGCTCAGGGCCGATCAGGTGCAGAGGTCAAAGTGGTGCCCAAAACACATAGGCTTCAATAGAGAAGGGGGTGCCCTGGTTCCAGTCTGCCAGCAGGTAAGTACCCGCGTCTTCGGAGGGCAGACCAGGGGGGTTTTGTAGGGCACCGGGGGGGATACAAGTCAGCACAAAAAGTACACCCTCAGCGGCACGGGGGCGGCCGGATGCAGTGTGCAAACAGGCGTCGGGTTTGTAATGGAGTTCAATGGGAGACCAAGGGGTCTCTTCAGCGAAGGAGGCAGGCAAGGGGGCGGGGGGGGGGGGGGGGCTCCTCGGGGAAGCCACCACCTGGGCAAGGGAGAGGGCCACCTGGGGATCGCTTCTGCACTGGAGGTCAGATCCTTCAGGTCCTGGGGCTGCGGGTGCAGTGTCTTTACCAGGCGTCAGGTTCTTTGAAGCAGGCAGTCGCGGTCAGGGGGAGCCTCTGGATTCCCTCTGCAGGCGTTGCTGGGGGGGCTAAGGGGGGGTCAACTCTGGCTACTCACAGGGTCGCAGTCGCCGGGGAGTCCTCCCTGTAGTGTTGGTGGTTCTCCGCAGGTCGAGCCGGGGGCGTCGGGTGCAGAGTGCAAAGTCTCACACTTCCGGTGGGAAACGTGTGTTCTTTAAAAGTTGCTTCTTTGTTGCAAAGATGTTTCTTCTTTGGAGCAGAGCCGCTGTCTTCGGGAGTTCTTGGTCGCTGGACCCTGCTAAACGCGTTGCTGTTGCAGTTTTTCTTGAAGTGGGGAGACAGGCCGGTAGAGCTGGGGCCAAAGCAGTTGGTGTCTCCGTCTTCTCTGCAGGGCTTTCAGGTCAGCAGTCCTTCTTCGTCTTAGGTTGCAGGAATCTATTTTCCTAGGTTCTGGGAGCCCCTAAATACTCAATTTAGGGGTGTGTTTAGGTCTGGGGGGTTAGTAGTCAATGGCTACTAGCCCTGAGGGTGGCTACACCCTCTTTGTGCCTCCTCTCTGAGGGGAGGGGGGCACACCCCTAATCCTATTGGGGGAATCCTCCATCTGCAAGATGGAGGATTTCTAAAAGTCAGAGTCACCTCAGCTCAGGACACCTTAGGGGCTGTCCTGACTGGCCAGTGACGACTCCTTGTTTTTCTCATTTTCTCCTCCGGCCTTGCCGCCAAAAGTGGGGCCGTGGCCGGAGGAGGCGGGCAACTCCACTAGCTGGAGTGCCCTGGGGTGCTGTAACAAAGGGGGTGAGCCTTTGAGGCTCACCGCCAGGTGTTACAGTTCCTGTAGGGGGAGGTGTGAAGCACCTCCACCCAGTACAGGCTTTGTTACTAGCCACAGAGTGACAAAGGCACTCTCCCCATGTGGCCAGCAACATGTCTGGTGTGTGGCAGGCTGGTAAAACTAGTCAGCCCACACTGGAAGTCGGGTATGGTTTTAGGGGGCATCTCTAAGATGCCCTCTGGGGTGTATGTTACAATAAAATGTACACTGGCATCAGTGTGCATTTATTGTGCTGAGAAGTTTGATACCAAACTTCCCAGCTTTCAGTGTAGCCATTATGGTGCTGTGGAGTTTGTGTTTGACAGACTCCCAGACCATATACTCCTATGGCTACCCTGCACTTACAATGTCTAAGGTTTTGCTTAGACACTGTAGGGACATAGTGCTCATGCACCTATGCCCTCACCTATGGTATAGTGCACCCTGCCTTATGGCTGTACGGCCTGCTAGAGGGGTGACTTATCTATGCCATAGGCAGTGTGAGGTTGGCATGGCACCCTGAGGGGAGTGCCATGTCGACTTAGTCATTTTCTCCCCACCAGCACACACAAGCTGGCAAGCAGTGTGTCTGTGCTGAGTGAGGGATCTCCAGGGTGGCATAAGACATGCTGCAGCCCTTAGAGACCTTCCCAGGCATCAAGGCCCTTGGTACCAGGGGTACCAGTTACAAGGGACTTACCTGGATGCCAGGGTGTGCCAATTGTGGAAACAAAGGTACAGGTTAGGGAAAGAACACTGGTGCTGGGGCCTGGTTAGCAGGCCTCAGCACGCTTTCAAATCATAACTTGGCATCAGCAAAGGCAAAAAGTCAGGGGGTAACCATGCCAAGGAGGCATTTCCTTACAGCCGCTATCCCTCCATACATGCAGAACAGAGAATACTTTTCTCTCTTCAAGATCCATGTTATCAAAGCCTTCATTGAGGGCCTTACGCAGGTAGTGCCATCTAGGGTTCTTCCTGCCTTAGTCCAGAACTTTGACATTGTCCTCACCAGACTATTAGACCCACCCTTCAAGTCCCTGCATACACACTTGCCTTAGTTCCTCTCTTGGAAGGTTGCCTTCCTCTCACAGTCACATCACTCAGACTCATCAGCGAAATGCAGGCCCTCGCTCTCCAGGAATCCTTTTTCTATGAGCAAATAACATGGATAAGGTCGTTCTCAGAACAAATTGTAAGTTTTGCCCAAGGAGGTCTCTCCTTTCCACCATAACCAATCCATTGAGCTCCAAACAGTCTTCCCACAGCCTGACTCAATAGCAGAAAGAGGATGGCAAACAATTGACATTAAGTGTGCTCATAAGTATTACATTGGCAGGACCAAATCCTTTCCCAAAATACAACAGCTGTTTGTAGCTTTCTCCCAGCCTCATAAATGCCTCCCCATTTTAAAGACCGGAATTGCCAGGTGGATTGCTAAATGCATCCAGACCTGTCGTGCTAAAGCTTTAGGGCTCAGGGTCAGGGTTGCTAAAGCTTAATGAACACTAAGTTCTTGCCCCAGGCCACACTCCACATGCAAACAGAGCACTGCTGTGGCTTTCATGGGGAACACACCCATAGCAGACATATGTAGAGCTGCTAGATGGTCCACTCCACACAGTTTTACCAAACATTATTGTGAGGGTGTCCTATCAAGAGAATGGCCAGAGTTGGTCAAGCTGTCCTCAAAATTTTGTTTGTCTTCTCCACCATCCCTGGCCACCTAGGGGAGTACTACTTTTCAGTCTATGCTCAGCGTGTGTTTCTACACCCACATGCTACAAATGTTTGTTGCATGTAGTGCTGTAGATTCTCAGACGGCCACTCTTCCCGAAAAGAGTGTTTTTTACATACATACATACATATATATATATATATATATATATATATATATATATATATATAAAACATACATACACACACATGTATATGTGTTTACCCATGCTGTGCATAGTCGTCCGCCATCTAGTGTTGGGGGCTCGGCGTGTTACAAGTTGTTTTTCTTCGAAGAAGTCTTCTTGAGTTACATGGGCATCGACTCCTTTGTTAGATTGTTTTCTTTCCGCTGTCGGGTTCGGAAGTGTTTCCTTTCTCTCCGAGACTGTCGATTCAGAAACTTTATATTAACTTTATTCTACCGTCGGTATTGTTTCGATCGCGTTTCCATCTGCAGTCGATCCGATAGTACCATCTGGAACAAGAAAACACCCTTTCGGGCACTTACGCCGTACTTGGGCCTGTTCAGGCCTACCACGCCATAGCCTGGTGGATCAGACTCCATTCCGATTCTGTCCTCGATGCCACGCGAAATTCTCTTACACTGATCAGCACGTGGTATGTAATCTTTGCCTTTCTCCAGAACATTGTGAGTAAGATTGTGAAGCCTTTCAGTCGTTTTGGTAAAAAAAGACACTGTGTGACTGGAGAGCAAGAAGATTCAAAATGGCGTTGAAGTATACAGAGTACATAGACACCTTAGATGAAGAGCAGGCTGTTTCAATTCAAGACACAGACTCCGAAGCAGATTCAGATGAAGACAGCGAACCTATCACTGCGGCTCAGCATGTGAGTACATCTGCCCCTACACCCACTACCAAGAAACCTACTAAGGCCTTGGGTGCACCACTGCCAGAAAGCCATGGTTCTACCCGAAAGAATTTTTTTGGTGACTGACCCTCAGGTTCGGCGCCGAAAAAGGCCAAGTCACCCCTTCAACAGGCCATGCCTGTTTTGGTGCTGGAGTCGAGCAAACATATTAGAAGCTCCACCTCTGAGCCGAGGTCCACACTCTTCGGAGTCGAAAATTCAACGTCCGGCTTTGGAGACGAAATCTCAGATGGTATCTTCGGGACTGAAAAAAATCAGGTACCATTTCGGAGCCAAAAAAATCCTTCTACAAAGAAGAGGCAGGACTTTTGAGCTGTCTAAAGCACATGTCAAAGACAACTACTGAACAATCCTCTAAAGGCATAAAACCATCTGAATATAATTCTGAGGACTCTGATATCGAGCCAATTTTGGAGGTTATGGACAGTAGACAAAGAAGGATACATGTCCATAAGGAGACGGGGAAAATTATTGCTTCACCTCCTCCACAGACCAAAAGGAAGCTGGTTTTTCAAGAGACCCTTGACACTGACCAACCACCAGCAAAAATATTTAAAAGAAAGGAGAAGTCATCACCTCTTCAGCTCTCTCCACTACATCCGCCACCGCTTTCTTTCTCTCCACCACCTACTACCCCATTAGCAAGTTTTGGCATTTTGCGTTTTCGCTTGTTGCGAATAGGTCTATTTCTGGTCTCCCCCACTTTTGAAAGTACTGTTGAAGTACCTGAGAGTGAATTTCCCATTTGTGTATCTGTTGGTGTGTTCTGCTTCGTAGATCCGCTAGCTGATTGTGTATTCTTGGAATGTATTCTGCTATTAAGTGAATGTGATTGTGAATTGCCCATTTCCATATTGATTGGGCTAGAAGGGACAGTTGAGATGAATGTGTCCCGCCTTGTTTCTTTAGGTAATACATAGTTGTCATATTGTCAGTTTTTATCAAGACAGTCTTGTGTTTGAGAAGTGGTTGAAACGCTTTTAGGGCAAGGAACACAGCTAATAATTCTAAACGGTTTATGTACTGTTTTGAATCCCATTCCCTTTGTATGGTAAGGTTGTTGAGATGAGCTCCCCAACCTATCACTGATGCATCTGTTGTTATTGTGGTCTGAGGCACAGGGTCATGAAATGACCGCCCCTTCATTACATTGCTGAGATTCCACCATTGAAGGGACGTGTGCGTTTGGCGGTCTAACAACACTAGATCTTGCAATTGACCCTGTGCTTGAAACCATTGTTGTGAGAGGCACTGTTGTAGTGTTATGTTTAGTCTTGCATGAGGTACTACTGCTATGCAGGATGCCATCATTCCCAGTAGTCTCATGATAAATCTTACAGTGTATTCTTGATTTGGCTGCATATGGAGTATGAGGTTTTGGAAAGTGTGTATCCTTTGTGTATTTGGATAGGCTAAGGCTTTCTGGGTATTGAGAATAGTGCCTAGGTAAGGTTGCACCTGTGCTGGCTGAAGATGTGATTTTTTGTAGTTGAGAGTGAACCCTAATGTATGTAGGGTCTTGTTGTTGACATTGTATAATATTGCTTGATTTTATTAGCCAATAGTCTAGATGAGAAATGACATGTATGTGTTGTCTTCTTAGGTAAGCTGCTACTACCACTAGACATTTTGTGAATACTCTTGGAGCTGTTGTTAAGCCGAATGGCAGAACTTTGAATTGATAGTGGTTTCCCGCTATCACAAACCTTAGGTATTTTCTGTGAGCTGGATGGATGGGTATATGAAAATACGCATCTTTGAGATCTAAAGCAGTCATGTAATCTTGTTTTTGTAGTAGTGGTATGACATCCTGCAGAGTTACCATGTGATATATAGATTTAGTGGTCTGAGATCTAGAATGGGTCGGAGAGTGCCATCCTTTTTGGGAATGAGGAAGTCTAGTGAGTATACCCCTGTTCCTTGTTGAGATTTTGGAACTAATTTTATTGCATCTTTTAGTAGGAGCAATTGTACTTCTTCTTGTGTCGAATTGTGTTCTGTGGACAGCCTGTTATAACAAGGAGGAATATTTGGAGGGGTAGAAATCAATTCTAGGCAATAACCATTGTGGATAATTGAAAGTACCTATTGGTCTGTGGTGATATTTTGCCATTGGGAGTGGAATTGCTGCAGTCTGCCCCCCACAAGAGACGTGTGGGGTTGATGCATGCTTATGAAGTCACTGTTTTGATGGGGTAGTGACACTTGTTGAGGCCTGGAATTTGCCTCTGAAGTGTTGGCCTCTATAAGAGCCTCTAAATCCCCCTCTCTGGTATTGTTGTTGGCCTTGTTTAGGATGGGAGATAGAAGCCTCTGTAGATTGGGGCTTACATCTTCCTCTAGATTGCTGCTTACGAAAGGAGCCTCTGTAAGGTGTTGTGTTGTGTATAGGGCTCCCATTGCTTTAGCAGTGTCTGAACCTTTCCTGAGCTTCTCTATTGTGGTGTCAACCCCAGGACCAAACAGGTGTTTCTTGTTGAAAGGCATATTTAGTACTGCCTGCTGTATTTCTGGTTTGAATCCAGAGGAACGTAACCATGCATGTCTGCGTATAGTTACAGCAGAATTCACGCTTCTACCTGCTGTATTTGCAGCATCAAGAGCAGACCTTACCTGGTTATTACTTATTGCCTGACCTTCTTCAACAACTTGTTGAGCCCTCTTCTGATGTTCTTTTGGCAGGTGTTGTAATAATTCCTGCATCTCGTCCCAGTGTGCTCTATCATACCTTGCTAGCAAGGCTTGTGTATTGGCAATGCACCATTGGTTAGCTGCCTGCGTAGCTACCTTCTTGCCAGCAGCATCAAACTACCTGCTTTCCTTGTCAGGGGGAGGGACATCCCCTGACGATTGGCTATTGACCCTTTTTCTGGCAGCACTGACAACCACTGAGTCTGGAGGTACCTGATGCGTAATGTAAGCTGGATCTGTAGGTGCAGGCGTATATTTCTTATCTATGCGTGGTTAAAATCCTAGCTTTAACAGGTTCCTTAAATATTTTGTCTGCATGTTTGATCATGCCAGGCAGCATTGGTAGGCACTGGTAATGTGAGTGTGTGGAGGATAGCATATTAAAAAGGAAATCCTCTTCCAAAGGCTCACTATGCATAAGTAGCCCCATGGTATGCAGCTGCCCTAGAGATAACCTGTGTGTATGCAGTTGTATCCCCTGGTGGCGAAGGTTTTGAAGGATATAAGTCTGGGTCATTAATTGGTATAGGATCTGGATCATACAGATCCCAAGGATCAATTGTATCACCATGGGAGAAAGTGTGTGAGTGAGTTGGTGAAGGCAATGGTGGTGGGCTGATGGGTGGTGGTGAAAAAGAAAGTTGTGGTGAATGTGGAGGAGAAGCATGCAAGGGTAATGGCTTCTCCTTCCTTTTAAAAATCTTTGCTGGTGGTGGAGCAGTATCAAGATGTTCCTGAAAAGCCAACTTTCTTTTTGTTTGTGGTGGAGGTGCAGCAATGATCCTCAAAGTCTCTTTATGGATATGAATCCTTGACTGTCTTTCATCCATAATTTCCAGAATAGGTTCAATGTTAGAGTCCTCAGAAATGTATTCTGATGGTTTTGGTGATTTAGAGGACTGGTCATTATATGTCTTGGAGCTCTGCTTTTATCGGCTCGAAAGTCCTTGTTCTTCTGTGTATGAATACTTTTTCGGCTACAAAGTTTGCAATTTTTTCAGGCTCGAAAATACAGCCTGTTGTTTCGGCTTCGATGCAGGACGTTGAGGTTTCGACTCCTAAAAGTGTGGGCGCCGGCTCGGTTCGGAAGTGGAGCTTTTGGTGGATTTTCTAGACTCCGGTATCGAAGTTGGTGTGGCCTTTTTCGGCACCGAACCCGAAGGTCGGTCGCCGAGTATTTTCTTTCGGGTGGAACCATGGCTCTCTGGCATTGGTGCACCCAAGGCCTTTGATGTTTTTTTTTTTTTTTTTTTTTTTAAGGAGTGGGCATAGGGGCTAACCCGCAGAGATGAGTTGGCTATCTTCCTCCGAGTCTTCTTCGGAGTCGGTGTCCTGAATGGAAACTGCCGTCTGCGCGGTGATCGGGAGAGAGACACAGATTACATACCAGGTGTTGGTCTCTGTATGGAAATTTCGCGTGGCATCGAGGACAGAATTGGAATGGAGTCCAATCCACCAGGCTTCGGTGTGGTAGGCCCAAAAGGGCGAAATCTGGTTTTCGACAGTACTATCGGCTCGACTATAGATGAAAACACGATCGAAACAATACCGACGGTCAAAGAAAGCTATCTAAAGTTTCCGAATCAAAAATCTCGGAGCGAGAGGAAACAAGTCCGAACCCGACAGCGGAGAGAAAACAATCCAACAAAGGAGTTGATGCCCATGCGCACTATGACCGAGAGGAGGAGTCACTCGATCCCATGACTTAGAAAAGACTTCTTCGAAGAAAAACAACTTGTAACACTCCGAGCCAAACACTAGATGGCGGAAGCAATGCATAGCATGTGTATCTGCAGCTACACACCCTGCAGCAAAGTTGTCTGTTCCCAGAAGATATTCCGCAAACAGGTGAATGTTGTGGTGAAGAGCCCACTTCCATATGGTCTGAGACAGGTGTCATAGTTAAGAAGACCATGTCCACCCCTGTTTTTGTAAGTATTACATGACTGTCATATTGTCCGCCCGGAGTAGGACAACCTTGTGAGATAAGTGAGGAAGGAAATCTTTCAGTGCTACGAATACCGCCTGAAGTTCCAAGTAATTGATGTGTAGAGACTGGTGTTTGGTGATCACCCCACCCCTTCTGTGACGCTTCTGTGATAAGTGTGAGGTGAGCAACAGGCTCTAGAAAAGGCCAGCTCTTCAACAGGTTGCTGGTGTTCTAACACTACATCTGGAAGGTGACCCCTGTGACAGACCATTGGAAAGATAAGTACTGCTGCAGGGGACACATGTATAGTCTTGCATGAGGAACTATGGCAATGCAAGAAGCCATCATTCCTAAGACACTGATGCTCCTTACTGTACAAGACTGGTTTTCCTGGAACTGAGGCAGAAGTGTCTGAAAATCCTGAATGCGAGTCGGATTGAGGTATGCTAACCCTAACTGTGTGTTCAATATTTCTTCCAAATAAGGTTTCATTTGTAGGGGTTGGAGATGAGATTTGGGGAAGTTGAGAGTGAACCCTAGTTTGTGAAGACCCACTCTCAACTGAGTGTGTTGTTGACACTGGTGAAATGTACTGGCTTTGATGAGCTAATCGTCCAGGTAAGGAAACGTGGACATTTTGCCTTCACAGATGCGATGCGACCACTACTAAGCATTTTGTGAATACTCAAGGAGCGGTAGTCACCCCAAACAGAAGGATCTTGAATTATTATGTGCCTGCAATGACGAATCTTAAGTATTTTCAATTTGCAGGGTGTCCTTTAGACCTAGAGCGGTCACAAAGTAGCCTTGTTTTAGAAGTGGAATGACATCCTGAAGAGTGAGCATATGAAAGTGTTCTGATAGGATGTATTTATTGAGCGGTCGGAGATACAGGACTGGTCTGAGAGAGCCATCCTTTTTGGGAATCGGGGAGTATAAAAGTACATTCCTGAAACCTGGTGTTTTCTGGGGGTGGGTTCTATGGTCCCTTTGAGGAGAAGGACTTGGACCACTTCCGTGAGAAGAGAAGAGAAGAGTCCCCAGTTACTTGACTGTTAGCCTGTCTACGGTCAGTGGTGGCAACAGCAGAGTCATGTGGCACTTGTGCTCTAATAAAAAGGGGATCCAAAGGGGCCACCTTATACTTTTTATCCACCTTGGGGGGGAGGGGGATTACTCTAGAGCGGACTGGTTGTTTGAATATGTCCTATCGATGTCTCAGCAAGCAAGGGAGCAGGAGGAGGTACTCAGTATCCCTGTCCGTTGACGAGAAAGTGGTGGAAAAAATGTCTGCTCTATGGGTACTTTGTGGAGCTGGACAATATGGAACGCCGCCTGTCCTGGATACCACCAGTTGGTATGAGGTGGTATCCTCTAAAAAGGAGGGGTGAGCCCGATAAAGATCCAGGTCATTGGGAGTAATCAGATCAGGATCATAAGCATTCAATGATCACATATGGTGGACATATGGTGGACCTACTAACCCCCCAGTGTAAGAGTGTGGAGACCCTTGAGGCATGTCATGCATATCCTGCGTAGGGGACTGCGGTGGATAGTGGGGAAGGGGTTGCTGGAGACGATGGCGATGGTGGTGGAGGAGGAGGTGAAGAAGGATTGTGGGCTGGGCTAGTGGCCTTGTCCCTTGTCTATTTCCTTGGGGGAATAGGAATGTCCAAGGCCTCCTGAAATGTTAATTTCCTCTTTGGGAGTGAAGGAGAGGAAGGAGTTGCGATGATGCAGCCAGTTCCTTCTTGAATGTGAATTTTTAACTGTTTAGTGTCCATCTCTACAAGGATTGGCTCGACTGGTGAAGGGCTAGTGGAAGACTGGCCGGAGCCCCTTCGCTCTGTGGATTTCAGCACTTCTGGATCTTGCTCAGTGCAGAGGTCGAAGAAGTTGGCCACTGGATCGGTTTCCGAGGTTTGGAGCAGCACCTAGATGATTTCTCGGTGGCTGAGGTCGAAGCCGAGGCAGAGGCTTTAGCCTTTGTGGCAATTTTCAGCACTGAGCCCAAAGGCGGGATGACTGAAACAGTCTTTCGTGCTGACTATGGCCAGGAGGCAGTGGTGGACCGGCAGCCTCTGAGCTAGAAAGTGGGGCATTCTTGGAGGATTTCGGCAGGACAGCAGGGACCACAGTAATCATGCAATGGGCAGAAGAAAGTTATTTGCGCTCAATATTTGTAAGGAAATGCCTCCTTGGCATGGTTACCCCCTGACATTTTGCCTTTTGCTGATGCCAAGTTATGATTGAAAGTGTGCTTGGACCCAGCTAACCAGGCCCCAGCGCCAGTGTTCTTTCCCTAAACTGTACCTTTGCTTCCACAATTGGCACAGACCTGGCACTCAGATAAGTCCCTTGTAAATGGTACCCCTGGTACCAGGGGCCCTGATGCCAGGGAAGGTCTCTAAGGGCTGCAGCATGTCGTATGCCACCCTGGGGACCCCGCACTCAGCACATGCACACTGCCTCATAGCTTGTGTGTGCTGGTGGGGAGAAAATGACTAAGTCGAAATGGCACTCCCCTCAGAGTGCCATGCCAACCTCACACTGCCTGTGGCATAAGTAAGTCACCCGTCTAGCAGGCCTTACAGCCCTAAGGCAGGGTGCACTATACCACTGGTGAGGGCATATGTGCATGACCACTATGCCCCTACAGTGTCTAAGCAAAACCTTAGACATTGTAAGTGCAGGGTAGCCATAAAGAGTATATGGTCTGGGAGTTTGTCAAACACGAACTCCACAGTTCCATAATGGCTACACTGAAATCTGGGAAGTTCGGTATCAAACTTCTCAGCACAATAAATGCACACTGATGCCAGTGTGGAATTTATTGCAAAATGCACCCAGAGGGCATCTTAGAGATGCCCCCTGAATACCAGTCCAACTCCTAGTGCTAGGCTGACCAATTTCTGCCAGCCTGCCACAACCAGACGAGTTTCTGGACACATGGGGAGAGTGCCTTTGTCACTCTGTGGCCAGGAACAAAGCCTGTACTGGGGAGATGCTTCTCACCTCTCCCTGCAGGAACTGTAACACCTGGTGGTGAGCCTCAAAGGCTCACCCCTTTTGTTACAGCACCCCAGGGCAACCCAGCTAGTGGAGATGCCTGCCCCTCCGGCCACTGCCCCCACTTTTGGCGGCAAGGCTGGAGGAGATAATGAGAAAAACAAGGAGTCACCACCCACCAGTCAGGACAGCCCCTAAGGTGTCCTGAGCTGAGGTGACCCCTGCCTTTAGAAATCCTCCATCTTAGTTTTGGAGGATTCCCCCAATAGGATTAAGGATGTGCCCCCCCCTCCCCTCAGGGAGGAGGTACAAAGAGGGTGTAGCCACCCTCCAGGACAGTAGCCATTGGCTACTGCCCCCAGACCTAAACACACACCTAAATTTAGTATTTAGGGGCACCCCAGAACGCAGGAAATCAGATTCCTGCAACTTGAACCAAGAAGGAGGACTGCTGACCTGAAAGCCCTACAGAGACAATGGAGACGACAACTGCTTTACCCCCAGCCCTACTGGCCTGTTTCCTGACTTGAAGAAAACTGCAACAGCAACGCATCTGACAGGGACCAGCGACCTCTGAAGCCTCAGAGGACTGCCCTGAACCAAAGGACCAACAAACTCCTGTGAGCAGCGGCTCTGCTCAACAACAGCAACAACTTTAAAAGTTGCAAGAAAGTTGCAAAGACCTCACTCTTCCCGCAGGAAGCATGAGACTTCACCCTCTGCACCTGACGCCCCTGGCTCAAGCTCCAGAGAACCAACGCCGCAGGGAGGACTCCCAAGCGACTGCGACCTCGTGAGACGACCCCCTTGGATCCCCACAGCGACGCATGCAGAGAGAATCCAGATGCTCCGCTTGACCGTAACAAGGAACCCGACGCCTGGACCAAGCACTGCACCAGCAGCCCCCAGGACCAGAAGGAACCGAACCTCAGTGCAGGAGTGACCCTCAGGCGACCATCTGTCTAGACCAGTCGGTGGCTGGCCCGAGAAGCCCCCCCTGTCCCCAGCCTGCATCGCTAGAGTGACCCCCAGGTCCCTCCATTGTTTCCTACACAAAATCTGACGCCTGCTTTGTACACTGCACCCGGCCGCCCCTGTGCCGCTGAGGGTGTTTTGTGTGCCTACTTGTGTCCCCCCCCAGTGCTCTACAAAACCCCCCTGGTCTGCCCTCCGAGGATGTGGGTACTTACCTGCTGGCAGACTGGAACCAGCGCACCCCTGTTCTCCATAGGCGTCTATGCGTTTTGGGCCCCTCTTTGACCTCTGCACCTGACCGGCCCTGTGCTGCTAGTGTTGTAACTTTGGGGTCACCTTGAACCCCCAACGGTGAGCTGCCTATGCCCAAGAACTTAGACTTGTAAGTGTCTTACTTACCTGACAAACTAACCATTACTTACCTCCCCCAGGAACTGTAGATTTTTGCACAGTGTCCACTTTTAAAATAGCTTATTGCCATTTTAACCAAAACTGTGTATGTTATTGCTCTAATTCAAAGTTCCTTACTTACCTGTGTGGAGTACCTTGCATTGTATGTATTTACTTCAAATCTTGAACTTGTGGTTCTAAAAATAAATTAAGAAAATATATTTTTCTATACAAAAACCTATTGGCCTGGAATTGTCTTTGAGTGTGTGTTCCTCATTTATTGCCCGTGTGAGTACAACAAATGCTTAACACTACCCTCTGATAAGCCTACTGCTCAACCACACTACCACAAAATAGAGCATTAGAATGATCTAATTGTGTCACTATCCTACCTCTAAGGGGAACCCTTGGACTCTGTGCACACTATCTCTTATTTTGAGATAGTATACACAGAGCCAACTTTCTACAATATTGAACTCCACATCGGAATTGGAGCTGTCCTCAATGGAGAAGGTTTCTTCCTCCTGGGCTGCTGGCTCTTCCTGGGTATGTTCTTCCACAAAGAGATATGTGGTGTTGTCCGATACTTTTTGGGCCATCTCGAATCACCGAGCCCTCTGGTCCCAGAGGGCCTATTTGGACCTGAATGAATTGCAAGCGTCTCAGTCGGCCTCACAGTGGTCTTGAGAGAAGTAAAGGTTGCATATAATGTGTTGATTGGTGTGCAGGAACTTAGTGTGACACTGGAGACAAACAAAATGTACAACAGTAACGCTCCGAAGGGCGAATGGCTGAAGCCTGAACCAAAAAAAACAAAGGAATCGCAGAGATAGAAATGCACAATCAAAGGTAATACAGTCAGAACAGAGGAAAGGGAGAAA
Source organism: Pleurodeles waltl (assembly GCF_031143425.1). NCBI lineage: Eukaryota > Metazoa > Chordata > Amphibia > Caudata > Salamandridae > Pleurodeles > Pleurodeles waltl. Next base: position 20,900,190 of record NC_090445.1, on the reverse strand, counting down.
GAACCGAAAGGAGTCAAAGATGCAGAGACACACACCCGAACCAGACAGGAGAGAGAAAACAATCCAACAAAGGAGTCGATGCCCATGCTAGACATCATCAAGAGGAGGAGTCACTTGATCTTTCGATTCAAAAGACTTCTTTGAAGAAAAACAACTTGCAATGTCCAAGCCCAAAACTAGACAGGAGTATGCATATCAGGTGTATCTACAGCCACACATACCAAGAACAAAACTTACCCTCCTAACTTTAGATCTATTGACAATCCCCCAAATAATTCTATATTTGCATTCTGGTGCATTATTTTATGTTTAGAAATGTAGTTTATGTTTTTTTTAGCTTATTCAAAATATTAAAAAATGTGAATCTTCTTAGAAATCAAGCTGATAGGATGTTGTCAGTGTCATATTCATTATATACAGCGTATTGTGTAATTATCCTGTGCCCTCTTCCTTTCAGCCAACCCACAAAACTCTCCTTCGCCTTACTGTGCCCCATCAGAACTGTGTGTGCAACACAATCCATGGTTCAGTCAGTGACAACTGCTGGGATGTCAGTGGTACTCTGTGCTTTTACTCACACCATCTATGCCGCTACTACTCTCTGCGAGAGTCCATTAAGGTTAATTCATTCTATGTGATTCATGACAATGTCCTGCTGGTGCATACATCATTTTAGGCTTCTTTTCTAAGGAGGAACAAGAGACAGCACGGAGCAGTGCAAGTATTATAGCTATTTATGCCAATTTTTTTAAAAGAAGCATTTTCACAATCTATGCAAAAATAGAGGGGGAAAGGGAGATTAAATGGTCCGGTGTACAGTCTCCCTAACCGGTATATTGAAAAAATAAAGTATACTGTTCCAAAAGAAAAAACACAGGTCTCTCAGGAACTTCTAAATATAGAAGCAAAAGCCCTCACACATCTGTACGATGTCATGCTTCATCACTGGCTTGCTCCACGTCAGACAGGCACTGCAATGTCTGAAGGGCCCCTCAAAGGGGCTCTTTGCCGGAAATCTTTTGTGATACTCTGTGCCAAAGTATGGAAATAATAGGAATAAATGTAAACCTATATGTCACAGAAAAGAAGAAGTAAAGAAAAAAAAAAGCTGGAGAGAAAAATATATAGTTCAATTGGCTCAGCCTCCAACTCGAAAAACAGATTTTTAATAAGCGAGAAAGGAGTGGGTCAAGGTTAAAAAACAGTGCAGAGTGAGAGGGAGGTAATGATCCCACACTCTACTAAAAAAAAAAAAAAAAAAAAAAAAAAAAGAGGAAAATAAATGTTCTTTGTCCGCTACAGAAAGTCAACATGTTTCGCGCCTTAACAAGTCCGGATGGATCATTTGGCGCTCCGTCTAGACTACGTGTAATAACCTTCTCCTAAGCTTAAAGTGCAAACTACACTAGGTACATCTAAGGTGGATAAGCGAAAAAACAAAATATGAGTAAAAGCTACTCACATCAGTAATATATCTAGAGGATACAAACTAAAAAAAACCTTTTCAGGAACGCAGCCCCGGGGTAGGTCTCCAGCAATGGACTGTCGTTTTAAAATACAACAACAATCTACAGGCTCGCTCTTTCCCATGGAGCCCTGTCCCTAGTTAAGGATGGTTTCTCTCAGTTTTTATCTACTAGATATATAACTGATGTGAGTAACTTTTACTCATGTTTTGTTTTTTCACTTTTCCACCATAGATGTACTTAGCGTAATTTGCACTTTAAGCTTAGGAGCAGGTTATTATACGTAGTCTTGATGAAGCGCCAAGTCATCCGTTAGGACTTGTTAAGGCGCGAAACATGTTGACTTTCTGTAGCAGTCAAAGAAAATGTATTTTTCCTCTTTTTTAGTAGAGTGTGGGATCATTACCTCCCTCTCACTCTGCACTGTTTTTTTAACCTTGACTGGCTCCTTTCTCGCTCAATAAAAATCTGTTTTTCGAGTTGGAGGCCAAGGCAATTTTATTATATATTTTTCTCTCCAGGTTTTTTTTTTGTTTCTTCTTCTTTTCTGTGACATTTAGGTTTAAACGTATTCCTATTCTTTCCATACTTTGGCACAGAGTATCACAAAAGATCTCTGGCAAAGAGCCCCTTTGAGGGGCCTGTCAGACATTGCAGCGCCGGTCTGACGTGGAGCAAGCCCAGCGATGAAGCACGACATCGTACAGATGGGTGAGGGTTTTTGCTTCTATATTTAGAACTGCCTGAGAGACCTGTGTTTTTTTCTTTTGGAACAGTGTACTTTAATTTTTCAGCATTTTCACAATCATCAGTTTCTTTTAAGTGCTGCTCTCTGTTTTTTTGTTGCCTTCAGTTAGCAGAGAGCGGGTAAGTAAAGACTCCTTACAGCTCATTCTCTATTCCCCGTTCCCCCCAGTCATACTCAAAAGTAGCTCAAGGTTACAACTCGTGCGACAGAGGAGGGCTGGTGCACTGGGACTTTGCATGTAGCACAAAGATGGAAGATGATGCCGGAACTCCTTTGATGTGAGTTTATTTAAAAAAACAAAAACAATGATAGGGGAAATTCAAATTTGAAGCAATGCGGGTGGAATCCAACCTTCCACGTATTCAGAAGTGGTTAAGAGGCATAAAAAGCACCATTAAACAACGGACAAGGGCTATGTACAGAAAGTCAACCAAAGGTGTAAAATGTCAGTTTTCATGGCAAGAAAATGTCACTGATAAATGGGACAAGTACCTTTGCAAAACACAATCTGAATTCATCAGAAATTTTTTAAAGGCAGCTTATGGTTTAGTGATTTTTTTCAGCATTTATTTTCACGTCTTGATCCCCTCACTTCAAAGTCTTGAAACCTGTGCAGGCTGAGGAGAAGACCAAACAACACAGCTTGACAAGGACACTGTTGAAAAGAATGCCTGCGAGGCACGAGGTGGCAGGGAATCACCAACTCACTCCAAGTGGTGATTGCACAATTGTAAGGCACATCTGTGGCCACTGTGGCTGTCCCTTGATCCCAACTGCTTGCGTGTCCCATAGCAGCGATGCGTGCAGTGCTGGGTAAGGACCCCACACATGGTCTGACTGCATCTGTGGGTGTGTGTGAATGGAGACGACCCATGCAATGCGCAGGGGATACCCAGTAACTTGCAAAAACTCACAATAGGTAACTTGATTTTTAGCAAATTCACTTTAAAACCTAGGCAGCTAAGGCCCACCATAGCATTTAAATAATAAAAAGTTAATATTTCTCATTAAAACACTATCTTCAGTTCCCACACCCTAATCAGGCTCTGAGTGACATTGCCACAGGATGACCCAGTGAATGCAGAAGGATCCATTAGTGCCAGGTGGCCACTCTTCAGCTTCCAAGCGCCAGGCTGACCGAGTGTGCCTTCTGGAGTGGACTTGCATAGTGTGCATAATACTTGCGCCTGAGGATGTGGAATAAGACAAGCCTTGAGCTCATGCCCTCCATGCCCCTGACAGAGGGCAATGCACACACAGGCTTCCAGGATCATGGCTAAGCTCTCCTAGAGGTGCTGCAAAGGGCAGGTCCTCTCCTAGCAGGGAAGGGAATGTCATTCTTAAAGAGAAAATGGTGCCTAGCAAGCGCTGGTGAATAACCTGGAAAGGGCCACATTCTCAGGCCAGTCTATGTGCCCTTAATATCTCCTGCAGCAGCCAAATGTGACGGACCCTCAACGAGACTGCCAACTGTGTACAGGCAGATCTCAGGCCCACCTAAGGCCATTTCATGGAGGACCTTAGATTCTGGTAATGTAAGAGGTACATTCTGTAGACTAGGCAGGACTGCAGGTGAAAGAAGCAGGAGAAAGGTGGAAACAGCCGTATCCACTTTAGGAGAGAGGTGGTGAGACAAGCAGAAGTGGAGAGATTAGAGATGCATTCTCTCTAGGAAACAGACGACTGCTGGTGAGACAAGCAGGTATAGGTAAGAGATGTATTGTCTGTAGGACGAGGAGGACTGCTGGGGGAAAATCAGGAGTGGAGAGATTAGAGATGCAGTCTCTGCAGGTGAGGCAGGGCTACTGGGAAAAGAGCAGGAGTGGAGAGGTTAGAGATGCAGTCGCTGCAGGAGAGGCAGGACTGCGAGTGAGACAAGCAGGGGCAGAGATTAGAGATGGCGTCTCTGCAGGAGACGCAGGACTGCTGGTGAGACAAGCAGGAGCAGAGATTAGAGATGCATTCTCTGCAGGAGAGGCAGGACTGCTGGTGAGACAAGCAGGAGCAGAGATTAGAGATGATTCTCTGCAGGAGATGCAGGACTGCTGGTGAGACAAGCAGGCGCAGAAATTAGAGATGCAGTCTCTGCAGGAGAGGCAGGACTGCGAGTGAGACAAGCAGGGGCAGAGATTAGAGATGGCGTCTCTGCAGGAGACGCAGGACTGCTGGTGAGACAAGCAGGAGCAGAGATTAGAGATTAGAGATGCATTCTCTGCAGGAGAGGCAGGACTGCTGGTGAGACAAGCAGGAGCAGAGATTAGAGATGATTCTCTGCAGGAGATGCAGGACTGCTGGTGAGACAAGCAGGCGCAGAAATTAGAGATGCAGTCTCTGCAGGAGAGGCAGGACTGCGGGTGAGACAAGCAGGGGCAGAGATTAGAGATGCAGTCTCTGCAGGAGATGCAGGACTGCTGGTGAGAAAAGCAGGAGCAGAGATTAGAGATGCAGTCTCTGCAGGAGAGGCAGGACTGCTGGTGAGACAAGCAGGAGCAGAGATTAGAGATGCAGTCTCTGCAGGACAGGCAGGACTGCTGGTGAGACAAGCAGGAGCAGAGATTAGAGATGCATTCTCTGCAGGAGAGGTAGGACTGCTGGTGAGACAAGCAGGAGCAGAGATTAGAGATGATTCTCTGCAGGAGATGCAGGACTGCTGGTGAGACAAGCAGGCGCAGAAATTAGAGATGCAGTCTCTGCAGGAGAAGCAGGACTGCTGGTGAGACAAGCAGGAGCAGAGATTAGAGATGCATTCTTTGCAGGAGATGCAGGACTGCTGGTGAGCCGAGCAGGTGTAGAGCGATTACAGATGCATTCTCCGCAGGAGAGGCAGGCTTCCTGGTGAGTCTAGCAAGATTAGAGATGCATTCTCTCTAAGGTAGACATGACTGGTAATGAGCCAAGCAGAAGTAGAAAGATTAGAGATGCATTTGCTGCAGGACATGCAGGAGTGCTGGTGAGACAAGCAGGAGTAGAGATTAAAGATGCATTCTCTGCAGGACTGCTGGTGAACCGAGCAGGTGTAGAACGATTAGAGATGCATTCTCTGCAGGTGAGCAGGGTTACTGGGAAAAGAGCAGGAGTGGAGAGGTTAGAGATGCATTATCTCCAGGAGATGCAGGACTGCTGGTGAGACAAGCCGGAGCAGAGATTAGAGATGCAGTCTCTGCAGGAGAGGCAGGACTGCTGGTGAGCTGAGCAGGTGTAGAGCGATAAGAGATGCATTCTCTGCAGGAGAGGCAGGCTTCCTGGTGAGTTTAACGAGAATAGAGCGATTAGAGATGCATTCTCTTTAAGGTAGACATGACTAGTAATGAGCCAAGCAGAAGTAGAAAGATTAGAGATGCATTCTCTGCAGGAGAGGCAGGACTGCTGGTAAAACAAGCAGGAGCAGAGATTATAGATGCAGTCTCTGCAGGAGAGGCAGGACTGCTGGTGAGACAAGCAGGAGTAGAGATTATAGATGCATTCTCTGCAGGAGAGGCAGGACTACGAGTGAGACAAGCAGGGGCAGAGATTAGAGATGCAGTCTCTGCAGGAGAGGCAGGACTGCTGGTGAGAAAAGCAGGAGCAGAGATTAGAGATGCAGTCTCTGCAGGAGAGGCAGGACTGCGAGTGAGACAAGCAGGGGCAGAGATTAGAGATGCATTATCTCCAGGAGATGCAGGACTGCTGGTGAGACAAGCAGGAGCAGAGATTAGAGATGCAGTCTCTGCAGGAGAGGCAGGACTGCTGGTGAGACAAGCAGGAGCAGAGATTAGAGATGCAGTCTCTGCAGGACAGGCAGGACTGCTGGTGAGACAAGCAGGAGCAGAGATTAGAGATGCATTCTCTGCAGGAGAGGCAGGACTGCTGGTGAGACAAGCAGGAGCAGAGATTAGAGATGATTCTCTGCAGGAGATGCAGGACTGCTGGTGAGACAAGCAGGCGCAGAAATTAGAGATGCAGTCTCTGCAGGAGAGGCAGGACTGCTGGTGAGACAAGCAGGAGCAGAGATTAGAGATGCAGTCTCTGCTGGTGAGACATCAGGAGCAGAGATTAAAGATGCATTCTTTGCAGGAGATGCAGGACTGCTGGTGAGCCGAGCAGGTGTAGAGCGATTACAGATGCATTCTCCGCAGGAGAGGCAGGCTTCCTGGTGAGTCTAGCAAGATTAGAGATGCATTCTCTCTAAGGTAGACATGACTGGTAATGAGCCAAGCAGAAGTAGAAAGATTAGAGATGCATTTGCTGCAGGACATGCAGGACTGCTGGTGAGACAAGCAGGAGTAGAGATAAAAGATGCATTCTCTGCAGGACTGCTGGTGAACCGAGCAGGTGTAGAACGATTAGAGATGCATTCTCTGCAGGTGAGCAGGGTTACTGGGAAAAGAGCAGGAGTGGAGAGGTTAGAGATGCATTATCTCCAGGAGATGCAGGACTGCTGGTGAGACAAGCAGGAGCAGAGATTAGAGATGCAGTCTCTGCAGGAGAGGCAGGACTGCTGGTGAGCTGAGCAGGTGTAGAGCGATAAGAGATGCATTCTCTGCAGGAGAGGCAGGCTTCCTGGTGAGTTTAACGAGAATAGAGCGATTAGAGATGCATTCTCTTTAAGGTAGACATGACTAGTAATGAGCCAAGCAGAAGTAGAAAGATTAGAGATGCATTCTCTGCAGGAGAGGCAGGACTGCTGGTAAGACAAGCAGGAGCAGAGATTATAGATGCAGTCTCTGCAGGAGAGGCAGGACTGCTGGTGAGACAAGCAGGAGTAGAGATTATAGATGCATTCTCTGCAGGAGAGGCAGGACTGCGAGTGAGACAAGCAGGGGCAGAGATTAGAGATGCAGTCTCTGCAGGAGAGGCAGGACTGCTGGTGAGAAAAGCAGGAGCAGAGATTAGAGATGCAGTCTCTGCAGGAGAGGCAGGACTGCGAGTGAGACAAGCAGGGGCAGAGATTAGAGATGCATTATCTCCAGGAGATGCAGGACTGCTGGTGAGACAAGCAGGAGCAGAGATTAGAGATGCAGTCTCTGCAGGAGAGGCAGGACTGCTGGTGAGCCGAGCAGGTGTAGAACGATTAGAGATGCATTCTCTGCAGGAGAGGCGGGCTTCCTGGTGAGCCGAGCAGAGAGATTAGAGATGCATTCTCTCCAAGGTACACACTTGCTGGTAATGAGCCAAGCAGAAGTAGAGCTTAGAGATGCATTCTCTGCAGGAGATGCAGGGCTGCAGCAGACAGAACAGAGATGCATTCTCTCCGGAAGATTCAGGACGCTGGTGAGACAAGCAGGAGCAGAGATTAGAGATGCATTCTCTGCAGGAGAGGCAGGTCTGCTGGTGAGACAAGCAGGAGCAGAGATTAGAGATGCATTCTCTGCAGGTGAGACAAGCAGGAGTAGAGATTAAAGATGCATTCTCTGCAGGACTGCTGGTGAGCCGAGCAGGTGTAGAACGATTAGAGATGCATTCTCTGCAGGAGAGGCGGGCTTCCTGGTGAGTCTAGCAAGATTAGAGATACATTCTCTCCAAGGTATACACTTGCTGGTAATGAGCCAAGCAGAAGTAGAGCTTAGAGATGCATTATCTGCAGGCGCTGCAGGGCTGCAGCAGACAGAACAGAGATGCATTCTCTCCGGAAGATTCAGGGCGCTGGTGAGACAAGCAGGAGTAGAGATCAGAGATGCATTATCGCCAGAAGAGGCAGGATTGCTGGTGAAACAAGCAGGCTAAGAGAAAGATGAGGTGGATCAACTCAGGAATAGTGGCGAGCCTAGGAGCTGTGATCCAAGAAGAGGTGACTTCTGTGAGGGAGGAAGGAGTTGGAGGGAGACAAACAAGCATTTTGCAGTAATTACAATATCTTTCACAGTCGAACAAAATCACTTCTGTCTTCAGGCAGGGCAGGTTGGTTAAAGGATTGCCTTTGCAAGGACAGACAGCCCAAACTTCTCCTGGACTGCACACTGAGGCGACGTAGGATAACTCCATCTGCTGCCATAAGTTTAGAACTATGTAGATGTAGCACGTTCATCGAACGTAGGAAAACTCTCCCAAATGGTGGAAAACTCCAGAAATGGAGTGCAGCCAAGAAGTGAAAAATACATTCCACAGGTTCTGAGTTGATGTCTATCCCCCGTGTCACTGCCACTGTGACGCATTCCTGGATCGTGGAATTAAACTCCCATCTAGCCGTGCTCTGCTTGCGGTCGGTCTTGGAGGGTCGGCATGCGGAGGGCGCTCCTCTGGCCTACCTGTCCCTTTCCATCCATGAGCCATCTATCCTACCGTGCTCCACAAACTGCAGGTTACTGGCATACCATCTGCAGGACAGATGGCCCTGGAGTGAGCTGCCCTCCCACTCACGTGGCAGTCTATGCACCATACTCCGTGGAAGCGGGGACCATGCCCTGGTCAGTGCTGAGGCATTAGGTTGTGTTGGAATGTTACCCAATAGACTGGACCAATATCTTACACTTGATCCATCTTTTAGTGTCATTCTAACCTCTGCAGGTTGAGCTGTATTCTGCTGCGCGCTGGGGCTTTGTGCCCTCAAGGACAGGCCGAGAAGGTTAATGACCTATAACTTTGATTCTCTAGTCTTGGAATCTACCATACTTGCAGGCTCCACTGGACCAGTTCCCGAGAGCCAGGTCAAGGATGGGTACATGGCCCCTACCCCCTGCTGAAGACTAGTGAAATGCTCAGATCGGGCATGTGAATTTTTCAGAGGAGCAAATGCTGGACAAGTGCACAATGGACTCCCTAGTCCCTCTTCAGCTTGCAGTGGTGCTTTTGCGTCAAACTGTCCATCCACAGAACGGGGCGAGCTCTCTTTGGGGTGTCTAGCAACGCTGCTGATGTACAGAAGACCTACGCCGCTCACTAGGAGAACAGGTGGCCACTGAAATGCATAGAGAACATCTGAAGCCTTCACTTCAGCATTAAACTGTGTCCCCCATCAAACAACAACAAAAAGACAAATGTGGAATTCACTAATTTATGTACTGTGAGCTCCTATGTGTTCCTCTTATGGGGGAGCAGGGTGAAGGAGTAAGGTATCGCTTTTAGAGGTGCAAAGGATAAGTATGTCAAGGATAAGACCGTGCGCACAGCTTCCTTTGGCCAAAGCCTTCTGGCACGAGCTGGCACCTGTGTCTGTCCACCACTAAAAAATACCCTCCACTGAATCAGCAGCCTGCAGCCGGTGACATCTGAATGAGAATGTGTCCATTCGCTACCTCTGGACAATATCGCTGATCTCCTTCACAGAGGACAAGAGCTTGCTGAAGTCTTGGCTGGCAGCAGGCCCACTGGAAGCAGTAGCTGGGCAGATCTGCAGCTCCCTCAGACTGTTCTCCAGCTTGTTGATGGCCTCGCGGAAGGCAAACTTGTTGCGCATCTGCTGTATGGAGTCCACATAACTTACGCAGAAAGTGTAGAGGTTCTTGCCAGCCTCCAAGACTGCGCTGTGGCTGGCCATCTGCTCAGAATTTTTGTTGATGGCTACACGGAGCGCCTCGCTACTCTCCAGCACAACGTCCTTGGTGATGGTGCCACTAGCAATCCTCTCCGGCGGCTGTCTGGTTTTCCGGAGAGAGACTCTAGTGGGGATGTGGGGGATGAAGGCAGTGGAGGACTGCTGGTCACCAACTTGGGAAGCTGATGGTGGTGAGGTCACCCCTGAGGGAGCAGTTGTGGTGGGTGATGGCTTGCTGGAGGGTGATTGCTTCATTACGGAGGGAAGCAGAGGTCGCTTAAAGCTCTCACCAGTCTGCAGGGATTTGGTTGTGTCACTGCCTGTAGAGTCTGAAACCTGAGACAAAGGTTTCTGTTTGGCACCTGGTGTAATGTCTCCTGCCACTTCGTGACTTGAGCTGTGCAGGGTCTTGCCCGGTTTCCCTACAGAGGCAGAGGAGGAGGATGGCGGCTGCGGAGGGGAAGCCCTAAATTTTGAGGATTTTGACTTGTCTTTCGCAGGTGGCTCACATGTCTGCTTGAGTCGCCTCAACCGCGACTCCTCCACAGGTTGCTTGAGAGTGCCTGGGCTCACACTAGGGTTCTGCTTTGAGCTGGTTTCTGAAGGCACTACAGGTCCTAAGGCACTGGATTTGGCACCGTCGTCTTTTTGAGGCTGGCTCTGTGAGGAAGACGAGGCTGTGGGCTGTCGGCGCCCAAGCCGTGGGGTGAGGTTGGGTGGACTGGATCCTGGGCTAGACTCTGGATCTTTAAAAACCTCATCGGGAGGCTCTTCATTTTTCTTTAGGGTCCGAGGAGGAGGTGTGACTGCTCCTCGCGGAGCCAAATCCACCTTGGTTTCGTTTGCTCTCTTGCGGGGTAAGGCCGGTTTCTCACTTTTATGGCCTCCAAAGGTGGAGGAGTCAAACAGCCGACCAGTAGCCTGGGGATCGCGCGGCAGGGTCACAGACTTCCACTCCGTATCTTTAGCCCCATGAGGAACACAGGAGGCCGAGCAGGAGCGCAGAAAGCGGCGGGTGGAGTTGAAGTTGCTCTCCTCCTCATTTGCTGCTGACACCTGCCTACTTCCTGCAGGACTGCATTTCTTCCACAGATGAGGGGACATGAACCCCAGGGTCCCATTAGTGACGGCCGACCCATTGCTCGGACTCTGGATCTTCAGCGAGTCGACAGGCACCCCTGCAGAGTTCAGGAATGGGCCATTGCTCTGCTCTCGTCCCTCGTCCTTCCGCTCGGAAGGATGGGTTTCCGGTTCACGGAAAGAGCTACTACGCTTCGGGGGAGTGGGCGCTGCCTTCTTCTTCTTTTTCTTCAGGACATCGAAGAGGCTTTTCTTGTCCTTGGGGATCAGACGCTCGTCCTCGTCCACAGCCGGCCGTTCCTTGCGTGGAAGCAGAGGGGAGGCTGCCGGCTCAGGATCTGGGGGCTCTGGGAAGATTCAAACATATACCAACAAACTGTTAGAAATACAACTACTGGCATCCCATATGCAAGTACAATTACACCCAGTTACAATGACAAACTCCAAAACTCACCTTCAGAATAACATTCTCTTTGCACAGAGCACAAGTCACCAAAGCATCTGTGTCTTACCGCTCAGGAGTTACTAATGAATATACAGCATTGATTTAGGCGGCCTTAGAAAAGACTGACACTGTAAATGGCCTCATCAGGACTGAAAGTAGTACACAAAGACCTCTGCTGCCAGCTTTAAACTTGCACAGCTATTACACTACAGGCATTGTTATGTTCCAATCCTGGGGTACATGCAAGTATTGTTTCACGTGTCGCTGCACAAATAGGGTTCCTACTGTTTTACCGAGCCTGAATGCTGGGTTTGTGTTGAAACATCATCTACTCACACTATTCAGAAGGTGGTGTCTTTCAACACTTGTTCATCACCTGAGTGCACATGTAGTAGGATCTGGACGTACAGATCTGAAGAATAAACTGCTGCATGAATTTGGGCGTGATGCAGGAGTCTTAAAAGCCGCCGCGAGTCCAGCAGGTGCAGACAGGAGTCTGCAGAATCAGTCCTAAGAGTCGGTAGAAGCGCACTCTGCCAAACCATGCAAGAGGTAATACTCAAAATACAATCGCTAATGAGTACAGAGGATGGCGGGCAGAGAATCAGGTCACTCCGAGACCTCAGTTTTAATGCTAGTATAGTTGGGGGGGGTCGCAGCGCCACACTGCAGACCATATGCAGCACAGCTTTGCAGGATGCAGTGCTGTACCATAACATGCATTGCAGCGCATGCAGTGCATGCTGCAAGATGCAGTGCCACGCCACAGCCTGGTGCATGCGGCTGCTGATCTTTGTGGCGTGGACTTTGACGGGTGGATAAAACAAACTGAAGTCAAATTGTAAAGCTCTATGAGGCCTTGGCCTCACACCCAATCCTGGAAGGTGTGAAGGGGATGGGAAGGAGCCGAATAACAGGAATGTAATATCCTCACACACTGAAGGGATTGTATTGGATGAGTAATGCGTGAGGTGCTTTATCGCTGGAACGCGTAACAGTGAAAGAGCACAGCAAAATAATGCTATGATGCAAGCGTACAAAGAAAAAATCCAGACATACACGAGTACTGAATTATACAAACACTTTCGCCTAATTCAGCAAATGCTCTCAACAATTATATGTCAGACAAATCATCTAAGTAACAAGAAAAGAAATGTAGCTAATAAATCTAACCAAGCCTGAGTTAGCAGAGCAGCATAGGGCATGAGAATACAGACAGTCCTCTACTGCCCCTCCAGGCAGCTGTCATCTGCTCACTAGACCCTCTAAGCAGTTTGACACTGTAGACAAGGGAACATCCACTAAAACTCACCTATATCCCCAATGCCCTTTGCAGGAGGTCCTTCGGGGCTGTCGCAGGTAGCCTGGCTCTCTGCAGCCCTGCGGCTCGTCCGGGTCTTGGTTGGCAACTGAGGAGCCTGCAGAAACGGATTCACCGCAACCCTAAGTCCTTTCTTCCCCAGCTCCTTCTCCACCTCTGAAAACAAAAGTAAGACATCAGCCACTGAATGCACAACCTGATGAGACAAACATCCGCCAAGCCCTCCTAAGAGAAGCGGGATTACCAACAGGAGCTCACTGTAAATAGCAATCTTGAAGTGTCTGGATTAGGAGGCATTCCTGGCATGTGTCCTGCAGCTGCCAGGGCAAGTTCTACTCATATCACAGAGGTTTCCTTCCACATCTCAGGTAGTACAAGTAAACATACTCAAGCAATACTTCGTTACACTAGGAAACAGGATATTACCGTCGGATATGCTAGACTCCTGGAACATAGTCTCAAAAGCTTGGTGGATTTCAGCAAAAGAGGGGCGGTCTGCAGGGTTCCACTGCCAACCTGCGGAAGACAGAATGCATTTATTACCACCTGCTTATTTCCTTACCAGAGAGGATCCTTCACCCCAGATAGGCCATTGAACAAAATGTTTAAGCATGCATTTAGCAAGCGACACCTTGTGCAGACAATGTTACTACAATGATACTCCAGATTTGGCGTCTCGAAAAGCTATGCGCTTGCTTTAATATCACCCTCTATCAGCGGAAGAGCCATGGAACATTTTGAGAACTGTTCCCATGCACTCCATTAGGTGTTTTGGTTTTGTTTGGCTCTGTCTTATTTGCCAATATTCTGAAGTGCCCATCACATGGGAACTATTCGAGGGCCTGGTTTAGATGCTGGTGGAGGGGAATACTCTGTCATGTTGTGACGGATATCTCGTCCGCCTTATTACAATCCCATGATATCCTAAGGAGATCGTAATAAGGCAGACAGGATATCAGTCACATTTGTAACGGGGTATTTCCTCCGCTGAGATCTAAACCAGGTCCTTAGCTCTTCAAGTAAAAAACAAGTTTTTTTTATTTTAGATCTTGTTGTAGGATGAGATTAGTGGGTAGGTCCCTTGTCACTAAGGAAGATTTAAAGGCAAAACAAGTGCTGCTACTTTACACTGTCCCTTCGACGAGAGAGTAAGGAAGACGTTACTCACCTGTAATATCAGTGATCCATCACTTATCTTCCTCAAGTCCATCAACGTCAGCATCTCAATACATTCTGAGATAATGCACTAACTCAGATATATTTTAAGGTTTATAAGTATTAATAAAGAATCCAAATACAAAACAGATGTCTAAAACCCCTGAACACGCCACACCGCAGGATGTGTAACATTTGTAACAAAATCAAGGACTCACTCGACATTGTAACAGATTTCCCAAGAGTCCTCATTGCCACGTGGAAACCTCAACCACCAAAGAACCAGCTGAAACAGAAGGCAGTAGCTCCACAATTGTATTTCAATGCGGCACGAGGTGGCTGAGTGACCACAGTTTTAATTTTATTCCTGATAGAATCACAGCAGTGAAATTCTACAATAAAGTTCTCCTTGTGCAGGGGCACAAATCCTGCGTCTCTTTTGTCCTTAAAACACTTAACGCACAGCCAGCGCCTTTGTCAGGCTTGCAACTCTGCTTGATTAAATATGTCAAGTCAAATGAATCTTTATTCGGTCAAGTATATGATCATAAAGGAATATATTTAAAACGCGTATGAAAGCCACAGCAAGTCAATATCATAATATGACAGTTAATAACATACATCAAAGGTCTAATAAGCGCCAGACGTAAATCATGCAGCATATTTTTTTCCTTAAATCCAAAGTCTGGATGATGAAATTCAAAACTGCAAAGCAAATTGTTGGCGACTCTAGGCGCTGTATAACCATTAAACCCTCTTAAAGTGTTTTAAAACCATTTCCAGTAAAATAGGGCATACAAATGACTTTCTAAAAGCTGAAAACAAAATAATATAAAATGCTTAGTTGACTGCTTAGAGACTCCATCGCACGGACAACAGCGGAATGAAGCAAACCGGGACCCAGCAACAGGAAAAGCCCCAAAGAAATTAATTGTGTTGGCCACGTTAAATAAAAGCGATGTTCTGGTGCCTTTATCCACGTCAAGGAAGGCTCCACACCATTACAAGTTGAGAGTGGTATGAACGATTGCACTGAGACCATATCAAGAGTTTTCGTAAGTCTCAGCTTTTCTCTATGGGCAAAATAAATTTCCTTTACCAGTACCTTAATACGTAAGGGGATAGCAGCTGGAGTTTCAAAAAGACTGCCTAATCCTAAATCTCGGAAAGTACTTTTTACGTAGTTTATCCAAGGGATGACTAGTGTGTTTTTTTGTTTAAGGCAATTCTCCAGAATTCTACTAGTAAGACTCAGCTCCTGAGTGGACCGGACTTCAACCTATAACAGAATGGGCATCAGGCGCACCATGTCTTCTAAAAACTTACCCCCACACTTCATGATTGGAGCTAAAAACTCAACATGGATCTAGAAAGTCCTAAAAGTCTATTTAAGAACCTATTCTCTACTGCCTGCAGGGACTCTACCACACTCCAGCTCCATATATGCCCCACAGAGAGGCATCTGCTTTTGTATTACATGATCAATTCTTTTGGGGGCTTATGGCCCATGCTCTTTAAATATATAAAGCGTGTTTCACACCCAACCTCCATCAACTGGGTCCTCTGAGTGACTAATCGGTCCCAACTCAAAATTAAATAAAATACCCAGGTAACTAAAATTCATTGTTTTCATTATCGGTGTATCTCCAATAAAAAACTTTTTAGAGTGCGTAATCCTTGGGCCACAAGTTAAGATGTAAGATTTATTATTTTTCGCCTTGAGCTTCAGCCTCTGTATAAAACTATAAAACCCATCTAAAAGTGCTAGCAATCCATTTGCAGTGTGCACCAGGAGCACGTCGTCGTCCGCGTACCTCAGTACGAGATACGGCACTTGCTGCACCTACTTAAGGTGAAAGACTTTTTGAAAAATGTCTCTATCTTTAAATCAAATGACTGCATTTACCATGATGCATTGGGGCTATTTTATGCTGGAGTGTGAGGCAGTGTGCTCCCTTTTTTTGTGTCAGTACGAGATCTAACAGCGAGCCAATTTTGGGTACATCAGAGGTACAAGTACTCAAAAAGGAATCCAGATTGTTAATATTGCACTTCTGTGAAATTTGTTTTTTCTTCCGTCCTGGCTTCTAATTTCCCCAAGATAACCCTACCAAAAAGTTTCACTGATGAATCAAGTAATGAGATGGGCAGATAATTAGAAGGGAAATTTCTGTCTCCTTTCTTATATTTAGGAACTGTGACTGATGGTCCCAAAGACTCCAACCAGCCCCCCCAGCACCCAATTATTAGGATCCTAAAAACATTAGTACTCAAGGGGACCTAGAATCAAAGATTATTATTGAGGATCTCCCTTGGTACCCTGCCTGGGCCTGAAACCTTTCCTGTTGTGGAGCACAAGACAGCTGTTCGCACTTCCCCCACTGAAATGGACCTGCTTAACTCTGCTAAGGCAGTCAGTGTAGCAACAGCGTCAAATAGTGATGGTGGCGCGGTTTCTGAAAGATTCCGAGTTAAATAATTTTGTAAACTGGGAAACCCATTCCTGCTACATTATATGTCAGTCTGTCCCTGAGGGTGTTTTTTCAGATAAAAAAAAAAAAGGGCTGATTTATATTTTCCCAGAAGGTCCCATTGTCTTTCAGGGAAGCAGCACATTCCAAGTCGTCCCAGGCATTAGCTCTTATTTCAATCTTTCTTTTTACAATAGCTGCTTTATAATTTGTTCTAGCTACTCTCACCGCCACTGGGTCTCGTGGGATAATGTTAGTAATGTATTTTAAAACTGTGTTTGTACATTCTGAGTTCAATCAGGCGTGGGCAGGTCACTCAGTTCGAGGAATATCGGACAGCAGCATAACTGAGATTGATTTACAGACCTTAGTAAAGTTGTTACGAATACTAACTGGATTACAATTATCACTGAGACAACTTAAAATCTCTGCATAATTAGTACCCACCACATAAAAAATAGATATATATGGAAAATGTCCCTTACCCAGTGTACATCTGTTCGTGGCATGAGTCGCTGCAGATTCACATGCTATGCACAGTCCGCCATCTGGTGTTGGGCTCGGAGTGTTACAAGTTGTTTTTCTTCGAAGAAGTCTTTTCGAGTCACGAGACCGAGGGACTCCTCCCATTTCGACTCCATTGCGCATGGGCGTCGACTCCATCTTAGATTGTTTTGCCCCGCAGAGGGTGAGGTAGGAGTTGTGTATGCTAGTAATAGTGCCCATGCAATGGAGTGAATGCGTATGTACATAATAAAGTTTTAAGTAATATATTTACAAATGTACAAATGTTTAAGATCTACTTCTAAACGGCTACAGGCTCCCGAGGAGGCGGGTGGGCGCATGTGAATCTGCAGCGACTCATGCCACGAACAGATGTACACTGGGTAAGTGACATTTTCCGTTCGATGGCATGTGTAGCTGCAGATACACATGCTTTGCATAGACTAATAAGCAGTTATCTCCCCAAAAGCGGTGGTTCAGCCTGTAGGAGTTGAAGTAGTTTGAAATAATGTTCTTAATACAGCTTGACCTACTGTGGCTTGTTGTGCAGACAACACATCTACACAGTAGTGCTTGGTAAATGTATGAGGGTAGACCATGTTGCTGCCTTACATATTTCGTTCATTGGAATATTTCCTAGAAAGGCCATGGTAGCACCTTTCTTTCTGGTTGAGTGTGCCTTTGGTGTAATAGGCAGTTCTCTTTTAGCTTTAAGATAGCAGGTTTGAATGCACTTAACTATCCATCTAGCAAAGCCTTGTTTTGAAATTGGATTTCCTGTATGAGGTTTTTGAAAGGCGATAAATAGTTGTTTTGTCTTTCGAATTAGTTTTGTTCTGTCAATGTAGTACATTAGTGCTCTTTTGATGTCTAATGTATGTAGTGCTCTTTCGGCTACCGAATCTGGCTGTGGGAAGAACACTGGTAATTCTACCGTCTGATTTAAGTGGAACGGTGAGATTACTTTTGGTAAAAATGTAGGATTGGTCCGTAGAACAACTTTATTTTTGTGCATTTGAATAAATGGTTCTTGAATGGTAAATGCTTGAATTTCACTCACTCTTAGAGATGTGATGGCAATTAAAAATGCAACTTTCCACGTTAAGTATTCCATTTCACAAGAGAGCATGGGCTCAAAAGGTGGACCCATGAGTCGTGTTAGGACAATGTTGAGGTGCCATGAAGGAACTGGTGGTGTTCTTGGTGGTATAATTCTCTTTAGGCGTTCCATAAACGCCTTTATGACTGGTATCCTAAACAATGAAATTGAGTGCGTAATTTGTAGGTAAGCAGAAATTGCCGTAAGATGTATTTTAATGGAAGAGAAAGCTAGGTTCGATTTTTGCAAATGTAGTAAGTATCTTACTATTTCTTTTGCAGATGCGTGTAAAGGTTGAATTTGATTATTATGGCAGTAATAAACAAATCTTTTCCACTTATTTGCATAGCAGTGTCTATTGGTAGGTTTTCTAGTTTGTTTTATGACCTCCATGCATTCCTGTGTGTGGTCTAAGTGCCCGAATTCTAGGATTTCAGGAGCCAAATTGCTAGATTCAACGATGCTGGATTCGGATGTCTGATCTGTTGTTTGTGTTGTGTTAACAGATCTGGTCTGTTGGGTAGTTTGACATGAGGTACTACTGAAAGGTCTAGTAGTGTTGTGTACCAAGGTTGCCTTGCCCATGTTGGTGCTATTAGTATGAGTTTGAGTTTGTTTTGACTCAACCTGTTTACTAGATATGGAAGGAGAGGGAGAGGGGGAAAAGCGTACGCAAATATCCCTGACCAGTTCCATCCATAGAGCATTGCCTTGGGATTGATCTTGTGGGTACCTGGATGCGAAGTTTTGGCATTTTGAGTTTTCCTTTGTTGCAAATAGATCTATTTGAGGTGTTCCCCAAATTTGAAAGTAATTGTTTAGTATTTGGGGGTGAATTTCCCATTAGTGGGTTTGTTGGTGATCTCGAGAGAGATTGTCTGCCAACTGGTTCTGAATCCCTGGAATAAATTGTGCTATTAGGCGAATGTGGTTGTGAATCACCCAATGCCATATTTTTGGTGTTAGGAGGCACAACTGTGTCGAGTGTGTCCCTGTGAGAAAGTAGCATCTTTCTAGCCTTGTTACCCCCACTTTTGGCCTGTTTGTGAGTGTATATCAGGGTGTTTTCACTGTCTCACTGGGATCCTGCTAGCCAGGGCCCAGTGCTCATAGTGAAAACCCTATGTTTTCAGTATGTTTGTTATGTGTCACTGGGACCCTGCTAGTCAGGACCCCAGTGCTCATAAGTTTGTGGCCTATATGTATGTGTTCCCTGTGTGTTGCCTAACTGTCTCACTGAGGCTCTGCTAATCAGAACCTCAGTGGTTATGCTCTCTCATTTCTTCCAAATTGTCACTAACAGGCTAGTGACCAATTTTACCAATTTACATTGGCTTACTGGAACACCCTTATAATTCCCTAGTATATGGTACTGAGGTACCCAGGGTATTGGGGTTCCAGGAGATCCCTATGGGCTGCAGCATTTCTTTTGCCACCCATAGGGAGCTCTGACAATTCTTACACAGGCCTGCCACTGCAGCCTGAGTGAAATAACGTCCATGTTATTTCACAGCCATTTTACACTGCACTTAAGTAACTTATAAGTCACCTATATGTCTAACCTTTACCTGGTAAAGGTTGGGTGCTAAGTTACTTAGTGTGAGGGCACCCTGGCACTAGCCAAGGTGCCCCCACATTGTTCAGGGCCAATTCCCCGGACTTTGTGAGTGCGGGGACACCATTACACGCGTGCACTACATATAGGTCACTACCTATATGTAGCTTCACAATGGTAACTCCGAATATGGCCATGTAATATGTCTATGATCATGGAATTGCCCCCTCTATACCATCCTGGCATAGTTGGCACAATCCCATGATCCCAGTGGTCTGTAGCACAGACCCTGGTAATGCCAAACTGCCCTTCCTGGGGTTTCACTGCAGCTGCTGCTGCTGCCAACCCCTCAGACAGGCATCTGCCCCCCTGGGGTCCAGCCAGGCCTGGCCCAGGATGGCAGAACAAAGGACTTCCTCAGAGAGGTTGTGACACCCTCTCCCTTTGGAAAATGGTGTGAAGGCAGGGGAGGAGTAGCCTCCCCCAGCCTCTAGAAATGCTTTCTTGGGCACAGATGTGCCCAATTCTGCATAAGCCAGTCTACACCGGTTCAGGGGACCCCTTAGCCCTGCTCTGGCGCGAAACTGGACAAAGGAAAGGGGAGTGACCACTCCCCTGACCTGCACCTCCCCTGGGAGGTGTCCAGAGCTCCTCCAGTGTGCTCCAGACCTCTGCCATCTTGGAAACAGAGGTGCTGCTGGCACACTGGACTGCTCTGAGTGGCCAGTGCCACCAGGTGACGTCAGAGACTCCTTGTGATAGGCTCCTTCAGGTGTTGCTAGCCTATCCTCTCTCCTAGGTAGCCAAACCCTCTTTTCTGGCTATTTAGGGTCTCTGTCTCTGGGGAAACTTTAGATAACGAATGCAAGAGCTCAGCCGAGTTCCTCTGCATCTCTCTCTTCACCTTCTGATAAGGAATCGACTGCTGACCGCGCTGGAAGCCTGCAAAACTGCAACAAAGTAGCTAAGACGACTACTGCAACTCTGTAACGCTGATCCTGCCGCCTTCTCGACTGTTTTCCTGCTTGTGCATGCTGTGGGGGTAGTCTGCCTCCTCTCTGCACCAGAAGCTCCGAAGAAATCTCCCGTGGGTCGACGGAATCTTCCCCCTGCAACCGCAGGCACCAAAAAGCTGCATTACCGGTCCCTTGGGTCTCCTCTCAGCACGACGAGCGAGGTCCCTCGAATCCAGCAACTCTGTCCAAGTGGCCCCCACAGTCCAGTGACTCTTCAGTCCAAGTTTGGTGGAGGTAAGTCCTTGCCTCACCTCGCTAGACTGCATTGCTGGGAACCGCGACTTTTGCAGCTACTCCGGCCTCCGTGCACTTCCGGCGGAAATCCTTTGTGCACAGTCCAGCCTGGGTCCACGGCACTCTAACCTGCATTGCACGACCTCCTAAGTTGTTCTCCGGCGACGTGGGACTCCTTTGTGCGACTTCGGGTGAGCACCGTTTCACGCATCCTCGTAGTGCCTGTTTCTGGCACTTCTCCGGGTGCTACCTGCTGCTGAGAGGGCTCCTTGTCTTGCTCGACGTCCCCTCTCTCTCCTGGTCCAATTTGCGACCTCCTGGTCCCTCCAGGGCCACAGCAGCGTCCAAAAACGCTAACCGCACGATTTGCAGCTAGCAAGGCTTGTTGGCGTTCTTTCGGCGGGAAAACACTTCTGCACGACTCTCCACGGCGAGAGGGATCCGTCCACCAAAGGGGAAGTCTCTAGCCCTTTTCGTTCCTGCAGAAACCGCAGCTTCTTCTGTCCAGTAGAAGCTTCTTTGCACCCGCAGCTGGCATTTCCTGGGCATCTGCCCATCTCCGACTTGCTTGTGACTTTTGGACTTGGTCCCCTTGTTCCACAGGTACCCTAGATTGGAAATCCACAGTTGCTGCATTGTTGGTTTGTGTCTTTCCTGCATTATTCCTCTAACACGACTTCTTTGTCCTTAGGGGAACTTTAGTGCACTTTGCACTCACTTTTCAGGGTCTTGGGGAGGGTTATTTTTCTAACTCTCACTATTTTCTAATAGTCCCAGCGACCCTCTACAAGGTCATATAGGTTTGGGGTCCATTCGTGGTTCGCATTCCACTTTTGGAGTATATGGTTTGTGTTGCCCCTATCCCTATGTTTCCCCATTGCATCCTATTGTAACTATACATTGTTTGCACTGTTTTCTAAGACTATACTGCATATTTTTGCTATTGTGTATATATATCTTGTGTATATTTCCTATCCTCTCACTGAGGGTACACTCTAAGATACTTTGGCATATTGTCATAAAAATAAAGTACCTTTATTTTTAGTATAACTGTGTATTGTGTTTTCTTATGATATTGTGCATATGACACTAAGTGGTACTGTATTAGCTTCACACGTCTCCTAGTTCAGCCTAAGCTGCTCTGCTAAGCTACCATTATCTATCAGCCTAAGCTGCTAGACACCCTATACACTAATAAGGGATAACTGGGCCTGGTGCAAGTACCCCTTGGTACTCACTACAAGCCAGTCCAGCCTCCTACAGTCCCTCCTTGTTTGTTTAGATAATACATTGTTGTCATGTTGTCTGTTTTGACAAGAATGTATTTGTGGGTTATTATGGGTTGAAATGCTTTCAGCGCTAGAAATACTGCTAACAGTTCTAAGTGATTTATGTGAAACTGTCTCTGATGTATGTCCCATTGTCCTTGGATGCTGTGTTGATTGAGGTGTGCTCCCCACCCTGTCATGGCAGCATCCGTCGTTATGACGTATTGTGGCACTGGGTCTTGGAAAGGCCGCCCTCGGTTTAAATTTGTACTGTTCCACCATAGAAGCGAGATGTATGTTTGGCGGTCTATCAACACCAGATCTAGAAGTTGACCCTGTGCTTGTGACCATTGTGATGCTAGGCACTGTTGTAAGGGCCGCATGTGCAATCTTGCGTTTGGGACAATGGCTATGCATGAAGACATCATGCCTAGGAGTTTCATTACCATTTTGACTTGTATCTTTTGTGTTGGATACATGGCCTGTATTACCTTGTGAAATGTTTGAACCCTTTGTGGACTTGGAGTGGCAATCCCTTTTGCTGTGTCGATTGTCGCTCCTAAGTATTGCTGTGTTTGACACGGCAAAAGGTGTGACTTCGCATATTTGATGGAGAAACCTAGCCTGTGAAGGGTCTGTATGACATATTTTGTGTGCTGTGAACACTGTCTTAGCGTGTTGGTTTTGATTAACCAGTCGTCTAAGTACGGGAACACATGTATTTGCTGCCTTCTGATATGTGCAGCTACTACTGCCAGACATTTTGTAAAAACTCTTGGCGCAGTTGTTATTCCGAATGGGAACACTTTGAATTGGTAATGTATTCCTTGGAATACGAACCTTAGGTATTTCCTGTGTGAAGGATGTATTAGTATATGGAAATACGCATCTTTTAGGTCTAATGTTGTCATGTAATCTTGCTGTTTGAGCAGTGGGATTACGTCTTGTAACGTGACCATGTGAAAGTGGTCTGATTTGATGTAGGTATTTAGTGTTCTGAGATCTAGTATTGGTCTCAGAGTTTTGTCCTTTTTGGGTATTAGAAAGTACAGTGAGTAAACTCCTGTGTTTTTTTGTCGATTTGGTACTAATTCTATTGCGTCCTTTTGTAGCAATGCTTGAACTTCTAGACCTAGAAGATCTATATGTTGTTTTGACATATTGTGTGTTTTCGGTGGGACGTTTGGAGGGAATTGGCGAAATTCTATGCAATAACCATGCTGGATAATTGCTAAGACCCAAGTGTCTGTTGTTATTTCCTCCCAAAGTTTGTAAAATTGGCTTAGTCTTCCCCCCACAGGTGTTATGTGATGGGGTTGTGTGACTTGTGAGTCACTGTTTATTTTGAGGAGTTTTGGGGCCTTGGAATTTTCCTCGATTTCTTGGGAATTGGCCCCCTCTATATTGCCCCCGAAAACCTCCCCTTTGATATTGACCCTGGTAAGTAGGCCTTGTTTGTGAGGTTGTGGTTTCTGTGGGTTGACCTCGAAACCCTCCCCTAAAAGGTGTTTTCCGAAATGTGCCTCTGCTCTGCGGGGAGTAGAGTGCGCCCATGGCTTTGGCTGTATCGGTGTCTTTTTTTTGTTTCTCAATGGCAGTGTCAACCTCCGGCCCAAACAATTGCTGTTCATTAAATGGCATATTGAGCACAGCTTGTTGGATTTCCGGCTTGAACCCTGAAGTGCGCAGCCATGTGTGCCTTCGTATCGTGATTGCAGTGTTTATTGTCCTTGCAGCTGTATCTGCTGCATCCATGGAAGACCGTATCTGATTATTTGAGATACTTTGTCCCTCTTCTACCACCTGTTGCGCTCTTTTTTGGAACTCCTTGGGTAAGTGTTCGATGAAATGTTGCATTTCATCCCAATGAGCTCTGTCGTATCTTTTTCCCGCAGCATCAAATTTGCGGCTCTCTTTGTCTGGAGGTGGTGCGTCTCCTAAGGTATGAGAGTTGGCTCTCTTACGAGCTGCCCCGACAACTACTGAGTCTGGTGTTAGTTGTGTTGTAATATAGATTGGATCTGTTGGCGGTGGCTTGTACTTTTTCTCCACCCTTGGAGTTATGGCTCTGCCTTTAACTGGATCCTGAAATATTTGCTTTGAATGTTTTAGCATTCCTGGGAGCATGGGAAGGCTTTGGTACTGGCTATGGGTGGAGGATAGGGTGTTAAACAGAAAGTCATCCTCAATTGGTTCAGAATGTAAGGTGACATTGTGAAATTCGGCTGCCCTTGCGACCACCTGTGTGTAGGATGTACTGTCCTCAGGTGGTGACGGTTTTGTGGGATAGGAGTCTGGGCTGTTGTCAGACACTGGAGCATCATAAAGGTCCCATGCATCGGGATCATCCTGACTCATTGTAGTATGAGCTGGTGAGTGCATCAGTGGTGGAGTTGTTGCTGGTGATGCATGTATTGACGGTGGTGGAGACGGTGGTGGGGTTGTTTTCCTTGCCACTTTTGCCTGTGGTTGCTTGTCCTTTTGTTGAAAGGCAAGTTTCCTTTTTATTTTGATTGGGGGAAGAGTGGTTATCTTCCCTGTGTCCTCATGAATATGAAGCCTTCTTTGCGTGTAGTCAGGCTTTACAGCTTGAAGCTCCTCTCCAAATCTATGTAATTGGGAGGTTAATCCTTGTTCCTCTGTATAGGAACTAGTTTTCGGCTCCAAGGCTGGATGTTTCGGAACCGAAACCTTTTCGGAAGTCTTTTTAGGCTCCGAAGAAACCTTCTTTGTTTTCGGCGTGGTGTCTCGGTGCCGAAATTCTTCGGTGCCGCTGTCTCTGTGCCGAAGTTTCTCGGAGCCGCTGTTTCGGCTCCGAGGTTGCTGTGTGGCGGTATCTCGACCGGAGTCGGATGACTTCGACACCAGCATGCCCTTTTTCGGTGCCTTGGATCGGTCACCTAGTTTTCGGGTTAAGCCATGGCCTGTTGGCGGTGGCGTCCCCTGGGCTTTTGTGTACTTCTCGTGAGTCTTGATTTTCGACGTCTTACTCACGGTTTGGGGTGTTTCTTTGGCGTCGAGTTCTTCAGAATCCGACTCGCGGATGGAGAAAGCTTCTTCTTCCTCCTCGAAACGTTCTTGACCTGTCGGCGTGGACGCCATTTGTAGTCTCCTGGCTCTTCGGTCTCTCAGCGTCTTCCTCGACCGAAACGCTCGACAGGCTTCACAAGTATCCTCCTTGTGCTCGGGGGACAAGCACAAGTTACAGACCAGATGCTGATCCGTATACAGATACTTGTTATGGCATTTTGGGCAGAAGCGGAATGGGGTCCGTTCCATCAGCCTTGAAGTCGTACGTGGCCGGGCCGACCAGGCCCCGACGGGGGATCGAAAAAACCCCGAAGGGCCACCGGAGCTCTTCAAAATTCGGTGTCGATTTGTTCTAACTAACCCGATACCGAACGCAAACAATACCGACGATTTTTTCCAAGATTCTAACTAACTTTCCGACCCGAAACACGGAGCGAAAAGGAACACGTCCGAACCCGATGGCGGAAAAAAAACAATCTAAGATGGAGTCGACGCCCATGCGCAATGGAGTCGAAATGGGAGGAGTCCCTCGGTCTCGTGACTCGAAAAGACTTCTTCGAAGAAAAACAACTTGTAACACTCCGAGCCCAACACCAGATGGCGGACTGTGCATAGCATGTGTATCTGCAGCTACACATGCCATTGAACATATATATATATGAGGATCAACATGTTGCCACTTCCTGCGTACCCCTTTGTTGGAAATGTAGGTTGGGGCAGACACTTTCCGGAAATGGAGGGGGCTATATGTGCAAAAGCAAGGGTGATAGTGATGTGATAATGATCACTCCAAGGAGAGGGACATACCTCAGCTTCTCAACAGAAGGACCATGTCTTCGGACAGTAAAATATGATCAATAATACTGCCTTTACCCCTCCCTACAAATGTTGGATTGCTCACAGATTTATCAGTCCTTAAGTCTGTTGTAAAGGACAGACTGTTACCCAATATTACTCTGGTAATGCTTAGCCATACGCAGAATGCAAAACGTGGCCAACAGGGTCGCCCTGCCCATTAGTGATTCTGCAAACATGGTTTCCACTGAAACTACATTTGGTTATATTAAAGTCACCCACCCATCACTGGGCTCTTTATCCATTAAATCAGAATGAGTGAGCTCCAATCATACTAAACACATTAGGCTGAGATATCTTCAGTAGTTGATAATAGGGGGTTACAGAGCAATTCCTTGACAATGACGTTCCCAAGTGCAGTTGATACAAGCACTAAACCCCCCCCCCCCCCCCAAACCTTCCCCCACGCCAACCCATTAATTGAAGTATGATCATAAGCCCATGTTTCCTGACAACAAATAATGTCAAAGGCTTCAATGAGTCTCAACCGTTCCTGGTTATGTAGTTGAGAACAAAGCCCTGCTACACTCCAAGAAAGGAATCGCGAGCCCTTTGGGCATCGTGTAGGAGAACTGTGCTTAGTTGCTAGGGGTTCCTTCTCATTCGAAGTTGGTTCCTTTAGGCTGGTAATAAGTGCTAATGCTTCATCATCATTGCCTGGGGCCCAGCAACCTCCCCCCGTAACAACAGTTTCCTGTCACCACATGCATCAATATCCAAATATTAAAAAGGTTAGACCTGCAAGCAAAAACATGTTTCGGCCCAGATCAGAAGGCCACATCTCCCCCGAAGTTGAAGAGACAGCGACCTGATTAAGAGACCTGGTCTCAGCCGGGCTGTAAACCACCCCTTCCTCAACTGGGTGACAGTCAGCACTTTGGGGTTTAAAAGAACTATTAGTCAAAGATCCAGCGAACCCTCCTTTTTGAGGACATTACCCGGTAAAATAAGCAGCGTGCCTTACTGGCCAATCGCTGGGGTCCAACTCCAAAATCATCTGGAATCTAGTTTGAGTTGAAATCCCAGAAACTACCTGTAAAACTGCCTAGGGGTGGATGGGTGGGGCTTGGGGGGAGGGGGTGGGGGAGAGGCCTGAAGTGAGCCCTACCCCTCTCCCCGCTGGGACCAATTGACCAATAAAGGTAACGGGACAACAGACACCAGATCAGGAGCTCCTTTAAACCCGCTCCTATAACCCGGATATCATCGTAGTCCAGAATAGCAAAATCAGAATTTCTGGTGAGCCAATGACACACTAGGTTTTAGAGCCATGTCGTTCCTGGTAGCATGTGATGGAACTGGAGGGAGCCCCGCCAGCACTGCCTCGTAAGGGGAGCAATCAGGTGGCAAGTGTAAGGACTCCTGAACATGAGGAAGACAGACTGTTGGGTATTCCAATAATGGCTAGAGAGTCTGAAGGTATTTCTGAGCTAGGACCAGCCTGCGTTTGGGAATATCTGGGCTCTGGCACGTGTCTCTTCAATGGAACAGAAACAGGATTTCTCAGTGGAGTAATGATAGAACTCGTTGACCTCATTAAATGCTGCGCTTGCTTACTGGGGCCCTTGGTGGTATTCAAAAGACTGGAGTTAATTGCTGGTGCATGAGGAGACGCAAGAGCTGGGGAAGCTGGGATGGACTTATGCTTGGAAAGTAGGTCCTTGATTACCCCTTCCAGGGCACTTAGGGGGTTATTACAACTTTGGAGGAGGTGTTAATCCGTCCCAAAAGTGACGGTAAAGTGACGGATATACCACCAGCCGTATTACGAGTCCATTATATCCTATGGAACTCGTAATACGGCTGGTGGTATATCCGTCACTTTTGGGACGGATTAACACCTCCTCCAAAGTTGTAATAACCCCCTTAATCTTTTTAAAATTCGGGTGATATCAGAAGCTAGAGTAGTCTTATCTTTGTCCCCTAAACCTTCCCAGAACATGGGTCTTTGTTCACAATGGGTAAAGAATTTGACTGGGTAAAGGATTCCATATTACGTCGCGTAGGTTTAGTGCCCAAATTATTAGAGTTGGCTGAGGCTGTGCCTGATTTCAATTTCCTTTTCTTGTTTTGCCAAAGGCTTGCACAAACTGCTGTTAAGGCAAGAGTCAGGAGTAACTATCTGGTGCTGACCCTCCTTCCATTGGACCCAATGACACAGGAATAAAATTCCCAGAGCACGATAAGTTTATAGTATCTCCCAAAATTGCGTCCATAGGGTCAGGTAATGAAGAGTTAAGCCGAGAGGTGGTAGGGCTAGGATTATCCCCTAACAAGTGACAACCGTCTTTCCGCAAGTTCAGTTTCCTTAAATACTATACTGATCGTCCACATCAAAAATGAATTCAAAGTTGTGCCGGTATTGGAGGAGGTTGCCCCAGTATCTTTACCTGGTGCCAGCTTACGTTTGCCCATGGTCGCACTCAATAGCTCAAAAGAATAAAGGATATAACCAGACTTAATGTAGGGAGATGCCAGCCAAAGGACCAAAATAACATGGCCCAGCCCAGCCTCTTCCGGCCGATGATGGGCAAAGATGGGCTCGATCTTCGCCTGGTCTTCTCACGGGCACATCCTTCATGCGTCCCACACCGCAGGCTGCCAGTCACACTTTAGTGTGATCTGTAGGTCTCTAGCCCCACCTCTCCTCTCCTTGCCGGCAGGGATGCAAGGGGGGGGGAAACTTAGTCCCACCGAGCGCGGTGGATCAGCAATACAGGCAGAAGCCAGGAGATCAAAGTAAGATAGATTAATATGAATTTCATAAGTAGTGCACAAGTCTCCAGAGACTGCACCACACTCTACTAACTCCACCCTGCAAAATACACACCATGAAATCCCACAAACTTCATACACATTTAGGATGCAGAGTCTACCGTGTTCACCTGGAGGCTCAGTTTCTGTGTATCCGACTACAGAGAAGTATTGTCATCAGCATGTGCCTGTACAGCCACCGTCTCTACCAACACAGAAGATGGACCGTCTCTGATGCTACCAGTTTTAATGTTTCTTCCAAAACAAATTTAATTAAAGACTTCAATCTAGATTTCTGAATTTTAGCCCCAAACAGGAAAATGAATGTATCTCAACAGCAATGAAGTACATTGTTATCCTAGAAGCACAGAGAAGAAGAAGTCCACCTCCACTGGGCTTTCCAAAAAGCCTAAATCTCACAGGTCTTGAGAAAGTTCAGATTTTCATATTTCTAAGAAGCACAGAGAGGTGCCCTGTGTCCAGAATTATGGTAGCAGCAGCAGCTCTAATAAATATAGTGAAATAATTCTATCCATATAGAAACTGCAAGGTCCCAGTCTAAGGGATCTCGCTTCAGCACTAAAGGCCGGGAGCTTCTCCTGGGTGTCTCCGACTAAACCACTATTAACAAAATCTCACAACAGGACTATCTACCCACATTAAGGAGACAACCTTCAAAGACTCCTGTATGAGCTCCACAGGTTTAAGGGCTGCAAGTGTGATTTTATTTAACAAGCGCACTGAGGTTTTCATTTCACATGAACCAATATGTTCTCCTCCTTTTCACTGTCAGGTTCAACTCTACAATCTAGAGAACATGGCCCCATTCTCGCTTCTCTCTGAAAGTACTCCAAATCAAAATTTGTTTTTCTAAAATAAACCGCTGCTGTTCACTCCATGCTCAACATCCTGACCGCAAAGTTTTACTGTTCTAGGATATTCACCGCTATTGCACACTCTCTTGTAGTGAATCCTAGTTTGTTTTAATACGATAACAGGAGTTAGCTTAGCCTTTAACTTGCAGACTCGTGCCACCGTCACCTAGTGACTTTTAACCTACTTAGCTTGCTCTGTCTTAGCCCATTTAATTATTTAATTCATCTAAGATGGCTGCCTTGTTTATAGTTAGGCCACTTGTTATGCTTTACATTATCAGTGCCACGGCGCTAAGGCGTCAAGATCAAACAATAAAGACAAACAAACAGTAGGTGTTCACATTTAGGGATTTTCCCTCTATATACTTTAGAGGGATTGTTTATAATAATTGCCGTCCCAAGCATGCCTGTTATCTATTGTTTGGGAACACACCTACGTCAGGGGTCGTGGTAGATCTGTATAAATACATCACACTTTAGACAGATAATCAGAGGGATTCCGACCAGAGGGCATCGCCACCATCACTGATATCGATGCTGCAGTCGTCTTGACGCTGACCCAGTCTTTGTGTCCCTGCGGAGTCTGAGATAGAGACCTCATTCCAAGGTAACGAGGGTTGGGGCTCCTCTCATGGACCTGGCATTGGCAGATTAGGTTTAGCAAACCCAGCTCTCCTTTAGGTAGGAGGTTAGGCCCATCACATTAGGGTATTAGGGCATATTACATCTTGTATGTCTTTTACATGCATTGCAAGATGGTGGGGGTCTTTGTAATAATGACTCTCGTCTTCAATTCTGTTCATTGCATTATTCATTATCCTAATCATTGCAGCCCATGCTACTTATGGCAAATTGCAGCAGTGTTAAATAAAAACTATTGAAACTTTACTGCATCTTTGTCATTGCCTGTGTTTGTATGAGACATGATATATCTGTGAAAAAGGGGTAATCTCCATTTAACTACGACACTCCCGGAGATGTCTTACTCTCGAGTCCATGCGTAAAGGCTGTCACAAATCACCTTTTACTAATGTGTTTTTTGTGAGGTGCTGCTAGTGAGCCGGTAAGGTTGGGACGACAGTTGCGACTTGTTGTAGGATAGGCATAGTCGCCTACAAACAAAAGTACTGTCATCCTTCAACCAGCTGTCTTGCCTAGAGCAAGAGTCCAAACTATGACACTCTATGGTAAAACATACTTGTATATCTGTCTTCTCTGGCTCACTGGTTAGGTATGCTCCGTTGCTTGCCACTCTTTTTTGGAATATGTTTATGGTATACTATTACATCTAGGACAGTCAGAAAGGTCTAACCTCTAGGCATTAATTTTATATTTCGTCTAGATCCAATCATTATCAATGCTTCCACCATAACCCCTCATTATTGGTTCTTCGTCTGTGTTATCCCGTTACAATATGACAATGGGTTCTCCAGATACCTCGTATCCTTTTACCACCTTGGGCAACCTCTACTGTCATTTGTCACTTTTGTCGGCTTCCTACACGCATGCCATCCTGGCTTTGCTGGAACTCGCTGGCTCCCGCATTCTCCTGCAGTGTCTGTCGGCTATAATGAAGCTCAGCGCACAGGCCAGAAGTTTATCAATTGGCAGATCCACATCACTGGGGAGACCCAATATCACAAACTGGGGAGACCACCGAATTTCTCTTTCTAGAACTGCCTCTAGTCCGGGTATTATTTCACAACAATAACTTTGTATCTTATCACAGCGCCTGGCTGTGTGTAGAAGTGGACAATCTTCAGCATAATATTCTAAGCATGCTGGTTTTTGGCGGGTTACATTTTCTAGAGACTATTTTTCTTGGTCTATGCGTCGATTCTGGACCGAGTAAGTCATCGCCATTCATTAATCAATTACTCACTTCTCTAGGGTGCATTAATGCTGCCTCCCAATTAAAACCTAATGGTTCTAGGTTTCTTACCCACTTCATCCTTGGCACTCAGGCTTCTTATTAAGGAGGGTTTTGTATATGGGCAATAACAGCGCCTTTCCTCATTCCCCCCACCAAGATCTTTCTTCCTAGCAGCGTGTAGTCTGGTATTATGCTCATTCCAGTGCCTCCACATTTAAAAGAGGCCGGAGTTGCGTATACCTGAGTTTGTATTCTTCTTGAAATCTTGAGAATGTTTTAATGCTGCCGCTTGCAGTGTACGTCCCACCCTGAATGTCCCAATGAGATCCAACTTTTGAGTGTCCTATTTATGGAGATCTTTCATTAAGTTTCCTGTCCACAATAGGGTTTCTTTCAGAGTACTTCCTTTGCACCCATGCTACCTGCAGCCCAGGATGCAAGTATTGATGGTACTGGCATCACAAGCTCGGCCTCCCCATTCCCTCATAAATGTAGGTGTCTCTGATGATAGCCTGTCTCACTTCACCACACGGTCATCTCTTGGTGTTAGAAATCCAGTCATGTATGACCCACCTGGTGTCTCTGGCAGTGCAGATCTTCCACTGCACATTTATTTACACTATGGTTTCATTGCTATACTACGCGTCCCCCCCATGCAACTGCAAAGCAGTGTGTGCAATACCTTTTCTGATCTAAGGAAGGAGGATTCTGCTGACTGCTCTGCAGCAGCTAAACAATCGATTGATTGCTTTGCATCTACACTCTTCCCATTGTGAGTGGAAGAGAGAGCCTCCTCCTTGCGTCTGTTTGACGCTCATTTAGAAGTACTTAAATATTTGACAGGAAAGTTACTTTTTTTTAGGGGGTGGAGCGGGCACCCCTATCCAGTACCACCTTCTAGGACAAATGATGAGACAAAACCATAAGCTAATTAGAGCTGTTGGAGCCTCATTCGATAAGGCCAAGCCACGTGAAGAAGCACAGGACAAACCCAAAGCTGATCTATGTTAGGAATGGGTACGGTCATTGGATATCAAACGCATTTTTGGTATCTAACAATATTATGGCAATATCTAGTCTTGCTGAGCCAGTTGAGTAGCCTCTGGAGCTTAAGCCTGGTGGAGAGCCCAGCATAAATCCCGGCTGGTCCTTGTGGTTAAAGGAAGTTACGACTCTAGATAGTTTTGTTGCCAGTATTTTGGTCTCCGCACTCATTAGCGATAATGGGCTGTATGAGGAGCCGTCCTTTTTTCGGTTTTCCATTCTTATATATCGTTCTTATTTTTGCATGACTGGGGTCTGGGGGCACTGTCCCCTTCTCTCTGGGGGCTTCTTTAAACATATTCAATAAGTGCATTTCTTCGCTTGCCGCTCTTGAACGTAGCCTAGTAAACTTTGTGGGACAAGAATTAGTCTTGGATAAACCTCGGTTTCTTTCCTCTGGGCTTACATTGTTTCTTCTATTTTAGAGATGGGATTTTTAAACCATATACTTCAAAACTTGTATTTTTCCAATACAGGTGTTTTTATTTGGTAAGGTCTTTATACGGAGATGTCTGCCTGCCGCCATTTATATAGGCGGGCTGGAAGCAGGAGAAAGCACGAGACTCAGGCCTTCGACTAGAGTTTTGTGCACAGTCCACAGCCCTCCCTTGGTCTGCTACGCAAAACAGATTTGTGATGTGGTTATTGACCTTTGAACCTTATGGAAATCCCGGAACCACATTGGGAAAGAAGTTTGCACTCTACCTAGATATCTCAGAAGAATCTGACTGAGGGACAGAGAATACAAACCCCGGATTAGATGGTATCTCACACCAGAAAGATTGTGCACCTGGGTACACATGGTGCAGATAGGTGTTGGATCTGTGGCAGTGAAAAGGGATCCATCTGGTGGGAATATAAATAATTCACATTCTTTTGGAAGGAACTGCTAACGAATGTAGAGAAGATTTTTGTTCCTATATTGAGAAACACAGGATTTCTCCTCTTAAACCCCAGCGCCTTTTTCTCTCAATGGGAATAACAGACCATGGTGGTCTTGATACTCATTAAAATAATGTAACTCATTAGGACCAATAAAGGTATACATAGCAGACGTAACCCTGAATGATAAGCTCTATAAATTGCCCAACTGTTAAATTAAGGGTAGCAATTCCAATGAGTCGATGGTGCAGATTGTGTCTCCACCGAGCTGTGGTTCTGGAGCTCTCGACAAAACGACCAAACCCAACCGTAGACAAAAACAATGTAAGGTGGAGTCTATGTCCTTGTGCATTATGTGCTTGTGTCATCTCTACTTAAGACAAAAACAACTCACAATGCCTGCACCCAAAACAAGGCGGCAAGAGTATGCACAGCATGTGATCTATCCATCAATCGAGCATGTGATCTATCAATCAACCGAGCATGTGATCTATCAATCAATCAATTTATAAGACGCGGAAATTCACCCGTGAGGGTCTCAAGGAACTGGCACACAATAAATGGGGGAAAAAGCAAGGAGAAAGCAGTGGACACTGGGACATGCATGAAGAAGGCACACAAAAACAGGGGGAAAAGCAAGGAGAAAGCAGTGACGACGAGGGAAAAGCAAGAGAAAGCAGTGACGACGAGGGAAAAGCAAGAGAAGGCAGTGATGGACAAGGGAAAAGCAAGGAGAAAGCAGTGACTATGAGGGAAAAGCAAGAGAAGGCACTCACTAAACGCATGAAAAAGCAAGAAGACAGAAGCAAGAAGACAGGAGCAAGAGTGATGCAGCAGCATGGGGAGGGCTGGGCCTAGGACCTGCTCAATGTGGCCGCAAGGAGGCCTCTGTTAAGTAGGTCCTGGGAGGAGGGATGGGCGCTTGAATGCAGTGGGCGGGGCTACTCAGGTGGCAGGAAATAACAGGTGGCATGCTGGAGCAGCAAGGAGAAAGCAGTGAAAATGAGGGAACGCAAGGAGAAGGCACACAAAAAACAGTGGGAAAAGCAAGGAGAAGGCATACATAAAATGGCAGAAAAGCAAGGAGAAAGCAGTGAGAATGAGAAAAAAGCAAAGAGAAGACACTAAAAAAAAAAACTGGGGAAAAAGCAATTAGACAGGAGCAAGAGCGATGCAGCAGCACGGGGACAGCTGGGCCTGGGACTGACTACTGAAGCACCGGCTGCAAAAATTATTTTTTTAGCTACAGAGTGAGGACACCAGATCTCATGGAAGCCACAGTGCACATCCTTACATTCTCTCATGAGCTCGTAGACCTTCTCCGGGCAGCCTTCGGGACGCTCCATGCGGTAGTCATTCTCCAGCAGCTCGTACACCTGGGACAGATCGATGCCGGGATAGGGTGACATTCCATACGTTGCGATCTCCCACAGCAAGACTCCAAAGGCTGCAAAACAGAAATGCAACATTCACAACCTTGTAAATCTCTGTAGTGGTTGATATACAAACATGAATTACCATCACCCCGCTGCCTCCCAGGCCCCAAAGTCTGCACATCCGCACCCCGCTGCCTCCCGGTCCCTAATGTCTGCACATCCTAATTCCAACCCACATAACTCTGATGTTATGCTCCAGGGACCTCCTTTCAGGCCAGTTCAGAGTACTTTTGCCCTGGGATGGATTTCAGCAACAGATGCTTGACACTAACAACAGCTTTCAATGCTGAACACCAGTAGATCCACATTCTGTGCAAATACTGGCATCTTTTGATTCGTTTTGGAAAAGTTCAATTTGTATTTTGCAAGTTTTAATTGTGGGTGGTCACGTTGGCGACCTTACGCTATCTGTAATGGGACTTCTTGGAAGTCTACCAGTGTGCCTCAATATACGTAGTTGACAGAGAGGACTTTTAACAAACTCAACCAATGGGGTCTTGGTGGGTTATGTGGGATATCTATTCAAGCTGCAAATATACTGTGACAGCCAGGTATCAATAGTGCACCTTGAGACCAGTGCTCAGCAGTATCCCCCAGACACAAAAAGAATTGAGGAGGTGATAAAGTAGTAAGGCAAGTCACCTGCTACTGAAGTCATGTCACTCCGGCAACTGTAGATG
Source organism: Pleurodeles waltl (assembly GCF_031143425.1). NCBI lineage: Eukaryota > Metazoa > Chordata > Amphibia > Caudata > Salamandridae > Pleurodeles > Pleurodeles waltl. Next base: position 20,864,949 of record NC_090445.1, on the reverse strand, counting down.
GCAGCTCTCAGTCAGGAATACAACAATTTATAATGCAACAAGGAACACTGCGGTCCAAGTAAGGTGCCAAACTCTTACCCCAGACGTCAGACTTGATGGAGAACTTGTTGTACGCCAGACTCTCGGGCGCAGTCCACTTGATGGGGAACTTTGCACCAGCGTGCGCAGTGTATGTGTCTCCCGTCATCAAGCGGCTCAGTCCAAAGTCCGCCACCTTCACCAAGTGATTCTCCCCAACCAGGCAGTTCCTGGCAGCAAGGTCCCTGTAGATTACAACAAGGTGAAGAAGTAGCGCTTCATAGCAGAGTACCCGAGTGTCACGCACAGTCCATTTGTGGTCTAGAGACTTAATGTCCATTGCTCATTAGGAGACCAGCTAGCCAGACACACATCAGTGTCCTGCCCAGACCATTCTCGACATAACAATACTCATTTAATATGACTCCATTGACAAACACACACAGATCATTCATGGAGAACATTAACTTTCCCCTGGTCCCTTTCCCCCACATATCACAGTTTGAGATCCAGCAACGCAGGCAACAATGATTTTCTCTAAATCCTATTTGCAGCTTTAAATGATATCTCTTAAAGTTGGCCAGAGGAAGCCTCTACATGGCAGGAAAGCTTCAGCGCAGGTGTCAGACAAGCGTTTCACGCCTTCGCTCCTTAGTGCTAGGAAGCCAGCTGCAGCAGTGCTGAATGTGGAACAAGAGACAATTGGTGCTTGAGCCTCGAGAAACAGCAGAGATGCTTAAACCAGGCACCAGCAGCATGTACATGAGAAGGCTGGGTTGTTTAAAGCACAGACACCAGCGACCCCGCACAAGGGAGGACAGAGATAATTAAAGCACAGATGCTACCTACATGTACAGGGATGATTAAAGCACAGATACCAGTGAAGTGCACAAGGGAGGACAGGAATGCTTAATTATAAGATACCAGTGACATGCACAGGGGAAGACAGGGCTGCTTAACGAACAAGTTACTTACCATCGGTAAAAAATTACCTGGTAGAGACATATTCTAGTTACAGATTCCTTGCCTTAGAATTTCACCTAGACGCCAGACTGGATTCAGAGATTTTTCTTTGAGCAATACCCTTGCACGCCGTCGGCTGACTCAGTGTCCGTCATTGGCATTGTGTTCACCATGGTGACTTCACGGTCGTACATAGGTGCCACCTCGGTGTGCTGACGTCAGTTTCTTTCAGACTTTCCACGTCAGAAGCGCAGAGCCATGAAGAACACAGACTGGTGCGCCAGAACTAAGGCCCTGAAAGGGAGTCTGTACCTAGAAATCAGTTCGCAGAGCGGGCAGGATGGGTGGGTCTGTAAGCAATCTGCAACTAGAATTTGCCTCGACCAGATAATTTGTTACTGAAGGTAAGTAATTGTTTATCTGATAAAGACTTCTAGTTGCACATTCCTTACCAGAGAATAGATACCCAAGCAATACCATGCCCGGAGGAGGGTCTGTGAACTAAGATCATACTAGGATGTCCTGTATGACCAAACAGCCAAACTAGCCGTCCCTGTAGACCTGACTGTCCAGGCAGTAGTGTTCAGTGAACGTGTGCAGAAATGCCATGTTGCTGCCTAGCAGATGCCCAGGACTGGAACTCCGCATGCTAACGCAGTGGTTGCAGCTGTTGCTTGGGTTGAGTGAGCATGCAAACCCTCCAGGGGTTGCTTCTTAGCCAATGCATAGCACATTTTGATGCAGAGAACAACCCATCTAGATACGTTTTTCTTCTGCACCACCTGTCCTTTCTTTGCACCCACATGACCCACAAAGATTTGATAGTTCACCCCGAAGTCTTTGGTACGATTCAAGTAGAATGCCAATGCTATTTTTGGATCCAGACGGTGGAGTCTCGCCTCCTCACGAGAATTAAGTGGGGGTGCGTACAAAGAAGACGAGATGATGGACTGGCACACATGAAAGGGTGTGACAACTTTAGGTAGGAAAGAGACCCGAATACGAAGCACCACTTTGTCAGGATGGACAAAGATGAAGGGTGGCTTTGAAGAAAGAGCTTGCAGCTCACTCACTCTGTGCAGGGGTGATGGCGACAAGGAAGGCTGTTTTTAAGGAGAGGAGCTGAAGAGGATAATTATGAAGAGTCTCAAAAAGAAGCACCCATGGGGAAAGTAAGTACCAGGTTCAAATCCTACTGGAGCATTATGAACCGGGTAGGCGGGATCATGTGGGTAAGACCTTTAAGGAATTGTGCCACAATGAGAGATTTAAACAGGGAGGGTAGATCAGAGCAAAGCAGAGATTGCAGACAGATAACCCTTAAGGGTGCCCAAAGCAGAGCCTTGCTGGGCAAGAGAGAATAAACAAGAGAACCTCAGACAGAGGTGCAGAAAGGGGATCAACAGTTTTGTTGGTACACCGTGCCACAAATTTATGCCAACATTAAGCGTATACCGCTGCGAAGGAGGAACGCCTGGCTGTCAAGGTAACATTTCAAACTTTGGGTGGAAGGTCAAAAGCTGTCAACTGCCACTGCTCAATCTCTACACAAGAAGGCGGAGTCTGGACAGGTTCGGGTGTTGAACCCTCCCCTGCTGCTGCGACAGACAATCCTCCCGAAGAGGAAGTCTCATTGGAGGATCGATGGCCATGATCAGAAGCTTGGGATACCATACTCTGTACCCAGTCCGGAGCCACACGAATTACTTGGGCCCAGCCATTATTGATCTTCTTGAGCACTCTGGACAGAAGTGGTATTCCTTTCCGGACAAAAAGCGTCCCTCAGCTGACATTGCGCGTTCTCTGTGGAGGCGAACAGATCTAACCAAGGCTGAGTTTGTCTGCTCTGGTGTTCAGAGAGCCTGCCAGATATTGGACCAACAGGGATATGCCCTGATATTCCAGCCACATCAAGAGATGCAGAGCCTCTTGACAAAGGATCCACAACCCCAACCCGCCCTGCTTGTTGCAGTACCAGGCTGCCTGTGAACACCTGCACCACTTTCCCTTGGAGAGAGGGAAGGAATGCTCTCAATACAAACCTGATTGCCCTGAGCTCCAGAAGGTTGATGTGGAGCCCAGACTTCACCAGAAATCAGATGCCTCATCTCCGCCTCTCCCATATGGCCGTCCCATCACAAGAGTGAAGTATCTGTCACTACTGTCTGATCTGGTTGGGGGAAAGGAGAGGAGGATCTGCCTCTGACCCAATCTCGGTTCGTTAGCCACAACTGCAAACACTGCGCAGTTCCCTCTGAGATCTGGACCATGTTGGAGAGATTGCCCTGATGCTGCGCCCAATGGAACTTCACTCTTGTGATGGAACTTCAGGTCCCACTGCAAAGCCCACAGATGCCATCTGGCATGTATAACCAGCAGGATGCAGGAAGCCATGAGGCCCAGCAGCTTCAGAGTCATTCTCACGGAAACCCAGGATAGAGGCTGAAACATCAGTATTATAGCCTGAATATCCTGAACTCGCCCTTCGGGAAGATAGGCCTAAAACTGCACTGTGTCCAGAATATCTCCTATGAAAGCAGGCGTCCAGGAAAGTCCCTCTTTCTGGCATGGTTACCCCCACTTTTTGCCTGAAGTCAGTGTACTTAGACTGGTTTCACTGGCATCCTGCTAAACAGGACACCAGTGATTCTGCTCTATCCTCTAACTTTTGTGGTCTTGGTAGCATTTACACCCCACAATTGGCATACTGGTGTACCCCTGTAAGTCCCTAGTATATGGTACTTAGGTACCCAGGGCACTGGTACACCAGGGGTCACCCATGGGCTGTAGCATGTATTATGCCACCCATGGAAGCCCATGCAAACTGTGTCTGCAGGCCTGCCATTTGCAGCCTGTGTGAAAAGGTGCACGTCCCCTTCCACTGCGGGTCACTGCACCAGGTCACTGTTAGTCACCCCTAGGGTAGGCCCTTCCATCCCAAAAGGCAGAGTGCAGGTCCCATTGTGTCTTGGCACTCCTGCATGGGCAGAGGTGCCCCTACAAACTCCAGTTCCAATTCCCTGGACTTCGTAAGTGCAGGGAAGCCATTTTAGCTACGTGCTGGCCACAGGTCACTCACTATTTGTGGTCTAGCTACATAATGGTATCTCTGAACCTAGGCCTGTTTGGCATCAAACGTGTCGGAATCATACCCCCATACTGATGCAAGTATTGGTGGCATGATTCCATGCACTCTGGGGGCTCCTTATAGGACCCCCCAGAATTGCTCCTATTGGTCTTTCAGGGTCTTCAAGCAGCCCACGCTTCTGCAGCCTTTCAGACAGGATTCCTTCCTCCGGTGGCTTGACCAGTTCAAGCAGGGGAAAGACAGAACAAAGGATTTCCTGTGGGAGAGGGGATGCGACCTCCTCTCCCTTGGAAATAGGTGGCACTGGGCAGGGAAGGGGTAGCCTCCCCACGCCACCAGACTGCTTTGAAGGGAACAATTGGTGCCCTCCTTGCATAATCCGGTTTGCAGCAGTCGAAGGCCTCCCGGTCCCTGCTCTGATGCAAAACTGGTCAAAGGAAAGGGTGTCCATCACCACCCCACGGGTGGTGCCCAGAGCTCCTCAAGGTGGCCACTTGGTTCTGCTATCTTGAAAACAAGATGTGCAGAGGCTCCTGGGAGCATCTGATTGGCCAGGTTAGGCAGGTGACGTCAGTGACCCCCTCCGATAGGTGGTCACCTTGCAAAGTGACCAAGCCCCTTTTTGGGCTACTAAAGGACTCCCTTGCAGGTGGGTCACCAGATTCGGCGTGCAAGACTCCACCAGGACTCCTCTGCAACAACCTCTTCAGCTCCTGGTCACCGAAACCGCTGTTGGACTTCACAGGAACCGAACAAGACTGCAACACTGAGACAACTTCTCCTTGCAACACTGTTTCCACGGCTCCTGTCAGCAACTAGCAACATTTCCACGGCTGTACATCCTCTGAGGTCGGCAAGACTTCAGCTGCACCAAAGAAGCAAGAAGGAATCTCCCTTGGAGGGAAGGAGTCACTCCCCTGCATCTGCAGGCACCCAAGGCAACGACGTCTGGCTCCTGGAATCTGCTGTCCCCTGGACCCACGAAGATTCTATAACAAAGGTGGTGGTTCAGATGGGTCCTCTGAGTCCTCTCTGCCTTCTGTCCAACCTGGGGGATGGTGAGCCCTTGCCTCTTCCCCCAGGACAGAATCCCTGTGCACCACGACTGTTGCAGCAACCAAGGCTTGTTGACTCCTGCTCCAAGGATCTTCAGCCTCCAAGTAGCCCCAGCCCCCAGTACTCTACCTCTGCAAGGACAGTCTCCTCTCAGCTGCTCCAGCGACGAGGGACTCCTCTCCAGGTGTGCTGACTGGGCCTCAATGGGACTTACTGTGCCTGCTGCCAGTGGGTTGCTTGTAGGGCCTCTGATCGCTCCTGCTGGCTCTGTCTTCTCAGGGTTCGCTTGGACTCCCCTCCAAGGGTCGAGTCCCCAGGACCCTTATTAGTCCTCTTCAGCTCTGCAAATCTCCAACAACTCCTGTTGCATTTGCTTGTGCTTGTTGTTGGTGATACTTCTGACCACTGACCCATCTGCAATCCAGTGCCTTTCAAAGGACAGCTCCTAGGTGACTTCAGGGACTCATATGCAGCTCCTGCTCTCCACAGCTGGAGCTCATTCAACACAGTTGACACGGATCTTCACCCACAAAAGGGTGGGCATTGCCTTCTGCCCCGTCTGGACACTCCTGCATGGACTGGTCTCTGTCCCCTTCTTTTGCAGTTCCTCGTCTTACAGACTCCACCGTTGGGTTCCACCGAACTGGCCCTGTTCTTGCAATATTCCAAGTCCTGATGTTAGCCTATGAGGTGGCCAGGTAACTTACCTCTGCTCTCCTGGTCGCTGGGGGTCTTCTAGATACTTACCTCTTGGGGTTTCATTCTCTCCCAGCCCTTGGCCAACTACTCCATATCCTCTAATGTGGGACCCATTCTCGCTTTCCACCTTTTTAGTATGTGGTTTGGCCCCACTATAGGGCCCTTGCTATTTTGTGCTATTTCCTAATACTTACCTGTGTATATTTTGTGTGTACTTACCTCCAGAAGGGGTTCTGCCTATAATAATCTAGTCTGGTGTTCCTATAATAAAGTCCCTTTATTTTTGCAACATTGCGTGGTTTCTTTCATGTGTGATAAGTTACTGTGTGACTAGTGTGGTATTGCAAGTGCTTCACACTCCTCCTAGATAAGTCTTGGCTGCTCACCACAGCTACCACTAGAGAGCTCTGGCTACCTAGACACTAACACTATCTAATAAGGGTTGCCTGGACCCAGTATAAGGTGTAACCACACACTAGGCCAGTCTTCCTACACAATGGTAAACGCATGAGTGGTAACCACAGATATTCCTTGACCCACCGACTCCATCTCAGCCTGCCTAACTGCAATGTTACATTTTTCAGCTTCACTGCAAATACGTGGAGAAAGTCTCACAAGTTGGAGTTTCCTCCTGTTTAGGTCCAGCCTAGGCAGCATACGTGCGATCTCTCAACATGCTGTAATCTACTTCTGTGGGATTTCACTACACCCATCACTTTAATTCGTTCCTTGGCCAGCCTTTCAAAATTCCTTTGGTTTGTTAGGTAAATGCTTTAGGTTTGTCCCGCCTTGGGGCTGTTTTGTACCGCCTTGGAGACTGACCCTTTTATATGGGCTATTGTACTATCAGCCATGTACTTTAGTGTCAGCACACTACTTTTTTATTTTGCCTCTCCGCTTCGAGCTCGTGACAGTATTTTGTTTCTTCCTCTGGCATTGCGCTGTTTCTTTGAGGCGTCTGCAACCGACAAAGGTGAACTCAACCGGAAGACTGGAGTGCTTTACATGAGCACCAGTTAAATTTGCAGCCCCATTCCTAAATTCTTTCCAAGTTTAGCAGTTGAAAAATATACAAACTAATACCTTTTAAATAGAAAATACACAAGGGAAACCGTCAACGGGGCTCTCCTCGGCACAGCGGGAGATGATATATTATCCACTGCACTTGGGAAACTCGCCTTAATGCTTTGCGGGGCATTCCTTTTACAACACACTTTTGCCCACATCTCACAGCCTGTCGTGGTCATAGGACAATGGGACCACCACCAAAATGTTCAGCATGACGTGCTGTTTCTGCCCAGCTCATCTTCTGGGTCCCCATACCAGGCTGGGGGAGGTTGGTATGGGTTCATAACCTCTCCCACCATTCAATATCTTTTTAGGCTCTCTCATGGCTGGGGCTTTTCTTTACAGCTGGGAGTAGTTTGTGTTGTAAGGGCCTTGTTTGAAATAATATTCTAGCAGGCCTGCTCTGCCCACAATTGTGTAATGCACTATGCCCTTCGAGGGCTTAATATATGGTTACACTGCAATGTTTTCTGTCCTTCTCTTTTCAGGGGGTTATGCCCACTAGGGGCTGACTTTATGGTTCCATGACCATGTTTCTCCAAATGATATTTTTTATTGTGCTGCACTCTAGGGGATGTTCTGACCATTACAGTCTAATGCCAAACGTAGAAAGGAATGCACAAACACAGTTTATTTCTGATGAAGGTTTAATGTGTTGCATGGCTAAGTCCTTATAAGGTCCCCAGCACACTGTTCTGATAAAGGTTTAATGTGCTACATGGCTAAATACCTATAAGGTCCCAAAGGTGAGACTTATAGGCTATGCCAATGCTTGTTAACATGGATATGACAATTAATTCACAGCATAATTACTAACATACACTACTTGAATATGATTTGCTGGATACACATATCGGGGCACTAATGTGCAATGCACAGCAAAAAAAAAAAAACATTGGCAAAGCCAATAGATCTTGCCTATGTGAGATTTATTATTTTTACTTATGTTTTTAACTATGTTGCATACGGCTGAAAGTAATATATAAACAGTTGTATGACACAGCCAGTGTTGTCCGCATTATACAGCTTTTTTCCCCCAGTTATGGTGCACTGAAGCTAACACTGCTGTATAATATGGCTAAAAAAAACTGGCAGCCAATAAATCACGCTTGGGCGAGACCTATTGGCTTTGCAATGCCTGCTATGGAATGCCACATGGTAAGCTATAAGTATTTATAAAGTGTTTGCAATGGCTAAAGCGCTAATGTTACAGAGTGGAGAATACCCTCGCCACAGTGTTACTGTGTCCAGAATGAGAAGCATTTTAGGACCACACAAAAAGTGCCATATAAGTGCGCTGACTGTAAGATAAGTTGTAGGTAGACAGAAAAGTCCAAGAGGTTACAGATTTTTTTTTTTTTTTTACAGTGTTGCTGTAGGCTATGTGTTACTTTGGGTGCAACTGTTACAAAAGAATCAAAGAACACTCCCGACTGCTTGTTTAGTAGTAAAATTTTGCAATAATCGGTGCTCAGTGGGTTTCCTAGAGCTTTTCGCCCCTGTGTCACTGCACCTGCTGCACCTTTTAAATCGTGGCCCCTAGTGCCTACAAGGTGACTGCTTGTGGGGCCTTTTCGGGTTGAGGATGGAGTCAAGCTCAACTCCCAGTCCTACTGCCAGTTCCTGGAAGACACCTTCTTCAAGCAGTGGTACAGGAAGAAGTCTGCATCCTTCAAGAAAAACATGATTTTCATGCAGGACAATGCTCCATCACACGCGTCCAAGTACTCCACAGCGTGGCTGGCAAGAAAGGGTATAAAAGAAGGAAATCTAATGACATGGCCTCCTTGTTCACCTGATCTGAACCCCATTGAGAACCTGTGGTCCATCATCAAATGTGAGATTTACAAGGAGGGAAAACAGTACACCTCTGAACAGTGTCTGGGAGGCTGTGGTTGTTGCTGCACGCAATGTTGATGGTGAACAGATCAAAACACTGACAGAATCCATGGATGGCAGGCTTTTGAGTGTCCTTGCAAAGAAAGGTGGCTATATTGGTCACCGATTTGTTTTTGTTTTGTTTTTGAATGTCAGAAATGTATATTTGTGAATGTTGAGATGTTATATTGGTTTCACTGGTAATAATAAATAATTGAAATGGGTATATATTTTTTTTGTTATGTTGCCTAATAATTATGCACAGTAATAGTCACCTGCACACACAGATATCCCCCTAACATAGCTAAAACTAAAAACAAACTAAAAACTACTTCCAAAAATTTCAGCTTTGATATTAATGAGTTTTTTGGGTTCATTGAGAACATGGTTGTTGTTCAATAATAAAATTAATCCTCAAAAATACAACTTGCCTAATAATTCTGCACTCCCTGTAGAAGGCCACTGGAAAGCAATGGGCAGAATGCATCCCAGGTCAACTTTCTGAAACGCCACAAGATATCTTTCGCAAGATGTGTCTGATAGCCTGCAACCTTAAAACAGAAGGATTACTACTACACTGGAGAATTCCGGACCCAACCACTAGATAGCGGAATAGTTCATAGTTGGTGAATCCAGAAAAGATTCATGCTGCAAAAGTATCTTTTCACCCTACATGCTCTTTTACCTCTCCTCACAAACAACAACTTCTCAATACTCTTGCCAGGTCAGCTCTCAGATACAGAGCAGTTAAATCCCCTTGTCCTTAAGCAGTACTTGACACCCACCCCACACTCTCCAAAAACCTCTTCTAGGGCTGCAAGCCACAAGCCTCAACAAAGCTGTCTCTCCCCAGACCACCTTGCACCTCCTTTACGGTTTTTCTGAAAACTGTCACCTTGGCCACTGGTACATCCACTCAGCAAACATCAACCTAAACCCTTCCTTTCCACATTTATGTACAGACATTGGCCACCACGGACACTGGTTTGCATCTGACCTATACCCATGTCTGATGCTCCTCAGTGTCTGTGGTTGCGACGGTCATCTGTCCTGTTCAAACACACACTGGTGTCCGACTCTTCATCAGATCTCAGTATCTGTGGTCGCAACCATCATCTGTAGGGTCCTGCTCAAACACACACCGGTGTACGACCCCTCCTCAGCTCTCAATATCTGTGGTCAAGACCGTCATATGTAGGGTCCTGCTCAAACACACACCGGTGTACGACCCATACCCTGCTCTCAATATCTGTGGTCACGACCGTCATATGTAGGGTCCTGCTCAAACACACACCGGTGTACGACCCATACCCTGCTCTCAATATCTGTGGTGGCTACCTTCATATGTTGGGTCCTGCTCAAACACACACCGGTGTCCGACCCCTCCTCCGCTCTCGATATCTGTGGTCACGACCGTCATATGTAGGGTCAAGCTCAAACACACACCGGTGTCCGACCGATCCTCAGCTCTCAATATCTGTGGTCGCAACCATCATCTGTAGGGTCCTGCTCAAATACACAGTGGTGTCCGACCCCTCCTCAGCTCTCAATATCTGTGGTTGCAACCATCATCTGTAGGGTCCTGCTCAAACACACACTGGTGTCCGACAGCTGTCAATATCTGTGGTCGCAACCATCACCTGTAGGGTCCTGCTCAAACATACACTGGTGTCCGACCCCTCCTCTGCTTTCAATATCTGTGGTCGCAACCATCATCTGTATAGTCCTGCTCAGACACACCACTGTCTGATCCCTCCTCAGCTCTCACTACCTGTACTCGCTACCTTTGTCCATAAGGTTCTGCTCAAATACACACCACGTCCTTGGGGTTCTGCTTGAAAATATATCACTTGCAGAAACTGCCTGGAGCCCCCCCATGTCCCACCCATGGCTGCCTCGCCAAAGCCACAGACTGGTTAGGGCAGAGTGCCACCTTACCTGTGAATAAAGTTCTTCTTCTCCAGGTACTCCATGGCAGATGAGATCTGTGTGGCCATGTACAGCAAGACCACAGCATTCACCTCTTGGCGGTTGCACTCCCGCAGGTAATCCAGCAGGTTCCCGAAGGTCATGAACTCTGTGATGATGTAGAAAGGAGGCTCCCGCGTACACACACCTGGGCGACACAGGAAGCAACACACAGGCTCAATGCAAGTTGTGGAATCCCTGATCAAGTGACAAAGGTTTGGGAAACAGTGGATACTGCCTACCGAGGCAGTGCCAGTGGTCTCCCCAGGCCAGGCTAAGCAGACTATAAACATAACATATACCATAAAGGGACCAGCAGAACTGCTCAAAGCTGTAAACGTACTGAACACTATAAACTGTGTGTGTCTCGCACACCTCTTCATCCATCACGCAGATACTCGCTGTGCCCCAGAACACGATAACCACACCTCGGCCATCATCACGCATGACATGGAAACACTCGATAGATCTCAACGGTGTCAGAGAACGGCTAAAAGTTGGTGGAGTGGAGTAGGGACGACGAGAGTGGAGCAGCATAGAGGGTGTGGAGTGGCCTAGAGGAGAGTGGAGCAGGGTAGAGGGTGTGGAATGGCGTAGAGTGGAGTAGGGTAGGAGAGTGGAGCAGCATAGATGGTGTGGAGTGGGGTAGAGGAGAGTGGAGTGGCAGAGGGTGTGCGGAGGTGTAGAGGAGAGTGGAGTAGGGTACATGAGAGTGGAGCGGCATAGAGGGTGTGGCGTGACGTACAGGAGAGTGGAGCGGCATAGAGGGTGTGGCGTGACGTACAGGAGAGTGGAGCGGCATAGAGGGTGTGGAGTGGCGTACAGGAGAGTGGAGCGGCGTACAGGAGAGTGGAGCGGCATAGAGGGTGTGGAGTGGGGTAGAGGAGAGTGGAGTAGGGTACATGAGAGTGGAGCAGCTTAGAGGATGTGGAGTCATGTACAGTAGAGTGGAGCAGCCTAGAGGGTGTGGAGTGGGGTACAGGAGAGTGGAGCGGCGTAGAGGGTGAGGAGTGGCGTACAGGAGAGTGGAGCGGCATAGAGCGTGTGGAGTGGCGTACAGGAGAGTGGAGCGGCATAGAGGGCGTGGAGTGACGTACAGGAGAGTGGAGCGGCGTAGAGGATGAGGAGTGGCGTACAGGAGAGTGGAGCAGCGTAGAGGGTGTGGAGTGACGTACAGGAGAGTGGAGCGGCGTAGAGGGTGAGGAGTGACGTACAGGAGAGTGGAGCGGCGTAGAGGGTGAGGAGTGGCGTACAGGAGAGTGGAGCGGCGTAGAGGGTGTGGAGTGGCGTACAGGAGAGTGGAGCAGCATAGAGGGTGTGGAGTGGGGTACAGGGGAGTGGAGTAGCATAGAAGGTGTGGAGTGGGGTACAGGGGAGTGGAGCAGCATAGAGGGTATGGAGTGGGGTACAGGAGAGTGGAGCGGCATAGAGGGTGTGGAGTGACGTACAGGAGAGTGGAGCGGCGTAGAGGGTGTGGAGTGGCGTACAGGAGAGTGGAGCGGCGTAGAGGGTGTGGAGTGGCGTACAGGGGAATGGAGCAGCATAGAGGGTGTGGAGTGGCGTACAGGGGAGTGGAGCAGCATAGAGGGTGTGGAGTGGGGTACAGGAGAGTGGAGCAGCATAGAGGGTGTGGAGTGGCGTACAGGGGAGTGGAGCAGCATAGAGGGTGTGGAGTGGCGTACAGGGGAGTGGAGCAGCATAGAGGGTGTGGAGTGGCGTACAGGAGAGTGGAGCGGCATAGAGGGTGTGGAGTGGCGTACAGGGGAGTGGAGCAGCATAGAGGGTGTGGAGTGGCGTACAGGGGAGTGGAGCGGGATAGAGGGTGTGGAGTGGGGTACAGGAGAGTGGAGCGGCATAGAGGGTGTGGAGTGACGTACAGGAGAGTGGAGCGGCATAGAAGGTGTGGAGTGACGTACAGGAGAGTGGAGCGGCGTAGAGGGTGTGGAGTGGCGTACAGGAGAGTGGAGCGGCATAGAGGGTGTGGAGTGGCGTACAGGGGAGTGGAGCAGCATAGAGGGTGTGGAGTGGCGTACAGGGGAGTGGAGCAGCATAGAGGGTGTGGAGTGGCGTACAGGAGAGTGGAGCAGCATAGAGGGTGTGGAGTGGCGTAAAGGAGAGTGGAGCAGCATAGAGGGTGTGGAGCGGTGTATAGGAGAGTGGAGCAGCATAGAGGGTGAGGAGTGGCGTACAGGAGAGTGGAGCGGCATAGAGGGTGTGGAGTGGCGTACAGGAGAGTGGAGCAGCATAAAGGGTGTGGAGTGGCCTAGAGGAGAGTGGCACGGAGTAGTGTAGAGTGAAGTGCTGTAGTGTGGGGTGGAGTGGCATGGCCTAGAGTAGAGCAGCACAGCTGTGGGTGAAAGCAATAATAATAAGAAGCCATATGCTTGTGTTAAAAGTAAGAAAGCACATTGCATGTCCAGGAATAATACCAAATGCTTATAAAGTAAAATGATGTTTAAAAAAAAAAAAAAAAGGACGACGACGAACACGTACTTAGTCCATGCTCAAGGGAGGAGCTAACACAAGAAAGGGAGGGAAGCCTATGGGAGCAAAGCAATCGAAAGACTGCAAATGAGAGTGACAATGAAAACAATGAATGGGAAGCTGTGGGCGGGGTGTAAGAGCACTGAATTGCAAACAATACGTCTTGCAGCACAGCGCTTGGGCTGTGTAATCAAGGCCTAAGAAAGGGTATAACTTTCCAGAACAAACACTAGTTGGCAGAATGTCCACAGTGTGTGAATCTACAGCAGACTCAGGCTGCAGAGGAGTAAAGCAATGACCAGTGGCCTGCCCCTGAAGGGAGAAGCTGGAGGCAGGAGGCAGGCAAGGCTGTCAGGGATTTCAGGGTTCCCTTTGCTCTGGGTCTCCTAGGGAGGATGAGCAAGGACTGGGTTCATGTGAGGAGTATCACTCTCCATCTACCCCAGTGAGCTACACATCTTGTGTGCCCCTGCAGTACTTGGAGATCACAGGCTCCGTTACTGTGGGTATTTCAGAGGAACATTCTGCAGACTGGCCCCAGCATTTCATGGCATTCTGGCAGTAACTCAGAACCAAGGGTTGGGAGAAGGGTGGGAAGGGGCAAGAGGCGGCATGAAGGAAGCATGGGACACTAACCTAAGAGACAAACCATCTTCAGTGGAAGGTGAGAGGCTGGAGGAGACCAGCTAATGACTTACTAACAGCATTTACTGCACGGCGAACACACCCACTCGTGGCTGCCCACTCCTGCCCGAGCTCCACGCGTGGTGTCAGCCCTGTGCTCAGCTGCTGCAGGGCTTTGGAGGCCTTCCAGCTACATGAAGCAGAGCCCTTCTCCCCTCTCTCATGTGCAGCATGCCCTCCCTGTGCAGCATTCACAGACCTTCCAGCTACATGCAGCCGTGCCCTTCTCCCCTCCCTGTGCAGCATGCCCTCCCTGTGCAGCATTCACAGACCTTCCAGCTACATACAGCACTGCCCTTCTCCCCTCATGTGCAGCATGCCCTCCCTTTGCAGCATTCACAGACCTTCCAGCTACATGCAGCAGTGCCCTTCTCCCCTCATGTGCAGCATGCCCTCCCTGTGCAGCATTCACAGACCCCCTCCAGCTACATGCAGCAGTGCCCTTCTCCCCTCATGTGCAGCATTCACAGACCTTCCAGGTACACGAAGCAGTGCCCTTCTCCCCTCATGTGCAGCATGCCCTCCCTGTGCAGCATTCACAGACCTTCCAGCTACACGAAGCAGTGTCCTTCTCCCCTCATGTGTAGCATGCCCTCCCTGTGCCGCATTCACAGACCTTCCAGCTACACGAAGCAGTGCCCTTCTCCCCTCATGTGCAGCATGCCCTCCCTGTGCAGCATTCACAGACCTTCCAGCTACACGAAGCAGTGTCCTTCTCCCCTTCATGTGTAGCATGCCCTCCCTGTGCCGCATTCACAGACCTTCCAGCTACACGAAGCAGTGACCTTCTCCCCTCATGTGCAGCATGCCCTCCCTGTGGAGCATTCACAGACCCCCTCCAGCCACATGCAGCAGTGCCCTTCTCCCCCTCCCCATTCATGTGCTGCATGCCCTCCCTATGCAGCATTCAGACCTTCCAGCTACATGAAGTGGTGCCCTTCTCCACTCTCCCTGCATGTGCAGCATGCCTCCCTTTGCAGCTCATGCAGCCTTCGCAGACCTGCCAACTACATGATAGAGTGCCCTGCCCGCTCCCCTCCCCTTTGCAGCTGCTGATGGTCTTTGGAGATCTGCAAATTACATGAAGGCATGTCCTCCACCCCCTTCTCCCATGTGCATGTTGACCCCTCTCAAGTCTTTGCAGACCTGCCAGCTACACTAAGTATGCACAAAGCAATCCCCTGAACAGCTGCTGCAGGGTCTTCAGAGACTTGTCATCTACACAAAGGAGCATCCCTCACCTTGCTACCCTAAGCCGAGCACTCTAGTTCCAAGGTCATTCCCAAGACTGCGCTTGAATTGGTCCTCCCTGTCCAGGAACGTATCCTTTCATTTCTGCATGACCAGTCCCCTCAGTGCTGTATATCATCACCAGCGTATCGTAGGCTACACAGTGCCAAGGTTGGGGTCACCCACTTACCAAGCAGCTGCACCAAGTTTGGGTGCTTGACTTCTTTCATCACTGCAGCCTCCTTCAAGAACTCCTCGACCTCCATGGTGTCCTCCTGCAGTGGGAGGAAAAAAAGAATGTGAGGAAGAGGAAGTCTCTTGAGACCACTGCGAGCCACTGTGACACAGCCTGCAGCCACACTGCCCAGCTCCTGGCTTACGGGAAGGGTCTGGAAGCTTTGTACAATCCTGCTCCAATGCGCATCTTCTAACAAATCCATCCCCTTGTGCACTGGAGCACAGATAGTGTGCTGAGCCTCCCTTTGCCATTCGGTCAACAAACCAGCCTATTCTAGTGAGTTCCGCACATATGCAGAGTGCTGCAATATCTGAGGGTCACTCTTAACACTATGAAACTCTGGTGTCCAGATACCCACAGTGCTGAGCAGCCCCAGTGCCACTCTCTCAATACTCCATCCAATTCCAGTGCGCCCTGCGGATATCCAGTGCTGAGCAGCCCCAGCGGCACTCTCTCAATACTCCATCCAATTCCAGTGCACCCTGCGGATATCCAGTGCTGAGCAGCCCCAGTGCCACTCTCTCAATACTCCATCCAATTCCAGTGTGCTCTACAGATACCCAGTGCTGAGCAGCACCAGTGCCACTCGCTCAATACTCCATCCAATTCAGTGTGCCCTGCAGATACCCAGTGCTGAGCAGCCCAGTGCCACTCGCTCAATACTCCATCCCATTCCAGTGTGCTCTGCAAATACCCACAGTGCTGAGCAGCCCCAGTGCCACTCTCTCAATACTCCATCCCATTCCAGTGTGCTCTGCAAATACCCACAGTGCTGAGCAGCACCAGTGCCACTCTCTCAATACTCCATCCCATTCCAGTGTGCTCTGCAAATACCCACAGTGCTGAGCAGCCCCAGTGCCACTCTACTCTCTCAATACTCTATTCCATTGCAGTGTGCCCTTCTGATATCCACAATGCTGATCAGCCCCAGTACAATGCTGTAATACTCCACCCACTGCAGTGTGCCCTGCAGATACCCAGTGCTGAGCTGCCCAGTGCCACTCGCTCAATACTCCATCCCATTCCAGTGTGCCCTTCTGATATCCACAGTGCTGAGCAGCCCCAGTGCCACTCTCTCAGTACTCCTTCCCATTCCAGTGTGCCCTGCAGATACCCACAGTGCTGAGCAGCCCTAGTGCCACTCTCTCAATACTCCAACCCAGTGCGCCCATAGAGAAACAGAGAACTGTCATGTTTGTTGATCATATCTAACGACATGTTGCAAAGACCATGCAGGCAACATTCATGAGTGAAGTTTGTTGCTAACATGTGAAAACAGTTAAACCACTCAAAACCTTTCACACGAAAAGACAAGTGGCAGGTGAAAAGATTAAATGTGTGCCCTCCACATAACTCAACCTTTCTTCCTGCAAACAACTGGAGAACTACCTGTCCTACAACAACTCAACCTTCCTACCCACAAACAACTTGAGAACTACCTGTCCCCTACAACAACTCAACCTTCCTGAAAACTTGAGAACTACCTGTCCTACAACAACTCAACCTTCCTGCCCACAAACAACTTGAGAACTACCTGTCCTCTACAACAACTCAACCTTCAACAATTTACTTCTCAATTGTTCAAGTGACCCAAGCATACCAGCCTTGAGACACATGACCCATCTGCCGCTCACAGCCACCCATCTCCCTGTCCAGACTTCCAACGCTCAAGATGTGTCTGCCACCACAACGACGAATCTCTCCAGGAGGCAATTAGAGGGGTCCTGCTCAGTGGACATTTAACACATCCCAGATGACTCCACTGCAAAGGAGCTTCAACAGTACATAACCCTTGCATGATATCAAATTAGTCTTTGCTGTGTCTCACACCATGTAGACTGCAAACATTTCAACTCCACTTCCAACTCCCACCCACCCACCCATCAAGAGGAGGTCCGGGCGCAGTGGCACAGCAGAGGTCCGGGCGCAGTGGCACAGCGTGTGTGTGTGGGGGGGGGGGTCTGGGTGCAGTTTGCAGTGATGAGGGGGTCTGGGTACAGTGTGTGGTGGAGGGGGATCTCGGCCCAGGGACAGGTGGTGGTAAGGGGGTCTCTCCCAGGGACAGGAAAGGGGGGGGGGGGGGGGCTCGGCCCAGGGTTGTAGTAATGCCATGTCACTACTCTTTAAAGGTCACCTCGGGTTACCCGTGGCGGGGGGGGAATATGAGTCGTCGTCCATTCCAAAAGACGCTGTGTGGGGTTTCCCAAACAGGTAACTAAACCCCCTTCCACAGCTACGTACCCGGCCTGGGGCAGGAAGAAGATGATGCACCCCACCAAAAACTCACAAAATGTGAGGAAGCACCGAGCACCTCGCTTTAAAACTCAAAACATTGGCAAAGAAGCTGAACAGAGCGGCCAGGTCTTCAGTACCGCAAGCTGTCCACTAGGTGGCGCTCTGTCCAAACAGATGTCTCTAGGTTCATTTATTTCCAAGGGTCGCGGATCTCCTGATGATCCCTTCGAAGAGCGATCACCAGGAGGGGGCAGGTTCTGCCAGCAGCACAGGGTGGAAACACAGCAGGGGGTACACGCGTACTGGTACTGCGGCACAGGAGGGGATCTGTGGGGAGCAGAACTGCAGCACAGCAGGGGATCTGTGGGGAGCAGAACTGCAGCACAGCAGGGGATCTGTGGGGAGCAGAACTGCAGCACAGCAGGGGATCTGTGGGGAGCAGAATTGCAGCACAGCAGGGGATCCGTGGGGAGCAGAAATGCAGCACAGTAGGGGATCCGTGGGGAGCAGAAATGCAGCACAGTAGGGGATCCGTGGGGAGCAGAAATGCAGCACAGCAGGGGGTCTGGGGTAGCAGAACTGCAGCACAGCAGGGGGTCTGGGGTAGCAGAACTGCAGCACAGCAGGGGGTCTGGGGTAGCAGAAATGCAGCACAGCAGGGGATCTGTGGGGAGCAGAAATGCAGCACAGTAGGGGATCCGTGGGGAGCAGAAATGCAGCACAGTAGGGGATCCGTGGGGAGCAGAACTGCAGCACAGCAGGGGGTCTGGGGTAGCAGAACTGCAGCACAGCAGGGGGTCTGGGGTAGCAGAACTGCAGCACAGCAGTGGATCAGTGGGGAGCAGAACTGCAGCACAGCAGGGGATCAGTGGGGAGCAGAACTGCAGCACAGCAGGGGATCAGTGGGGAGCAGAACTGCAGCACAGCAGGGGATCTGTGGGGAGCAGAATTGCAGCACAGTAGGTGATCTGTAGGGAGCAGAACTGCAGCACAGCAGGGGATCTGTTGGAGGTAGAACTGCAGGACAGCAGGGGATCTATGGGGAGCAGAACTAGAGCACAGGAGGGGATCTGTGGGGAGCAGAACTGCAGCACACCAGGGGATCCGTGAGGAGCAGAACTGCAGCACAGTAGGGGATCCGTGGGGAGCAGAAATGCAGCACAGTAGGGGATCCGTGGGGAGCAGAACTGCAGCACAGCAGGGGATCCGTGGGGAGCAGAACTGCAGCACAGCAGGGGATCCGTGGGGAGCAGAACTGCAGCACAGCAGGGGATCAGTGGGGAGCAGAACTGTCGGGCACAGCAGTGGATCAGTGGGGAGCAGAACTGCAGCACAGCAGGGGATCTGTGGGAAGCAGAACTGCAGCACAGCAGGGGATCTGTGGGGAGCAGAATTGCAGCACAGTAGGTGATCTGTAGGGAGCAGAACTGCAGCACAGCAGTGGATCTGTTGGGGGGTAGAACTGCAGGACAGCAGGGGATCTGTGGGGGCAGAAATGCAGCACAGCGGGGGAAGAAATGCAGCACAGTGGGGGATCTGTGGGGGGCAGAATTACAGCAGGGGATCTGAAGGGGGCAGAAATGCAGCACAGCAGGGGATCTGTGGGGAGCAGAACTGCAGCAAAGCAGGGGATCTGTGGGGAGCAGAACTGCAGCAAAGCAGGGGATCTGTGGGGAGCAGAACTGCAGCAAAGCAGGGGATCTGTGGGGGGCAGAATTACAGCAGGGGATCTGAAGGGGGCAGAACTTCAGCAAAGCAGGGGATCTGTGGGGAGCAAAAGTACAGCACAACAGGGGATCTGTGGGGAGAAGAGATACAGCACAACAGGGGATCAGTGGGGAGCAGAACTACAGCATAGCAGGGGATCAGTGGGGAGCAGAATAGCAGCACAGCAGGGGATCAGTGGGGAGCAGAATAGCAGCACAGCAAGGAAAATGTCGGGATACATAACTGCAGCACAGAAAAGGATCTGTTGGGGGTAGAACTGCAGGACAGCAGGGGATCTGTGGGGGGCAGAAATGCAGCACAGTGGGGGATCTGTGGGGGGCAGAACTGCAGCACAGCAGTGGATCTGTGGGAGCAGAACTGCAGCACAGCCGGGGATCTGTGGGGAGCAGAGGTACAGCACATCAGGGGATCTGTGGGGAGTAAAACTGCAGCACAACAGGGGATCTGTGGGGAGCAGAACTGCAGCACTGCAGGGGATCCGTGGGAAGCAGAACTGCAGCACTGCAGGGGATCTGTGGGGAGCAGAACTACAGCACAGCATGGGATATGTGGGGAATGGAGCTGTAGCACAGTAAGGGGTATGTCACCTTTTGTGCCCACTCACACTCTGATATGTGCAGTATGCTTACTCACACAGCACGAGTACACACACAGACACACACAGACACACGCACCCCCACCCTCCCTCTCCCATGCCGCTCTCCTCACCTTTAAAGTCTTGACAGCTACGGTGAGGTTGTATTTCTTCCACACTCCTTCGTACACCTCCCCATACTGCCCCCCTCCCAGCTTGTGCTTCATGGTAATGTCAGTCCGCTCCATCTCCCACTTGTCGTAGTTGGGGGACACCCCGTAGATGGTGGGCTTGTTGCGCTTGGGTGCTGGGTAGTGCAGCGTGGTGATGAGTCCGTCGGCGACAGTCGAGTGGTGATGGACCAGCTCTGCCAGAGTGGTGAAGCGGCTCTCTGAAGACACGTAGAGCTGGAAGGGGCAAGACGAGGCAAGACCCAGTCAGACATGGTGTGGAGAACAACACCCTCTCAAGACCAGGGGACACTCTTACTAGGCGCTGCTGCGGTTCACTTACTGCAATGCCGGGTCTGAGGCCATGCACGCAGGAGGCACTCTTACTAGGCGCTGCCGTGGTTTTACCGACACTTACTGCAATGCCAGTTCCGAGGTCATGCACGCAGGAGGCACTCTTACTAGGCGCTGCCGTGGTTTTACCGACACTTACTGCAATGCCGGGTCTGAGGCCATGCACGCAGGAGGCACTCTTACTAGGCGCTGCCGTGGTTTTACCAACACTTACTGCAATGCCAGGTCCCAGGCCATGCACGCAGGAGACACTCTTACTAGGCGCTGCCGTGGTTTTACCGACACTTACTGCAATGCCGGGTCTGAGGCCATGCACGCAGGAGGCACTCTTACTAGGCTCTGCTGTGGTTTTATCAACACTTACTGCAATGCCGGGTCTGAGGCCATGCACGCAGGAGGCACTCTTACTAGGCGCTGCTGTGGTTTTACCAACACTTACTGCAATGCCGGGTCTGAGGCCATGCACGCAGGAGGCACTCTTACTAGGCGCTGCCGTGGTTTTACCGACACTTACTGCAATGCCAGTTCCGAGGTCATGCACGCAGGAGGCACTCTTACTAGGCGCTGCCGTGGTTTTACCGACACTTACTGCAATGCCGGGTCTGAGGCCATGCACGCAGGAGGCACTCTTACTAGGCGCTGCCGTGGTTTTACCAACACTTACTGCAATGCCAGGTCCCAGGCCATGCACGCAGGAGACACTCTTACTAGGCGCTGCCGTGGTTTTACCGACACTTACTGCAATGCCGGGTCTGAGGCCATGCACGCAGGAGGCACTCTTACTAGGCGCTGCCGTGGTTTTACCAACACTTACTGCAATGCCAGGTCCCAGGCCATGCACGCAGGAGACACTCTTACTAGGCTCTGCTGTGGTTTTATCAACACTTACTGCAATGCCGGGTCTGAGGCCATGCACGCAGGAGGCACTCTTACTAGGCGCTGCTGTGGTTTTACCAACACTTACTGCAATGCCGGGTCTGAGGCCATGCACGCAGGAGGCACTCTTACTAGGCGCTGCCGTGGTTTTACCAACACTTACTGCAATGCCAGGTCCCAGGCCATGCACGCAGGAGACACTCTTACTAGGCGCTGCCGTGGTTTTACCAACACTTACTGCAATGCCAGGTCCCAGGCCATGCACGCAGGAGACACTCTTACTAGGCGCTGCTGTGGTTTTACCAACACTTACTGCAATGCCGGGTCTGAGGCCATGCACACAGGAGACACTTTTACTAGGCGCTGCCGTGGTTTTACCAACACTTACTGCAATGCCGGGTCTGAGGCCATGCACACAGGAGACACTCTTACTAGGCGCTGCTGTGGTTTTACCAACACTTACTGCAATGCCAGGTCTGAGACAATGCACGCAGGGGATGCTCTTACTAGGCGCTGCTGTGGTTTTACCAAGGCTTACTGCAATGCCAGGTGTAGGAAGTTGTCTCTGTATATACTATCTCAAAGTGAGAGATAGTGTGCACAGAGTCCAGGGGGGTTCCCCTTAGAGGTTGATAGTGGCAAAATTAGATAATACTAATGCTCTATTTTGTGGTAGTGTGGTCGCGCAGTAGGCTTATCAGCGGGTAGTGTTAAGCATTTGTTGTACACACACAGGCAATAAATGAGGAACACACACTCAACGACTGAACTCCAGGCCATTAGGTTTTTATATAGAAAAATATATTTGCTTAATTTATTTTAAAACCACAAGATTCACATTTTTGGTAAGTACATAAATCGCAAGGTACTTCACACAGGTAAGTATAGACCTTTGAATTAAAACAGTAATACACACAGTTTTGGTTAAAATGGCAAATAGCTATTTCAAAAGTGGACACTGCAAAAATCAACAGTTCCGGGGGAAGGTAAGTAATCGTTAGTTTCTCAGGTAAGTAAAGCACTTACACAGTCAATCTCCTGGGCATAGGCAGCTCACCGTTGGGGGTTCAAGGCAACCCCAAAGCCACAGCACCAGCAAAACAGGGCCGGTCAGGTGCAGAGGTCAAAGGAAGGCCCAAAACACATAGGCGCCTACGGAGAACAGGGGTGCTCCGGTTCCAGTCTGCTAGCATGTAAGTTCCTGCATCCTCGGGGAGCAGACCAAGGGGGTTTTGTAGAGCACGGGGGGGGCACAAGCACACAAAACACACCCTCAGCGGCACAGGGGCAGCCGGGAGTCCCAGTCGGGTTTCGTATTGAAAACAATGGAGGGACCTTGGGGTCACTCTGGCGATGCAGGCAGGGCACAGGGGGGCTTCTCGGCCCAGCCACCGACTGGGCTAGGATGAGGGCCGCCTGCTGCTCACTTCTGCACTAGTAGGTGGTTCCTCTCGTTCCTGGGGGCTGCGGGTGCAGTGCTTGGTTCAGGCGTCGGGTTCCTTTGTTACCAGGCAGTCGCGGTCAGGCGGAGCCTCTGGATCCTCTCTGCAGGTATCGCTATGGGGTGCAGGGAGGTCGACTCAGGGTATCCACGTCATTGGGAGTCCTCTCTGCAGTGTTGGTTTCTCCGAACTCTAGCTGGGGCGCCGGGTGCAGTGTGAAGACTCATGCTTCTGGCGGGAAGTGAGAGTCTCTTTAAAGTTGGTTTCTTGTAGCTATTTTGTAGTTGTTTCTGGACAGAGCCGCTGTCCTCAGGAGGTTCTTGGTCCTTTAGGTGCAGGTCAGTCTTCTGAGTCCTCAGATATCGCTGGTCCCACTGGATGCGTCACTGTGCAGCTTCTTTGAGTCTGAAGACAGGCTGGTAGGGCTGGGGTCAAGTCAGTTGTCATCTCCGTCGTTCCTGCGGGGCTTTCAAGTCAGCAGTCCTTCTTCTAGTTGTAGGTTGCAGGAATCTGATTTCCTGGGTTCAAGGTCGCCCCTAAATACTCAATTTAGGGGTGTGTTTAGGTGTGGGGGGCAGTAGCCAATGGCTACTGCCCTGGAGGGTGACTACACCCTCTTTGTGCCTCTTCCCTGAGGGAAGGGGGGCACATCCCTTTTCCTAATCCTATTGCTATTGGGGGAATCCTCAAAAGCCAAGATGGAGGATTTCTTAAGGCAGGGGTCACCTCAGCTCAGGACACCTTAGGGGCTGTCCTGACTGGTGGGTGACTCCTCCTTGTTTTTCTCATTATCTCCTCCGGACTTGCCGCCAAAAGTGGGGCCAGTGTCCGGAGGGGCGGGTATCTCCAGTAGCTGGGATGCCCTGGGGCGCTGTAACAGGCATGAGCCTTTGAGGCTCGCCGCCAGGTGTTACAGTTCCTGCAGGGGGAGGTGAGAAGCACCTCCACCCAGTGCAGGCTTTGTTCCTGGCCACAGAGTAACAAAGGCACTCACCCCATGTGGCCAGAAACCCGTCTGGTTGTGGCAGGCTGGCAGGAACTGGTCAGCCTAACACTGGTGTTGGGACTGGTATACAAGGGGCATCTCTAAGATGCCCTCTGTGTGCATTTTTAAATAAATCTCACACTGGCACAATATCTCTCACTTTGAGATAGTATATACAGAGTCAACTTCCTACACTATGGCTTACGAAGACTTGCTGCAATGCCCGGTCCAACGCCATGCACACAGGAGACACTCCTACTAAGAGCTGCCGTGGTTTTACCGACACTTACTGCAATGCCAGGTCTGCGGCCATACACACAGGAATTGCTCTTACTAGGCACCGCCTTGGTTTTACCAACACTTACTGCAATGCCAGGTCCAAGGCCATTCACAGAGGAGACACTATTACTAGGCGCTGCCGTGGTTTTACCAAGACTTGTTGCAATTCCAGGTCTGAGGCCATGCACACAGGAGATGCTCTTACTAAGCACTGCTGTGGTTTTACCAACACTTACTGCAATGCCAGATCTGAGGCCATGCACATAGAAGGGACTCTTTCTAGCCGCTGTCGTGGTTTTACCGACACTCACTGCAATGCCAGGTCCAAGGCCATGCACGCAGGAGGCACTCTTACTAGGCGCTGCCAGGGTTTTACCAACACTTACTGCAATGCCAGATCTGAGGCCATGCACACAGAAGGCACTCTTTCTAGCCGCTGTCGTGGTTTTACCGACACTCACTGCAATGCCAGGTCCAAGGCCATGCACACAGGAGGCACTCTTACTAGGCGCCGCTGTGGTTTTACCAGGACTTGCCGCAATGCCAGGTCCGAGGCCATGCACACAGGCGACACTTACTACGGGGCGCCGTGGTTTTACCGACACAGTGTCTGTGTTATTACACCTGGGATACGAAAATACTGAGATAATAATGCCAAAAGTGCAAAAATAACTGAAGATTAAAAAACGAAAATATGGCTAAGCATAAAGATTTAAAGGACAAGGCTAAGTTGATGGTAACCTACCCCCCGGGATGACTCGTCCATCCCGCAACAGTCTCTGTGGTGAGTGCAGCCTGACTCACCGGCTGGGCAGGAAGGGCAGTGAGCGGTGGACTGCTAACACTGGGTGGACTGCTCAGATAATGTGCTTAAATGGAGTCAGAGGGAACGAGGCTCAGGCTCCTGGCTCTCAAGTGAACAGATCTACACAGAGGCGCTGCCCACAATTCCAGCTCTACTTTCCTATGAATGCATGGACCTGCCTGAGAAGAGGACCTGGTCCCTTGCCTTCCTGAGCGCTCGGTTAGATCTATAGGACATACATATGTTCCCCGGCACTTTACACACATTTTAGGCGACGTGCGGCAAGAACTTTGTGCACAGGAGAGAGTCCTCACCAGACAGAGGCAATGGCAAGTGCCCTTGCACAGGCATCACCTAATATGTATTTCTATGGTTAGCTTAAGGAGACTGGCACCCCGCAGTTAAAGAGGTTATGGTAGGGAAAGGGTCGTGTTACAGACCCACCGGTTTTAGGATTAGAGGTGGTTTTTAAGGTGATGTTTATCCTTTTACATTACCCCTACTCTCTTTCTCTATTTAATAATAACTGAAGGTACGCTGAATGTACGTTTTGCAATGTTTATGTTATTTATTGACTAATAAACTTTTACTTACCTAGCTCATATCGACTTAGCCAGTCCTCTACTAAACAATGGGTAGAGTAAACATGTGGCTAGGAAGCACTGCTGCTGTTTGTAATAATATCCTAGCCGTCGGCTACAACAAACAGGTTACATGTCAATGCCTGCAAGCAAAGCAGGGTCAACCTGTCTCCCTGCATGGCACGAGGCAGATTCATCAGGACCAATGAACCCTCAAGTAGATGTCAGGTGTCTCCTTGGGAGCTCTGCCCCTTTGATGTGTACGGCAGGCTTCTCCAACAAGTAGCTCGTGAGCTACAAGTAGCTCTCCAGCTACCTATAAGTAGCTCTCCGGTTCACATCCCAGCCTACTACATTAGAGGCTTTTGTTTGGCTCAATTAATACATGTATACCAGAAGTGGAATGTGTGTACACAAGATGAAAATGTGTGCATTTTCAGAACTCATATGCTGATGTCTCAAGAAAAATGGTTACTTTTCAAAAATATATTAAAAGCTAGTATCAGAGCGTTAAATCGTGGGTCATTGGACGTGGCTTATTAATCATATTATCTTGGTACCAGGGACATTGCAGCTGTGGGAGTTATGTAGTACCCAGGTAGAGGTATTCCACATTGACAAAGCCTTTTTGCCAATCAAGTGGTAACCCTCTGTGACCCACCAAGGCAATCACTAGTGGTATTCGCGGATGGGGAAGTCACCAATGTAATCCTGCCTGATGGAACCACTATTACAACTCTGATAATATTAGTAGCTGGGATGATTTCCATTTAGCATAAATAGCTCTTGTTGCAGAAAAGCTTGGAGACCCCTGGTGGAAGAAGTTCCCCATACCGGGGTAATATACAAACGACACCCAACCCAGGGCGCTCGTGGGGGTCCAGACTGCGGAAAGTCTCACATGAAGCTCGGCTCTCTGCTGGGAGAGTGCGAGGCCGCCAAGCTTACGGGACACCAAGCTCATAGCAGCTTCCGTCAGCAGTCTCCTCCATGTACATCCCACGTGAGACATTACCACACTCCTCAAGGAGCTATGTTACAGGTAAGTGCACCATCTGTAAAATAATAACTTCCAGGACCCGAGATACTTTCCAGGAGGCCACTGCTGCGTGTGCCACCTTCAGGTTGCTGTTACAAACGTACCAACGACGTGATGCCTACTTGCCATTACAGTCCTACAAAAGTTACAATTTGGACTGTACTGTGTAATCCAAAACTTCAGGAAGGGCCTGAGCACTCTGGTATTATCATTTTAATTGCTTAACACTTTAATCATGCGCGTCTTCTTTTAAAAAAAAAAAAAAGAAAACAGACAAAAAATATAGACTGACAGCGCCACCATATGGTGGACTGCCTTAAAACATGTGCCAGTGTTACAAAGTAAGGGTAGAGCCCCAAAAACACTGTCAGAAATTAAGCACTGAACACTGGAAACATATTGCCCCAATTTAGTAGAGATATCTCATGCACCTAATAGGGCAGAGGCCTCGGTACAAAGAGGAGCTCGACTTAACACTGAGCAATTCAGAAAACCTACTACCCCTCCTCTGGGGGAAGGGAGTCAGATGTATGTGTCTGACTCCAGAGATGGGGAAAGCTGCCCTACAGCACA
Organism: Pleurodeles waltl; assembly: GCF_031143425.1. Lineage (NCBI taxonomy): Eukaryota > Metazoa > Chordata > Amphibia > Caudata > Salamandridae > Pleurodeles > Pleurodeles waltl. The sequence goes on along the minus strand of NC_090445.1, from coordinate 20,837,934 downwards.
GTAAGTACACCCTCAGCGTTGTTTCAAAACAAGTATGAAAAGAGTGAATCAGAGAAAGCTTCCTTCACACAGAACAATCCCAGTATTATAAGCAGCAGTGTCAGCTTCCGTCACACAGAACATGTAGAACAGCAGTGCAAGCTTCCGTCACACAGAACATGTAGAGCAGCAGTACAAGCTTCCCAAACACAGAACATGTAGAGCAGCAGTACAAGCTTCCAGAACATGTAGAGCAGAACTGAAACCTTCCAGAACACAGAACGTGTACGGAATACGCAGTAGCTCTGTAATCTTCCTAAACACAGAACACATATGGCAGTAGCAGTGCAAGCTTCCCGAACACAGAATACGTACAGGAGCAGAGGGCTTCCCGAACAAAGAACACCTAAGGGATAAGGAGCAGAGGTGCACGTTCCCCTCACACAGAATACCTACAGCAGCAGTGCACAAGCACAGAACACAAACAGCATAAGCGCCAGCAGTACCAGCATCCGTCACAAAGAACAGGTTCAGTCCTTCAGGGCTCCTCCCAGGCCACAGAAGCATGTCCAGTCCTGTTTTCATCTTCCTTAGATCCAGCAGTTTTCTGAAGTGGGTGCCTGGAGATGCCACACTTATGCGTGGCATGAGCTACTGAGTGGAAAGGACTCCTGGGCATGCCCTCACCAATAGGGCAAAGAATCTCAGGGCCAGCCCTACCCAATTCAAAATATGGAGAAAGTCTTCGACGGCACACTAAAATTGGGCTCCGAGGACTTAGGATGTGTGTGGGGAGTGTACCAAGGTAATCCTAGTATCCTTCCATATTCAACATTAAAATCCAGTTTCAGAAAGACACTGTACCCACAAGTAACCCAGAGACAGGAGTCTGGTAGAAAAAAATAGGATTCTTTAGCAACCAGACAGTGAATACACAAGAACTGTTTTGGCAATCTGCTCCACTCCTTTCAAGTGCTACATGTGGCTCAGCAGACCTGTCAAGTAGGACTTGACACTACTGTCAAAAGGAGGCCCACAGCCTCACCCTGCATATTTTGCAAAGCTCAGAGAAGCCATCTCTGCCCATTCAGGCCAGTCTATTGCTTGGTCCTGGGAGGCATGTCACACCTTTCCCACACCTATTCAAATGCTAATTGCTGGCTGGGATAAACAGGAAAGCAAATGCAAATTAGCCTCCAGGACCATCAAGCAGGAAAAATATAATTTTCTAAGAGTTATTTTCCCTTATTATTCATTAAGAATACAACTTCACCATTCAACTAGAATTTCATTAATAATTACAAATAATTGTTTATTTCTCTAGCTAGTCCCCATCCTGAGATGCAGGATTACTATTTAAATCTGTACTCTGGTTTTCTACGTAGGACAGTTAGGAAAAATAGCTTTTGGCAGTAGTCACTGTAATGACATGTTAGCATTAAATTTCTACATATCCTACTTTTCAATACCGTGCACCCTGCTTTGAGGGCTACACGGCCAAACATAGGGGTGACGTATTAATATTTAAAAGGCAGGTTCTGACCTGTTAAAAGGGTTTGATAGGTCGAATTTCAGTTTTTATACAGTTTCGCAGTTTTTACACTGCTACAGTCAGGATACTCTGGTAGGCCTGAAGCCATGTTTGCTCCACCACCATAGTGGACGGCACAATAGATGCTTCAGTCCAATAGTGGCACTTAAATTCCAGGCCCTGGGTAGATTTTATACCATATACTAGGGGATTATAAGCAAGTTAAATATATCAATTAGGAGAATGCAAATTCGGCCAAGCTAAAAGGGGGAGAATAGGCACTTTACTGATGGTTGGTGGGGGGGGGGCACTTAGTTCTACAGTCAGCAAAAAGAATGGGTCCAGAGAAAGGCAAACAAAGCTGAAAAGACAAATTTCCTATGCCACATTTCTGTGTGACATCAGCTAGTGGGTGGGGGGTAACTCCTGGTCCACACCTAACTAATGGGGTAACAATTCCCAGATTTTAACCTACACACGTTTGCATAGTTCTGGTTTGTCTTACAGCAAAGAGGCCTCAAATGCCATGTGCCCGATGGTGTAAATCTTTGGACACACTAAACTTGGGTTCGGGGAGTGTGTGGAGGGAAGATGTATGTGTGTCTCAAAAGTACTGTGGCAATCCTAGTGTACCCCCACATTTAAAATCCAGTTTGAAGCAGACGCTGTATCCACAACAAACCTAGAGAAACAAGTCTAGTAGGACAAAAGCAGGGTATTTTAGCAACTAGATATGGGATCCATAAGAATTGTTTGGGAACTCCACTCTTTCCATTTCAAGTGAGCCCTTATTGTCAATCAGGATTTGACAGAGTGCCAATAGCCCCACTCTGAATTGTTACAGAGTCTATGTTTTAGCAAAATAATTATGAATGAAACATCTTACATGCTGCTTTCCGATAATTCCATAAAAGTCAGGAAAGTACCGGAAAGTGGACATAAACCTATTTGAGTAAATTCTACCTTTTACTACCAGAGGGTTGTGATTGGGCATGTGGCATGACCAACATACTCCACACAAATCTCAAACTCTTCATTAAAGACTTCATGTATAAAAACAGTAGTTGCTATTTTTAAAGCATACAACATTCACTTTGTGCATGCTGCAAATTCACTAAAGATGGTAGACATCTACAAACGGAATTCACAAAACCCCAAATCCCACTGAAAACTGCAAAGCAGACATTGAAATCCCTTGCAAGCTGTGAACAAATGGCAGAGGAGGAGGCAAAATGGCAGGTTGTAAGCATTTGCAAAGTGTAAGCTGCCCATATCAGAGTCCAGGAATCAGATACAAGGGGGAGGGGAGGGGAGGTCAGAGGGTGGCATGATGGACTGCTAGTCCTCTCTCACTACCGAGGGCCCAGAGCCTATTTGAGTTGCTTGGGCTGGGCTCCCCCTGCAGGTGAGGGCAGTGGTTGAATGCACCCTATGTTGGGGCATGCCAGGGGGAGTTTCTGGGCACTTAATAGTCCCTTAAGGGATGCCTTCAGGCAGCACGTTCTGGGACACTTCATATGAGGTGGACAACTCGCCCCCCTAGAGATTTTTTCTCCTTACTCCTGTGTACATGAAATTGGGCATGGGAACAGAGTTCCCTCATTTGCATGGTGAACACACTGCCCACATTTTACAGTGGTGTAATCCACACTGCAGCCTCCTGGCCACCCCTCAGTAAGGCAAAGTGTCCTGGGTCATTAAAAGTGGTGCCAGCAATAAATGAGCCACCATAGCACTTACTGTATCTTGGTCCCCCTCTTATTTCTAACAGCAAATGGAAGTTGTTGGAAAGACTATGGCTAGGTCTTGTAACACGCGACTTACAAAATACAAAAAAACACTGTCCAGAGGTTAATGGATGGCCTGTCAAAAGATGTGAGGATCACACAAGCACAAAGAAACCGATCTGTAGATTAAGTAAAATCCACAGAAACCTCGCAACAATAGTATGCCCCGGGAGCTAGCTTCCGTTCCCGAAGGGGTGAGTATCTGGACTGACCAACTGCCTTGGTGGAGACCACCCCATGGAGCGCTGCTCGGACTGGTGAGGGACAGGAGGAGGAAACTGAAGAGATGTAAGTGCCCACCCCCATGGGAGTGGACATTCAACAGACAGGGAACAGACACAAGGGAACACATTTACTACAACTAGGCATACTTACTCGTTGCCACTTGGGGATCAATGCGATACCACGAAGGGTGCTAAGAGGGTGTGAGCGGGGCGGTGGGTTGGGGTCTCGAAAGCAAAGAAAGCCAGAAAGGAACTGGAAGAGGACAGGGTTTGGCGGGAGCTCCATGAGCCTCCCTGTCTTGTGGACCAGTTGCCATCCGGCATATTGGGGAGGAAAAGGGTCTTCTGGCAAGGAGGGCGTGGCAGCCTGGGATGCCCAAGCCCCGCAGTGGACAATAACGCCAGCAGGGGGTAGTACTCAAGAAGACCCTTTAGCAGGGCCTGCTGGGTCCTTAAATACTGGCAGCTAGGTTTCCGAAGGCAGTCGCTTCTGTCTTATAGGAGGACAGTGCAAAGTATGTGCTTCATGAGAGTGGGAGTACAATGATGTGCTTCCTGAGAGTGGGATTACAATGATGTGCTTCCTGAGAGTGGGATCACAATGATGTGCTTCCTGAGGGTGGGATCACAATGATGTGCTTCCTGAGGGTGGGATCACAATGATGTGCTTCCTGAGGGTGGGATCACAATGATGTGCTTCCTGAGGGTGGGATCACAATGATGTGCTTCCTGAGGGTGGGATCACAATGATGTGCTTCCTGAGGGTGGGATCACAATGATGTGCTTCCTGAGGGTGGGATTACAATGATACCATGAGGAGTGGGCCAGGTCGGGCAGCAGAAGAGTAAGGAAACCCCACAAATATCACGTTGCAGTTACGTTCCACGTAAGAGATACTAATGATCAGGGGCAGAAGTTAAGTCTGGAGTAACAGAGGAGCAAGGAAGGGCGCAGCCAACATAAAAAGGTGAGAAACAACGACAAGGGGGTGGTTTTCCACTGGATCCTTTGGTGCAGGGTTTGGGGGTTCAGTGGCTTGCCATGGCTCGGAGGCAGACACATCCCTCCCACGCGAGTGGACATTGAAAGGACTTGGAGCAGACAAGTGAAATTGTATAACCGCTGGGGCAGATTTTCTTATTCTGACTGGAGAACCAAGGGGATGTCGGCCAAAGTGCAGCCGACACGAACGTAGGGCTCCAGAAGGTGAAAATTCAACAAGCTTTTGGGGAGCCCAGGGCACTGCCAGGGGCTAAAAATAATAAAAATGCAGACCCTCTTGGTCCTGCTCATCTGTTCTAATCTTGGCCAAGGGGGTAGGAAAGGAAATTCAAACAAGAAAGCCTGGCACCCCCCTTCACCTCCCACCCCCCCCACGAACACGAAGTAGCATCTGCAGCCAATGAACTGGGAAAGTTTTAAGATACAATACAAGAGGTGTTCAGGAAGTGGAGGCGCAGCCTGTTGGGGGGTGGGGGCACTCACACAGGCCAGGAAAGGTAAAAGGGGAAGCGGTCGGGGGGGAGAAGATGGGGCTCCCAAAGAACTTTAGGAGGACGTACAAGGGGAACTGAAAGAGGTAGAAGCACATGCAGCGAAGGGCCCCTTGGGGCCACAAAGGAGGGGGCATCCTGAAATACTACTATGGCGTGCAAAGGATGCTCCTTCGGGGCGAGCGGGAGGCGCTCAGTGGCAGGGCATATTCCTTAGCATGTTAAACAGCGAGTATGGAACTAGAGTTCTATAATCCAGCTATATAGATATTTCCACGTCTGCAAAGAAGCAGACCGGTGGAGAAAGGCGCGGGAGAGAGCTGCTTGTGCGAGAAGGAAGACTGCAAATGAGTTTGGTGCGTTTGTGTCGTCAGAAGTCGGAATTTAAAAACACCCGGAGCAGAGTCCCACATTAAACCCACTAAGGAATGACAACCAACTTAGTCACGGGGGATTTAGGTTGTATGGGGAAAATGTTGGCTGAAATTGGACTGGGCGTTCCGCCAATGGATGGAGGGGTGCTCCATGCATGCGGGGAGATCACAGGGTGGGGAAAGAGTGCTTAGAGCATGTAGGGTTCAGTGCCGGACACGGTGTGTAGGTTACACGGGTCAATATCCAGAACATATCAGTGGCTCATCCCATGTGACGCAACTGCAGGTGCACTCTCCTTTAAAGCAGGCCTGCAGCCACCTTGGCAACGCGGACGGGTATTTTGGGGGTTCAGGGTGGCCGGAAGGTCTGAAAGGTCCAGCCCAGTTTCTGCAAAAAAAAAAACAAAAAAAAACACACACACCTAAGCCAGGATGGTGGTGGGTGACTCTGAAGATGTCACTTAATTGGGCCAAACGTTCAAAAATCCCATTCTCCTGATGTTCCACCGGGGCCATCGGGACATTGGACTTCGTGCCATTGGTAGTAGTGGCTTCTTTCAATCTAGGAAGAAATCCCCAACTCCCTTGGCTAAGACCAAGGATGCCCAGAAAAGTATGGCCTGAAACTCTTTCGAGATGGTCATGGAGACTCAAGGGACTCACGCTAAATTGCACTTGGTGGGCGCAGGTCTAGGAGGTGTTGAGCGTCACTCATCAGTTTACAGTCCTGACTGAATATTTATGACAGACCATTGCCAAACATGAGAGCGAATCCACCGACTATACGCAGGTGGCTTGGAAGAGGTGTTGCATAGCTATGGTGGCGGGCCACGCCGACGGTGAAATCCACCAGCCAGGCATGACGGTACTTACAAAGCGATCCCGGGGAAGGGACAGGGAGCCGAGGGGAAGCCGGCCCCGAAAGAGCAATCCAGAAGAAAAGAAGGGGACAGCGGGTGGGTACAGGCACTTTCCTGGGGTAGACTTTAAAAGGTTATGTCCCTTGCCCGAAAGCAGAAGGGAAAAGGGGTACCGAAGTGAATGATCACCCGGTGAGCTAGAAGCA